>NC_059436.1:50592172-50962172 GCF_021028975.2 Sphaerodactylus townsendi | reverse complement strand
GCTGCAGTTAAGACGACAAGAGTCTGGCCATGCCCACCACCAAGGCCCACTTGGCTCAGTTTGCTCCTGGCTGCCAGCTGTCCCCTACAACAGCAACGCACCTGGCAACATTTCCAACATCGAAGGGCCAGTCAAGGCCTACCTGCACATTCTTATGTCAGCTTCTACCTTGGCATTAGGCTAGTATTTGATGTGTCCATGGGAACTTTTTTGAAAAAGATACTGATGTACAGTGGAACCTCGGTTTCCATTGCCTTCGGTTTTCATCGGTTTCAGTTTTCATCGATTTTTTCAGTGAAAAACGTGTCTCGGTTTTCATCAATTTGCCTTGGTTTTCATCGATTTGCAGTAAGGTGCAGGGGTTTGTGGAGAAAAATCACCCGGACAAAGCTGTTGCAGGCCATGTCTGCAACTTGTTTCATGACAAAGTCTTGCCCCATTTCAGACAAATCTTAAAGAGGCGT
This sequence comes from Sphaerodactylus townsendi, assembly GCF_021028975.2. Classification (NCBI taxonomy): domain Eukaryota; kingdom Metazoa; phylum Chordata; class Lepidosauria; order Squamata; family Sphaerodactylidae; genus Sphaerodactylus; species Sphaerodactylus townsendi. The sequence goes on along the minus strand of NC_059436.1, from coordinate 50,961,708 downwards.
CAGAAACAGACCTCTTTGGACAGCTTTCTGGTGCGACATTGGTCCACTGGCTCTGAAGCTGGTCCTAGTGTTATTGTTTGTTACTGTTTTCAGCATTAAACACTATGCTTATTAACCAAAAAATGTGGGGGGGGGGGTTGTATGATTTTGGGAGTGCCTAGAACGGATTAATTGGATTTACATTGATTCCTATGGAAAAGTTTGCCTCTGTTTTCATCAGTTTCGGTTTTCAGCAATTCTTTTTGGACGGATTACCAACGAAAACCGAGGTTCCACTGTATTTGACTTCCATCCTGCCAAAAATTCTAGGCAGCTTGCTATCAGATATACCCTCCAGGCAGAAATTTTATTTATTTATAATTTCAATTTAATAGACCGCCCACCCCGAAGGGCTCTGGGCGGTGTACGACACATTTAAAACTAACAGATCGTTAAGTAACATAAAACCTTAAAATCATCACTGAAATTCCAAATTGCTGGTTTTAACATATAATCAGATGGTGCTGATCTCACTTTATGTGCCACAGGGGCTGGTCAAGAATACATTTCGAGGTGTCAATTAAACAACAGGGGTGGCATCCTTTCTACGGCTGTTCTCCGCCCTCCCCCGCCACCAGCACCACCAAAGGCCAGGTGGAACAATGCCGTTTTGCAGGCCCTGCAGAACACCTCAAGGTTCCACAGGGCCCTAACGGAAGATGGTAGTGAATTCCACCTGGCATGGGTGGAGGCCAGCCGTATTGTAGAAGGGCCTGATGAACATTTGATGAACATTCATTCACATTTATAATACAAAAACCACACCTCACTACAAAACTAAAAGCCATTTTAATCTAAAAAAACAACAACTTTTTTGGGGGCAACACCAAGTGAAGATCTGCCCCAGCATCTGCTACGGCCTCTTCTGCTTAGTTAGACTTACCCTTGAGGTGCTTGAATACATCTGGATCATGTTCTCTGCGCCCTGTTTCACCTTCAGCTCGATGTGAAGCTGTTTCTTCAGAGCCTCTGTTCTCCTTGCCGCGGGATTCGGGTTCCTTTCCCAGAGGCAAAGGTCTGGGGACAAGTTGACCTCTGCACAAGTCGAACCAGATACCCGTTACTTTCTGGCCCAAGCCCCAACAGATCCCAGCATTACCCAAAGAAGGGGATCAGCAACAAAACTCTTCCCTTAGCAAACATCCAAAATATTGCTGGATACAGATGAATTTCTGGGGTGCTGTGTGGTTTCCAGGCTGTATGGCCGTGCTCTAGTAGCATTCTCTCCTGATCTTCAGAAGATGCCAGCCACAGATGCAGGTGAAACGTCAGGAGAGAATGCTGCTAGAACACGGCCATACAGCCCGGAAACCACACAGCACCCCAGTGATTCCAGCCGTGAAAGCCTTCGACAATACAGATGAATTTTCTATCCGCTTTCCTAGACATGCATCTAAGAATGTGGATTTCCCTGTGCTACAGCGGTCAGCCTCGAAACTAAACATACGACGATGAGATTTACTTTCCCGCACGCAGAATAATACACTTTGCAACTGGATTTTAAAGCGTGAAATGGTAAAATCCCCTTGCAAATGATCACCAAAGTGCATTACTTGTGAAAGCACAGCCATCTAGTTCAGGGGTCTGCAACCTGTGGCTCTCCAGATGTTCATGGACTACAAATCCCATCAGCCCCATGCTGGCAGGGGCTGATGGGATTTGTAGTCCATGAACATCTGGAGAGCCACAGGTTGCAGACTCCTGATCTAGTTCAACACTGCCTCCTGAGTCAGAGAGTACTGGTAAGCTGTCTTCAATTTTTCCAGATCTAGCATGGATACCCAAATGGCAGCTCGGAGCCACTGACCAGAAAGCATGTGACATCAGAGTCACGTGACAGGAAGAGGAAAAGCCACATCTTCTAACCTTCCTGTACTAAAAAGGAATCATCTCCAGCACCTGTAGTAGGACCTCACCTTGAGGTCCTACTACATTTCTCATTGTGCTTCCTACATAAAGGCTTCAGCAGCAAGCCCTCCCAAAAAAGAAATAACTCCAGACCAGCAACTCTGTTGCAACTTGCATCTTAGCAGATGGGTCCACTCCCAAACCAGGAGTTGAAAACCTCTGGGCTAGAGCAAATCCCAGCCGCTACAATCCAAGAGCCTTTTCCACAGGCCTTTCTGTACATAGAACATGTGCTTTACCACTGGGCTATATGTCCTCCATACCACTGTGTTTCAGTTAGAACATAAGAACATAAGAACAAGCCAGCTGGATCAGACCAGAGTCCATCTAGTCCAGCTCTCTGCTACTCGCAGTGGCCCACCAGGTGCCTTTGGGAGCTCACGTGCAGGATGTGAAAGCAATGGCCTTAAGAACATAAGAACAAGCCTGCTGGATCAGACCAGAGTCCATCTAGTCCAGCTCTCTGCTACTCGCAGTGGCCCACCAGGTGCCTTTGGGAGCTCACATGAAGGATGTGAAAGCAATGACCTTAAGAACATAAGAACAAGCCAGCTGGATCAGACCAGAGTCCATCTAGTCCAGCTCTCTGCTACTCGCAGTGGCCCACCAGGTGCCTTTGGGAGCTCACATGAAGGATGTGAAAGCAATGACCTTAAGAACATAAGAACTAGCCTGCTGGATCAGACCAGAGTCCATCTAGTCCAGCTCTCTGCTACTCGCAGTGGCCAACCAGGTGCCTTTGGGAGCTCACATGCAGGAGGTGAAAGCAATGGCCTTCTGCAGCTGTTGCTCCCGAGCACCTGGACTGTTAAGGCATTTGCAATCTCAGATCAAAGAGGATCAAGATTGGGAGCCATAAATCGACTTCTCCTCCATCAATCTGTCCAAGCCCCTTTTAAAGCTATCCAGGTTAGTGGCCACCTCCTGTGGCAGCATATTCCACTATTCCATAGTTGTGTGGCTTCTCACCACTGGGCTTACAAGATGTGCATACAGACCTTTTATTGTAGCACTTTAATTGTTCTAATGTTCATTATTGGATGTTGTCTTGGGATCAAGAAGCTTAGCAGCGAGATATTAAAACAGTTTCCCGTTGCCTGCCTCTGCATGGTTACCCCCGTCTCCCTTGGTGGTCTCCGAACCAAGTTCTAATCATGGTCAGCCTTGCTTAGCTGTCAAGCTCTGATGAGATTAGGATTATTCAGGCTGAATATTCTAAATCGGGGGTCTGCAACCTGCGGCTCTCCAGATGTTCATGGACTACAAATCCCATCGGCCATGCTGGCAGGAGCTGATGGGAATTGTAATCCAGGAACATCTGGAGAGCCACAGGTTGCAGACCCTGGTTCTAAATAAAACAAAGGTTTATTTGGGTACACAGAAGGCAGAGAGGCTGAAACGGGTACCAGAACTTAGCTCAGTTGCCACTCCACAGTAAACCCAGGACAGCCTTTTTCAGACAATCCCCAATTAGTTTGTGGAACTCCTTACCACTTAACATAGAGGTGACTGCTTACTATTAAGGAGGATTAGGGGATAAGAGGTCTATCAATAGCTATTGGCCTGGCCACGATGGCTAAATAGGGCTTCCGTGCCATTACATTTGGACACCAGTTGACAAGGGAAACTACAGAGAATGGCCCTACTTGGGAACTGCACAGGTTGTCTGGTTGCAGGCTCTAGGGCAGTAGTGGCGAACCTATGGCACGGGTGCCAGAGGTGGCACTCGGAGCCCTCTCTGTGGGCACACGCAAACAGAGTGCCCCCCCCCATATTTAGGCTGGGCTGGGCTGCTGGGCTCAATTATTAGCATTAAACCTAAGACCTAGTTTTGGGGAAGTAGAGTAGGTAACCCTGTTAAGCGCTGTTAAACCCCACTGAATTTCATGCGAAGAACTAAAGTGCGATCCTTTACCTGGGAGTAAGCTCGGTTGCTGGCAATGGGGCTTGATTCTGAATAAACCCTCCCAGGGTCGTGATTCACCCATTGGAAGAGTTGCATGGTTGCGTCAAAGCAAAGCCACCGACTACCACCCAGCAGTGGCATAGGAGGTTAAGAGCTCGTGTATCTAATCTGGAGGAACCGGGTTTGATTCCCTGCTCTGCCGCCTGAGCTGTGGAGGCTTATCTGGGGAATTCGGATTAGCCTGTATACTCCCACACACGCCAGCTGGGTGACCTTGGGCTAGCTGCAGCTTCTCGGAGCTCTCTCAGCCCCACCCACCTCACAGGGTGTTTGTTGTGAGGGGGGAAGGGCAAGGAGATTGTCAGCCCCTTTGAGTCTCCTACAGGAGAGAAAGGGGGGATATAAATCCAAACTCTTCTTATTCGTCTTCTTCTTACTCCCAAGTAATGCACACCTCGGAGCCAACTGTTTTTCCTAAACTAAAACCTCAGTATTCAGGTTAAATTGCCATGTTGGCACTTTGTGATAAATAAGTGGGTTTTGGGTTGCAATTTGGGCACCCGGTCTCGAAAAGGTTCGCCATCACTGCTCTAGGGAATAGATGCTACCGGGGCCTTTGGTCTGCTCCAGAAGGGCTCTGAAGTTCTTAGGACAGGCATCCTGCCAAGAAGCCTCGATAAAAAAACAGCTTACTTATGTATTACATAAGATAATCACACGGTGTAAGGGATTCCCTAGGGGGCTTCCAACGCAGCCAAACAAAACAATTGGAAAAATCCCTTCAGCCCAAGAAAACAGCCACTGAAAGGCACAGACTGACGACCAGGTTGGAAACAAAAATTCCCCTCTTCTTATCATACAAGGAATTCCTTGGCACACTGTGCAGAGAAGGGGTGGGCTAGGAAAACAAAAACAGGCTTGATTCTCAGCAGTTCTCTGGGATGCTCAGCAGAAGATTACCCCCTCCCTGTGTACCTCCAAATACAGTCCTCCCATCTTATTACATTTAGTGCCAGTGTTCCAAACATACCGGTTCTCAAAGCATCTTACATTGAAAACTGCCAGACACAAAATACATACTAGGGCAGCGATGGCGAACCTTTTCGAGACCGAGTGCCCAAATTGCAACCCAAAACACACTTATTTATCGCCAAGTGCCAACACGGCAATTTAACCTGAATAACCCCCTCGAGCAGGAGTCAGCCTGGTGTAGCCTCCAGTAAGTCCCACATGTGCCGCTCTGCGCCTCTCGAGCATTTTTGCCAATTGGCTATGCTGGCAGGGGCTGATGGGATTTGTAGTCTATGAACATCTGGAGAGCTGCAGGTTGCAAACCCCTGACTTAGAAGTACCAGGGATGTTCTGCCACTCAGACCACTGGTCTGTCCACTAGGTCAGTACTGTTTACTCCAGGGGTTTGCAACCTGCGGCTGTCCAGATGTTCATGGACTACAAATCCCATCAGCCCCTACCAGCATGTAGTCCATGAACATCTGGACAGCCGCAGGTTGCAGACCCCTGGTCTACTCAATGTCAGCTGTATCTACTCAACATCAAGGTATCTAATGTTAGCCTGTACCCCAAGTCTCCTGCCAAGATGCCAGGAAAACATGGTGTAATGCAGGAAAAGGACCTTTCCCAAACCTCCTATTCCTTTCATTAAAATTGAAGGGGACTGAATTTGGAGCCTTTGGTAGGGAAAGCACCCACTCTGCCACTGAAGGACTCTGAATCTGCAAGAGGTCCTCAGCAACACTCCATGCATACAGGTTAAAAGAAGGGCAATGGGTAGTCCGCCACCTTGAACAGGATGCTGGACTAGATGGAGCACACATCTTTATCCAGGAGAGGCATCTCTTACATCTTAGGAAACACTATTAAGGCCAGACCAAAACCTGCAATTGTCACCCCCCCATGACAGGTGTCTCTCCTAACAGTCACCCAAGGTAATTAAGAACATAAGAACTAGCCTGCTGGATCAGACCAGAGTCCATCTAGTCCAGCACTCTGCTACTCGCAGTGGCCCACCAGGTGCCTTTGGGGGCTCACATGCAGGAGGTGAAAGCAAGGGCCTTCTGCTGCTGCTGCTCCCGAGCACCTGGTCTGTTAAGGCACTTGCAACCTCAGATCAAAGAGGATCAAGATTGGTAGCCATAGATCGACTTCTCCTCCATAAATTTGTCCAAGCCCCTTTTAAAGCTATCCAGGTTAGTGGCCATCACCACCTCCTGTGGCAGCAGATTCCAAACACCAATCACACGTTGCGTGAAGAAGTGTTTCCTTTTATTAGTCCTAATTCTTCCCCCCAGCATTTTCAATGTATGCCCCCTGGTTCTAGTATTGTGAGAAAGAGAGAAAAATTTCTCTCTTGTCAACATTTTCTACCCCATGCATAATTTTATAGACTTCAATCATATCCCCCCTCAGACGTCTCCTCTCCAAACTAAAGAGCCCCAAACGCTGCAGCCTCTCCTCATAAGGAAGGTGCTCTAATCCTTCAATCATCCTTGTTGCCCTTCTCTGCACTTTTTCTATCTCTGTCTATTGTCTATAGATTCCCCGCAAAATGTCTATAGATTGCCCGCAAAACTGTCTATAGATTCCCCCCAAAATGTAAACCTTCCCTCCAAAGGGACTGCACCCATCACAATGAGCATTGAGCTAGTAATTTAGGAAGACTAGCCATAGATGAGACCCAACTGGGCCCCATTACTCACCCCCACACTCATTCCTGGCCAACTGCACATACCCACCTGTTATCTTCTCCTTCTCTTTCATTATCTGGGCATTGAGCTCTTCGAGTTCCCGGTGCAGCCGCTCCAGTTTGCGGTTGGAAGATTTCAAGACATTGTCCACATGCACCAGGTTCTTCTTGTCGGTGGTCACCCGGCGCAAGTTTTCCGCTCCCTCCTTCATCTTCAGCTCCTTCTGGATGGCTTGGCTGATGAGCTCCTTCTTGACCTCAAGCTTGTGTTGGAAACCTGGATCCATGAAGTTCGCACCACCGTTCAACTGCTGGAGACAGCTGTCCTACAATTGGTCCAATTCCAACAAGAGAGAATGACACGGATGACAGAACAGCCTAAGGACAAACGTGGAGTTTTAAGGTGGCAATGATAACTTTGCGCTCTTAAAATGGCTTCCCGTGAAGGGTCAAGGTAGATGACCTGCTGTGCGTGTAGAGACATCTCTGTTGAAAAGGAAAGGCATTTTGGAAAACTCTCTTGGCCAGAGACCCTGGAGAGCCACTATCAACTGAACTGACAAAAAGGCATCTCTAGGAGTGTGTCTTTCCCATCACCTGACAACGCTTAAACGGGGATGGTGGGAATTGAACCGGAGACCTTCCAGTTACAATTACAAAAACATGCTGCACCATGCAACTATGCCCCTCTCCTAAAAACAGACTGCACACACAAAGCTATGGGGTAGGCTGGATAATTGCCTATGGCTCTACCATATGGTCAGCGGGCAGAGGTGGGATCCAGCAGGTTCTCACAGGTTCCCGAGAGTAGGTTACTCATTATTTGTGTGTGCCAAGAGGGGGTTACTAATTATTTGTGTGTGCCGAGAGGGGGTTACTAATTATTTGTGTGTGCCGAGAGGGGCCTACTAATTATTTGTGTGTGCCGAGAGGGGGTTACTAATTATTTGTGTGTGCCAAGAGGGGGCTACTAATTGGTGATTTTGCCACATGATTTTTGCCTTAGTTACGCCCCTCCTCCGCTCCTCAGCAGGAGCGCGCAGAACTTGAAGCAGTCTAGCAGGAGGTGCACCCACCACCATGGGAACCTGTTACTAAAATTTTTGGATCCCACCACTGTCAGCGGGCGGGATAAAACATGGTGGTGGAAATAAAGTAAAGTCAAAATGTAAACGGTGATGCATTGTGAGAATTCAGAGCTTTATTCTTGCTTAGTGAGAATACAGGTGCTGTGGGGGCCCAATTTTTGCTCAGGGGTCCAGATTCAGATCCTAAACCATAAGAGGCTTCACCTCTCTTCCATAATTAGACCTCATAACACACCTGTGCCCTCCTCGTCAGCCAAAACTGCCCATCTGTTCTAAAACTACCTACAGACTGACCCTAAGGCAGGTTTTCTTAAGAGGGGGTGGCAATTTCTAGCAGTTCCTTTTTCTCACTACAGACCCCCAGGAAGAACATCTCAGGGGTTTCAGTGGAAAGGGAAATATGCAAAAAACTGTTGTCCCACTTTAGGAAGACTGAAGGGGGCACTTCAAATTTTCTTACGTCCATAGTGGGATACAGGCATTATCTCTCATTGAGGAAATATCTATAACCTCTCATAAGAACATAAGAACTAGCCTGCTGGATCAGACCAGAGTCCATCTAGTCGAGCACTCTGCTACTTGCAGTGGCCCACCAGGTGCCTTTGGGAGCTCACATGTAGGATGTGAAAGCAATGGCCTGCTGCTGCTGCTGCTCCCGAGCACCTGGTCTGCTAAGGCCTTTGCAATCTCAGATCAAGGAGGATCAAGACTTGTAGCCATAGATCGACTCATAGATCGACTCATGAAGATCAACATTATTTTTTCCTACATCCAGGATCTAGTCCGTCTTTATTTCTGGGACCAAACTCATTGTTGACAGATGGACAACAGTTGGTTGCATTTCAAATGACAACCACACTGTTTGCACCACAGTCTCAGGCGGGTAATCCTTTATATAAAGAACTGGTAAACAGTATAAGAGCCAGCACGGTGCAGTGGTTAAGAGCAGTGGACTCTAATCTGGAGAACTGGGTTTGATCCTTCACTCCTGGTTTGATCTTGGGCCAGTCACAAATCTCTCAGAACTCTCGTAGCCCACACAGAGGCAAAGGGAAACCATCTCTGAATGTATCTTGTCTTGAAAACCCTGCAGAGTCTTTACAAGCCAACTCTGACTTAGAAGAAGAAGAAGAAGAAGAAGAAGAGTTTGGATTTATATCCCCCCTTTCTCTCCTGCAGGAGACTCAAAGGGGCTGACAATCTCCTTGCCCTTCCCCCCTCACAACAAACACCCTGTGAGGTGGGTGGGGCTGAGAGAGCTCCGCGAAGCTGTGACTAGCCCAAGGTCACCCAGCTGGCGTGTGTGGGAGTGCACAGGCTAATCTGAATTCCCCAGAGAAGCCTCCACAGCTCAGGCGGCAGAGCTGGGAATCAAACCCGGTTCCTCCAGATTAGATACACGAGCTCTTAACCTCCTACGCCACTGCTGCTCCTCTACTTAAAAGCATTCTCCATCACCACCAAATAGTCTCACTCTCGAGCCTGCTCTCTACCAAAATGAAGAATTCTGTTCACCTTTTAAAAACGCCTGTCTCCAACTTTGAGTTTTCATTACGGCTACGATGTAAATGCTTGTTCAGTTGATCAAGAAGTGATTAAAATCACTGGGCGCCAATTTCAATCAGAAAAACTGCGAACTATAAGCATGTGTTTACAATTATTTTTTTTTGGCTCAAGTGTATTGCTGCAAACAGGGCTGGATCCAGAAAAGGATTTCTGCAGGTAAATGGCACAGTGATTTTTGCCAAATTCCCATTTTTGCTATTCTGGGGAGGGAGTTCCCTGCTCCCACCAGATTTACATTTTGGGGAATGTTCTGGGATCTAGGGGACAAGGCAAAAGCAAGAATATTGAAATCTGATGATGGAATGCCCCCAGTGGTGGGATCCAAAAATTTTAGTAACAAGTTCCCATGGTGGTGGGATTCAAACTGTGGCGTAGCGCCAACGGGACTGGGCAGGGCATGATGGGGGCGTGGCCGGGCATTCCGGGGCTGTGGCATTCATGGGCGGGGCTGTGGCAAGGACGCAGCCGCTGCGCCGGTCCTAGGGCGAGAAACGAATGCACGCAGGCGCAGGCTGCCACGCACGCCGGTGCACCTCCTGCTAGACTGCTTCAAGTTCTGCGCGCTACTGCTGAGAGGAGGGGCGTAACTAAGGCAAAAATCACGGGGCAAAATCACCCATTAGTAACCCCCTCTCGGCACACAGAAATAATGAGTAACCTACTCTCGGGAACCTGTGAGAACCTGCTGGATCCCACCTCTGAATGCCCCTCCATTATTGGAAATTCCCAATGCATTCAAGTCATAGCTTTTACCTGTTAATAATTCATTAGGTTTGGGGGGGGGGGGTTTAATCCATTTTGCAGCATTATTTTGGGGGTTTAGTACATATTTCCCTGCACAGAACATTCTACAGAGCATCTCAGAAAAAAAAATTTTCATCTCAACATTCTGAACTAACTCTGAACATGGAAAGGTCAGCTGCAAGAACAGGAAACAGGAAAAAGGTGCTTTCGCTTAACATCCTGACTTCAGGAAGTTCTCACCCCAATGAGTCAGATGTCCAGGAGCAGAGCCAAAGACCTACAGCAGGAAAGATCGAAGTTTGTAGGTGCCAAAGGAGAAGCGCAGGGCCCCAGATATTCTGGCTAAACGTTAACCGAGGTTTGGAAATCCAAAAGCCTGTTTGCGCGGCTAAGTTTGGGCCAGGTTTTTGATGCAACTTATCCCTGAAATCAGGCTCCATCCCTGAAGACTGGAAGATGGCCAATGTCACACCAATCTTTCAGAAAGGATCTAAGGGGGGACCCGGGAAATTACAGGCCAGTCAGTTTGACATCTGTTCCTGTGAGATAGGTGTGGCTGAGAGAGTTCTGAGAGAACTGTGAATAGCCCACGGTCACCCAGCAGGCTTCATGGGAAGGAGCAGGGAATTCAAACCTGGTTCTCCCGATTAGGGAGACTTTTGAATTTAACTATAAACGTGGGACTGCTATTCCCGGGATTCCCTTCCCAAAGGAACAGCATTTCGGGGGTGGTGTCTGAAAAACGCACGTGAGGAGAAGGGAGGGTCCATCTCCTAACAAAGCAAGGAAACGGGTTCTTTAAAACTGGAACAAAGAAAGCACCGACTGCCAACAAGAGAGCAGTAAGAGAGCAAAAAGTATTTCCTCCATACCCTCTTCTCCCTGCCAAAAACACACAAGCCACTAACCTACGGCTGATTTCTCAATATTTTTGCTACCCCAAAGCCATTTACAGACATCGTGCTTTGGATTTTATGTTAACCTTGCTATGCATCTCTCCCAAGGGTTGGGCGCGGTCCTCACTCTTTTTTTCGGGAATGATGACCAGAGGTGGGATCCAGCAGGTTCTCACAGCTTCCCAAGAGTAGGTTACTAATTATTCGTGTGTGGCGAGAGGGGGTTACTCATTGGTGATTTTGCCATGTGATTTTTGCCTTAGTTACGTGCCTGCTCTCAGCAGTAGCGCGCAGAACTGGAAGCAGTCTAGCAGGAGGGGCACCGGCGTGCGTGGCAGCCTGCGCCTGCGTGCATTCGTTTCCCGCCCAAGGACCAACACAGCGGCTGCATCCTTGCCACAGCCCCGCCCAGGAATGCCCCGCCCCCAGAATGCCCGGCCACGCCCCCATCGTGCCCCACCCAGCCCCATTGGCGCTACGCCACAGTTTGAATCCCACCACCATGGGAACCTGTTACTAAAATTTTTGGATCCCTCCACTGATTGGAGGCCCTTCCCTGTTTCCCAAGTTACACAGGGCTTGAGAAACGGGGGGGAGGGGGATAGCCCTATCCTGCCTGCCCTCCCCCACATCGAGAGTCCATTTTATTTCATTTTAAAATGGGCTTTACTGCTAGTAAATAAACAAATGCTGAAATGAAATCGTATTCGTTAAGGTTGCCAATGGACCACTGTTTTATTTTGTTCTTATGAGCTCAGGTAGTTACCTATTTAGAATTATTATCTCTCCTGTGGGCTTCGGTCACTCAGTACTTATTTTAACAAACTGCCAAATGTATTTTTTTTCTAATTTAGCTCATTTTAATCCCAGCCGTTCTTCAAGGCACTCAGCAGCAATTTTAGTGTTGTCATCCTATTACAACTGATCAGATAACACAGATTAACACAGATTATTATTTATTTGTCTAAAAAATGTATTCCACTTCTCCTGAAGCTTGGGAAGGAATCCTGTTTGGCACTATATCCTTAGTAAAAAGCTAAGACTTTTTGGGATTGAAGCTTAAGAAAGTACAAAGATAACAATTTAAAAAAAACTGAAGCCTTTTTGTTGGAAATTATGAGATAGGACTTGAAGAAGAAGAAGAAGAAGAAGAAGCAGCAGCAGCTAGCAGCAGCAGCAGCAGCAGGAGGAGGAGGAGGAGGAGTTTGGATTTATATCCCCCCTTTCTCTCCTGCAGGAGACTCAAAGGGGCTGACAATCTCCTTGCCCTTTCCCCCTCACAACAAACACCCTGTGAGGTAGGTGGGGCTGAGAGAGCTCCGAGAAGCTGTGACTAGCCCAAGGTCACCCAGCTGGCGTGTGTGGGAGTGTACAGGCTAATCTGAATTCCCCAGATAAGACTCCACAGCTCAGACGGCAGAGCTGGGAATCAAACCCGGTTCCTCCAGATTAGATACACGAGCTCTTAACCTCCTACGAACACTATTTATAAATATGACAACTCCAGCAAGGGCTTTATATGAACAAAAACGAAGATATAATAAGATACCAACAAAAGAGGACTGGATTCTGAAAGTTGCAGAATTATTCAGAAATGGCAAAGCTGATGACACCACTAAGAGACAACAGCTTGGACAATTTGTTAGAAAACTGGAAGCCTTTACAGACTATCTTTTGAAAATTTATTGAAACAGAGTAGTGGCAATGTTAGAAATCTAAAGAAAACAATAGATTGTAAAACTAGAATACATTTCAAAGTAACTGTGGAACTAATGTATTAATTATTTGCAAGAATCCAGAGCAGTGGTTCTCAACATTTTTCCACTTGTGTACCCCTTGGCAAACCAATTCCCTAAAATTTTATATCAAACCCAATACAACATCAAAGTCTTTATTCCTCTTTATTTGCAGTATATTTACACATATGTTTCACAGGCTTATTCTCAATATTTGCTAAGACTGTAGAAAATTTATAATAATTTAAGGAAAATTTTCAGTGATGCTTATGCTTTGCATAGCTCAAGGGTAAAGCACCTTTATCCAAAGCTCAGGTTCAACACCTCAGGTGAAATCCAGATGGGTAACCTGGGTAGACAGTAACAGCAAAACAGAAGAGACAACCAGGGCCAATCGGAAAAAGCTATCCCAGCATAAGTTTTTCGGAGCAAAAGCTAACAGAGAAACACTTCTATGATGGAGGCAGCTCCGACTCACACAAGCTTATAGTAGAATAAACTGTTAGTCTTAAAGGTCTCACTAAAACCCTGTTTTTATCACCAGCGAAAGGATCACAGACAGTGGTGCGATTCAGCAGGTTTGCACCACTTCTGCAGAACCAGTTGTTAAAATGGTGCTTCCAAACAACCAGTTGTTCAATTATTTGAATCTCACCACTGATCACAGGTGCTGGAGACCTGGGCAAGAGCTTTCTTTCTCTATGCCAGGGTTCCCCAAGATGGTTCCCGTGACAGCCACGGCCACTGCGAGCACCTTGCATGACACCCAACAAGGGTTTTTTAAAACAGGGCGGGGCCAGGTGGGGTTTTGGCCAGCAGGGATTTTGATTGGTTGCGCAGACTTCAAGAAGTGGCATCAGCAGGCAGTCCCACCCCAACGCAAGGATCTTCACTGTACAGCTGAAGATAAACTATGTGTATGCAAGCAAATCATTTTTAAACAATAGGTTAATTTTAAAGGTATCCTGTTAAAGGTATCCTGTTAAAAGAGCAGCAGTGGCGTAGGAGGTTAAGAGCTCATGTATCTAATCTGGAGGAACTGGGTTTGATTCCCAGCCGCCTGAGCTGTGGAGGCTTATCTGGGGAATTCAGGTTAGCCTGGGCACTCCCACACACGCCAGCTGGGTGACCTGGGGCTAGTCACAGCTTCTCGGAGCTCTCTCAGCCCCACCCACCTCACAGGGTGTTTGTTGTGAGGGGGGAAGGATAATTGCTTTTCCAGCCTAGAATAGTTTCTACCAGCATGGCCAATTACTAAGTGCTGACAGAGGCTGATGGGAATTGTAGTTCCTGAACATCTGGAGAGCCGCAGGTTCCCTACCCCTGGGCAAGGAGATTGTCAGCCCCTTTGAGTCTCCTGCAGGAGAGAAAGGGGGGATATAAATCCAAACTCTTCTTCTTCTTAAACAGGGCTTCAGCTTAAAAGGCTGAAGAATCCTATTCAAGTTCTGCCTAACTTTACTTCCTGACATTTTGGGGTTGGCTCTTGCGGAAGCCATTTTTGGGGTTGCTCCCACCATCCCGGGTCAGAATTCTAGTGATGCGCGAAGGTTCCAAAAGGCTGGAAACCGCCTCCTCTATGTCCCATCACAACTGGTATCAGGCAAAGCATTTAAATATCTACACCAGTGTTTCCCAACCTTTTCGACATTGCGGTACCCTTGACCTTGCTCTTCATATCTCAGGGTTTTTGGGTTTTTAAGGGTTTTTGCCTGTAGGTGGGGGGAGTGGCAAGCAGGGGGAAGGGAGGGAAAGCAGTGTTGACAGCTGTGTTGTTTGCCTAAATTCGGCATGGATTGGGGGGATTTAAAGGGAAAGCTTCCTTTAAATCAGGGGTCCCCAAACTTTTTAAACAGGGGGCCAGTTCACTGTCCCTCAGACTGTTGGAGGGCCGGACTAAAAAAAACTATGAACAAATTCCTATGCACAAATGATTGTAAAATGTTTGATTTCACCTTTCAGCCTTTCTGTCATGGTCTATTTTTAGAACAGTGACCAAAGTATGTCAAGTACAGGGTGGGCTCCAAATATTGTTGGGGAGGCTGTGGAATACCTTCCCCTGTAAAAAAAAAAAGCAGAACTTCCCAATGAAACATTCCATCTAACCCAGGATCAGGTATCTTCCTGGGTTCTTTCCTCCCTAGCAGCCACAGCGGTAGCGATTTATCTACCACCCCTGGCTGATGCCACCAATGGGAGTGAGGCGGAACAGAAAAGCCTTCGAGAGCAACACATGGAGTAGCTGAGAGGGAAGAGTGGAGTAGGCGTTGCCACATGTAAGGTTTCCAACTCTGGGTCAGAAAATTCATGGAGATTTGGGGGTGCCATCATGTAACTGGAATCAACAGCCGTTGGGGCTGGTTCCTCCTCTCCCTCGAGCCCCCACTGCACATGAATGGAGCCATTGCCACCATGCCTGGAGGGCCGGATAAATGCCTTCAGGGGGCCACATTTGGCCCCCGGGCCGTAGTTTGGGGACCCCTGGTATAGGCTTTTGAATCTAGACATGCCAAATGGCTACTTCTGATCTTATTTGTTAGCTTTGCAACATTGTGCACGTCTTCTGCTGTGAGAACTTTGAAATGCAGAAATCTCGAGAATTCTAAAACACCATTTTTGCTGGGGCAAGAAATAACTCAAGACTTTGCTTGGACAAAATCAGGAGCAGGAAGTTTTGTGGATCAGACAGAAGGGCAAAAAGTGCTAACAACACCCCTATCACAAGTTAGTGCTTGAACGTTTTGACTCCTGTGATCAGGAGGATTCTTCTTATTCACAAGATTTATGGGTCAAATGGAAGAAACAATTTTTAATGTGGGGGAGGATTTAATTTTGTAAAAATACAGTTGGTCTCAGTTTATAGACCCTAGTAGGATTCAAATTTAGCTGATCTATTATGGAACAACACTGCTTCCCTTTGAAATAATCTGCTATTTTCTGAATAAAAGGGGGCAAATCTCAAAATCATGTACACTTTCCCAGCTTCTGCCATCTATTGAAATTTGTCTTGTTTTGGAAAAAAAGCACATAGATTATTTCAGATAATAGCCATGTCCTGCAATTAGATATTTGTTTATTTGTTGCACATGTTGAGGTGGGGTGATAAGCATGATGTGTTTGCCAAGATCAAGCTTTTTTTTAAAAAAAAACGAATATCTTGCCTTTCCACCACAAAGTCTTCAAGGTGGCTTTCTAGAAAACCCTGTCAAATTCCACATCCTATGGCTTCAGACTGAATTGCCGGAACGGAAGCAACAACAAAACGTCCTTCTGCCAAAATTGGAAGTTAATAGAATGGCTGTTAACTGGAATCTTCAAAAGTTAGGTGCTTCGTGTGCTTGGAATCTCACAAGCAGCTTCTGCCAAGTAATCTAGAAACTGAAAAGGGAATATGTGTCAGACCCTTCACTTTGGGCAAGAAGTAAACGCTGCTACCACCTATTCTTTGCAAGAAGAGCAAAGGGGGTGAATTCCAGCCCTCTTTGGGAGCTATTCCTGCTCAGATTTTGTGACCACCTGTACTTCAGTGTATCTCTTTTTGACTGGCTTCCTTAGTTATAATTCTCAGCAAACCAAAACAGGACCACGACTACTTTGGTCAGCATTCACTTGAAGTCATTACAGCCCTTGGTATTTAAATGATTTGTCACTTGTGGAAGCAATCCACGTGCTCTTTTATCCAATGATCCTTCCAACTGCCTGGTGAGGTAGGCCAGTAACCTATATAGCAGAGGTGGCAGTGAGGCTTCAGTCTTGTGAGTTAGTGGCAGAGATGAGATTGGAATTAGGCACCAAGTAGATCACGGATCAGTTTTAGCTGCTATGTTCTGCTAATGTACTTTAAAAGAAAATGTTGTTTCAAGGTGCTCAGTAGGTACTTCGCAACATGCCAAAGGGCATCTAGTCCTGGCAAAATGAAGAAAAAGTTGTTGCCCACTTCTCTACCCGTTAAGGAGGCTCAAAGTGGCTTACAATTGCCTTCCTTTCCCCTCCCCTCAGCAGACATCTTGCCTAGTAGGTGGGGCTGAGAGTGTGAACAAGGAACTATGACTAGTCTGCAACCTGCGGTTCTCCAGGTGTTCATGGACTACAATTCCTATCAGCCCCTGCCAGCATGGCCAATTGGGATTGATGGGAATTGTAGTCCATGAACACCTGGAGGACCGCAGGTTGCAGACTCCTGGCACTAGCCCAAAGTCATTTGGGGGAGCAGGGAAACAGACCTGATTCTCCCGATTAGAGCCCACTGCTCTTAACCACCATGCCACGCTCCATGACTGGTCTGTGTGGTTGCTGATTAGAGAGACTTAAGATCTGTGAACCCCAAATTCGAATCCCCGCTCTGTTGAAGCTCACAGGGAGGCTTTGGGCCAATACCCACTTCAGCCTAACCTACCTGGCAGGACTGTTGCAAGAATAAATGAAGTAGGGGACACCAATGTATACTGCCCTGAACTCCTTGGAAGAAGGGCAGGATCAAAATAAACGGAGCAAATACTTGCAGTTACTCAAATTGCCATAACTCTCCTAAAAATGATGTGTGCTTTTCTGAACTGGAGAGAGGGTCAGGGGTGATGTAATGGGGACCTTTGAAATATGGTGCCCTGCACTCAATACAATTCATCAATTAAGCTTCTACTAACATCATGGCCAGCGTTCGTGATCCACTCCATGCTACGGAGTTCCCTGGGTACTCTTTGAAACAATTCTACTGTTCCTGAATTGTCCTTATAAGGTTGCTGTGAGCCCCCTTCAGATGGGAAACCAGATAAACTACGACGATCTGTTACTGTTTTAGTCCATTCACATATATATTTGATTGATTAAAAAGATTCTCCCAAGGAGGCAACAAAGAAAAATGAGGGTCTAGCTCAAGTTGCCAGTTCTGGATTGGGGTACCACAATTATTATTAGAAGTAAAGAAGAGTTTGGATTTATATCCCCCCCCCTTTCTCTCCTGTAGGAGACTCAAAGGGGCTTACAATCTCCTTGCCCTTCCCCCCCTCACAACAAACACCCTGTGAGGTGGGGGTGGGCTTATATATTCCGAAAAGCTGTGATCAGCCTCAGCCGCCTACCCAGCTGGCGTGTGTGGGAGTGCACAGGCTAATCTGAATTCCCCAGGTAAGCTTCCACAACTCAAGCGGCAGAGCTGGGAATCAAACCTGGTTCCTCCAGATAAGAGTGCACCTGCTCTTAGCCACTACGCCACTGCTGCTCCTATTATTATTCTTATTCTTATTATTACTATTACTATTTAAATTTGATAAACCGCCCACCCCCAAAGGGCTCTGGGCAGTGTACAGCAAAACCACAACTAAAACAACGTGCACAATAAATAAGCGATAAATAGTTAAAATACATAACTCCGAATAAGCAGCATTCTAAAACCCAGTAAAACAATATTAATAATACTAATGATACTAATGATGGCTCCCAGTCCCAAGGTCGGGAGGGGACAGACAATACTGAAAGATGTCACACCGGTAGTGCCAATGATGGTACAGCACGCAACACAGGGACATCCAATCTGCGGCTGGCCTCCCCAAAAGCCCGGTGGAACAATTCGGTCTTACAGGCCCTGCAGAAATCACTAAGATCCCGCAGGGCCCGCACCACTGATGGAAGTGTGTTCGCATCAGCCGCATCACAGAGGGGCCAGGGATCATCAGCAAGTTGGCCTCAGCAGAACGCAGAGGCCTACCAGGGACATGTGGGGTGAGACGGTCCTGTCTTGGAGATTTGGAGGTGAAACTTGGAGAGACCAAGTCCTCCATGGGGTACAATATCCTAAAGCAGGGGTCTGCAACCTGCGGCCCTCCAGATGTTCATGGTCTACAATTCCCATCAGCCCCTGTCCATGCTGGCAGGGGCTGATGGGAATTGTAGTCCATGAACATCTGAAGAGCCGCAGGTTGCAGACCCCTGTTCTAAAGTCTACTCTCCAAAACAGGGCATTTTCTCTAGGGAAACTGATCTCTGGGGATCAGTTGTAATTCCAGGAGCTCCCGACCCCCCACCTGGAGGCTGGTAACCCAACGTTGGGACTCTGAGAAGAGGCTTTCTCCCTTTCCCCAACACGGATGGGAATGCCTCTTTTAGAATGGGACCTACCCCAGAATACAAAGCCAAAGCAATTAACAATTTTTGTAAACCACTGATCCACTGCTTATACTGATGCTGTCAATACAAGGACGGTCAATAAAGTAGCTGATTCAAGCATCCATCTGATCTACTGAGATCCCTTTGATTGCATGACTGCCCTAATAATTTAAAAAGTCTCCTACTGTATCTGAGCAGACCTTTGCCTCGCTGAGAATCATGGAATCCAAAATCACTCTCTTTAATACTTCATATGGCAAATACTGCTATCCCATACATACTTTCTTGGGACTGAGTGAGTCCCCATTAAATACAGTTTGCTTCCACATAAGCACGGTATAGCATTAAAAAAAAAACTGAGTTCAGACACACAAGTTTTAATCTCGGTGTAAGCTTTTGCGTGCATGAGCACTTCTGCAGATAACATGTTTCTTCAGACACACGTCTTCACCAGAGGTGGGATCCAGCAGGTTCTCACGGGTTCTCGAGAGTAGGTCACTAATTATTTGTGTGTGCCGAGAGGGGGTTACTAATGGGTGATTTTGCCACGAGATTTTTGCCTTAGTTATGCCCCTCCTCTCAGCAGTAGCACGCAGAACTTGAAGCAGTCTAGCAGGAGGTGCACCAGTGGGCGTGGCAGCCTGCGCCTGCGTGCATTCGTTTCCCGCCCAAGGACCACCGCAGCGGCTGCATCCTTGCCACAGCCCCGCCCAGGAATGCCCCGCCCCCGGAATACCTGGCCACGCCTCCGTTGTGCCCCGCCCAGCCCCATTGGCACTACGCCACAGTTTGAATCCCACCACCATGGGAACCTGTTACTAAAATTTTTGGATCCCACCACTGGTCTTCACATGTATCTGCAGAAGTGCGCATGCCCATCAAATCTGATGCCAAAAGGAAAGCTTTGGTGATCTTAAAGTAGCCACCTTTTGGCCGGCTGCTTCAAATTAACAGGGTTACCCACCTGGATCAATCAAGATTCCAATTAACAGGGTTACCCACCTGGATCAATCAAGATTTCCTTAATCAATTGACAGCCCTGGTGACAACCAAGATGAATGCATAAATGCACCCAGGAGGGTGGCCTTTAAGATCTTGCTCCAAGGAGGGAAATCTGCAAGGGTTGAATGTACTTTAATTCCTTTAATTCCAATTTCTTGCTGTTGCTTCCAGGAGAAGGTGGGCGCCGAACCTTGCTGAGAACCCTGTTCTGGGACACTTCTCAATATCAGGGAAGGCTCAGGGGGAGATTTAGACATAAGAACAACTAGACATAAGAACAGTTTTTTCCCGAATGCCATCACTCTGTTAAACAAATAATTCCCTCGATAATGTCAAACTATTTATTATATATTTATTATATAATTACTGCACTACTTTTTTCATCATTCCTATTACCCATCTCCTCCCAATTATGACTGTATGACTATAGCCTGTGCTGACATTTCATTTTATTTTATGATTTTACATTTTATGTTTTTATTACTATTGATTGTTTCCTGATTGCTTACTAGACCTATATGACAATCATTAAGTGCTGTACCTTATGATTCTTGACAAATGTATTTTCTTTTATGTACACTGAGAGCATATGCACCGGAGACAAATTCCTTGTGTGTCCAATCACACTTGGCCAATAAAGATTCTATTCTATTCTATTCTATTCTATTCTATTAAAGGAAAGGGATTTAAGGGGGGTGGGGGGGGGGCGATAAGAGTATCCGTCCCCTCGCAAGAGACCCTCCTTGAAGCGGCAGAGCCCCAGTTCCCGCCCAGAGCCAGCAGAGGGCGCTGCGCCCCACCAGGGCTCCTTCGAAGCTCCTTCCAAGAGTTGGTCGGAGTTTGAAAAAGTTTGCGGCGGGTCCGGCGGCTCTGGCCACGGACCGCGGAGCCACGCCTGGATCCCTGGCAGCAATGGCGGCCGGAGAGAGCCAGCAGGTGAGAGGTCCGCCCGCGATGCACGCTCCTTGCTCGGTTGCAACGAGCTACCTTTGGGGTTGGTGGAAGCGGAGAGCAACTGCTTAGCAAGTTTCCTTTCCCGGGCGCAGAGCGGGGGAGAAAGGCACTCTGCACTTTCTCAGGGCTCTTGGGGTGGATTTCGCGGGAGGAGGAGCACCTACTAGTAAAAAAAATAGTAAAAATCCCCCCAAGCCCGTCAGTGCGACATACCTGCCCAATATGCACGAGGCAGTGTTGAAGAAGGTGTGGGGACTTTAAAAATCCCGCTGCGTGCAATTTGGGGCCACGTTGCTCCTTTAGCTCTCCAGCTAGCCTACCTGGCAGGGTTGTTGTGAGGATTGAATAGAAACTGCGGAGACTATTTGGAACCCTTGGGCGGAAGGGCTCGGGCAGTGGTGGCGAACCTATGGCACGGGTGCCAGAGGTGGCACTCAGAGCCCTCTCTGTGGGCACAAGCAGAGTGCTCCCACACACATCTAGGCTGGCTTGGGCCACTGGGCTTGATTATTAGCATTATTATTAGCATTAGCGAATTGATTATTAGCATTAAACCTAAGACCTACTTTTGGGGAAGCAGTGTAGGGAACCCTGTTACGCGCTGTTAAACCCCACTGCTTTTCATGCAAAGAACTAAAATGCGATCCTTTACCTGGGAGTAAGCTCAGTTGCTGGCAATGGGGCTTGCTTCCGAGTAAATCCTCCTAGGGTCGTGATTCACCCGTTGGGAGAGTTGCATGGTTGCTTCAAAGCAAAGCCACCGACTACCACCAAGCTTACTCCCGAGTAATGCGCGCCTTGGAGCCAACCGGTTTTTCTAAACTAAAACCTCAGCATTCAGGTTAAATTGCCGTGTTGGCACTTTGCGATAAATAAGTGGGTTTTGGGTTGCAATTTGGGCACTCGGCCTCGAAAAGGTTCGCCATCACTGGGCCAGGGGGACGCAGACGACGAGAGACACCAACCCACCAACCCCTTGTGTAGCAAACCCTCCAGTCTTGTAGATCCCTTCATGAGACGGAATGGGTTCAAGGCTACAAAAAGCAGGTTTTAATTGGGTGGGGTAGCGAGCAGCCCAGAGTCTGCAATTTGGAGTGGGAGATATTTCAGATTTAGGTTTGAGGTGTAAACTGAATCCAAGAGACACTTGGTGGCTGTTTGGATTAGGGTGGTCAACTCTGTTCTGGAAAATTTCTGTGGTGGGAAGATTATGTTTTGGGAATATTTGCTGGAAAATCAGTGAGGAGGTGATGTCGCTCTAGGAATTCAATTCCTCCTCAGTGCTATGGTATACCATGGAGCCGGTCTTCCAAAGTTGCCTTTTCCTTCAGGGGAGCTGAGCTCGATAGCCTGGGAATAAGCTGTGATTCCAGGAGAAATCTGGGTTCCACCTGAAAGTTGGCAGCCCTTAGTTGGCACAGAGAAACTAAGGGGAGGGAAGGTTGCTTCTCTGAGGATGAATTAAAGACTTCTGAATTAATCAGAGTAGATGTTAAGTGACAGGAAAGGGTGTGTGTGAAGAAAAAGCTGTTATAGGATGTGATGGGAAAGCCACCCTTCCAATCTGCAGTGGAAATGTATGTGACTCCCTTCCTCTGATGAGATCTGTGTCTTCAAGGAAGCTGGGCCACACACCAACGAATAAGCTTTTGAATTTCATAGGGCTCTTCCTTCATCTTGACTTACACAGGTAAGTGGGAGGAATTTCTTGGGGGTGAGGAGGGAGAAGAGAAACATGGCGATGTTCTGGTTCTCCTCTTTGCTGGAAAATAGATCCAGATGAACTCCAAGAACGGAACTTTTTTGGAGAGCCCTGGTTCTCACCTTGGCCCTTTAGGGTGAGCAAGTGTTGGGCTCTCCCAGGGATTTCTTGCTGCTGCGTTGCTGAATTAGGACAGATCGGCCGGTTTGAGTCTGTTCGAGATTTAAGATTTTCTCACTCCCTGCAGGTGTGAAATTAACTTGGCGAATAATAGTAAGAATAAGAATAATAATAGGAGCAGCAGTGGCGTAGTGGCTAAGAGCAGGTGCACTCTTATCTGGAGGAACCAGGTTTGATTCCCAGCTCTGCCGCTTGAGTTGTGGAAGCTTACCTGGGGAATTCAGATTAGCCTGTGCACTCCCACACACGCCAGCTGGGTGACCTTGGGCTAGTCACAGCTTTTCGGAGCTCTCTCAGCCCCACCCACCTCACAGGGTGTTTGTTGTGAGGGGGGGAAGGGCAAGGAGATTGTAAGCCCCTTTGAGTCTCCTACAGGAGAGAAAGGGGGGGATATAAATCCAAACTCTTCTTCTTCTAATAATAATAATAATTTCCCAATCCAGAGCTGGCAACCTGAACCACTCACCATTTTTCTTTGTTGCCTCCTTGGGAGAATCTTTTTAATCAATCAAATATATATGTGAATGGACTAAAACAGTAACAGATCGTCGTAGTTTATCTGGTTTCCCATCTGAAGGGGGCTCACAGCAACCTTATGAGACAGTTCAGGCTGAGCAGAATTGTTTCAAGAGTACCCAGGGAGCCTCCGTAGCCGCAGGTGGATCTGAACGCTGGCCATGATGAAAGCAAACCTTAATTGGTGAATTGTATTGAGTGCAGGAACACCATTTCAAAGGTCCCCATTACATCACCCCTGACCCTCTCTCCAGTTCAGAAAAGCACACATCATTTTTAGGAGAGTTATGGCAATTTGAGTAACTGCAAGTATTTGCTCCGTTTATTTTGATCCTGCCCTTCTTCCAAGGAGTTCAGGGCAGTATACATTGGTGTCCCCTACTTCATTTATTCTTGCAACAGTCCTGCCAGGTAGGTTAGGCTGAAGTGGGTATTGGCCCAAAGCCTCCCTGTGAGCTTCAACAGAGCGGGGATTCGAATTTGGGGTTCACAGATCTTAAGTCTCTCTAATCAGCAACCACACAGACCAGTCATGGAGCGTGGCATGGTGGTTAAGAGCAGTGGGCTCTAATCGGGAGAATCAGGTCTGTTTCCCTGCTCCCCCAAATGACTTTGGGCTAGTGTTGAGCCTGTAACTCCAGTGTCTTCCAGGGGCTCATGGGACTACAATTCCATCAATCCCACTGGCTGCTGGCAGGGCTGATAGGAATTGTAGTCCATGAACACCTGGAGAACCGCAGGTTGCAGGACTAGTCATAGTTCCTGTTCACACTCCTCAGCCCCACCTACCAGGCAAGATGTCTGCTGAGGGGAGGGGAAAGGAAGGCAAATTGTAAGCCACTTTGAGCCCTTTAACGGGTAGAGAAGTGGGCAACAACTTTTTTCTTCATTTTGCCAGGACTAGATGCCCTTTTGGCATGTTGGCCATGGCACCTACTGAGCACCTTGAAACAACATTTTCTTTTAAAGTACATTAGCAGAACATAGCAGCCAAAACCGATCCGCGGATCTACTTCTTGGTGCCTAATTCCAATCTCTATCTCTGCCACTAACTCACAAGACTGAAGCCTCACTGCCACCTCTGCTATATAGGTTACCAGCCTGCCTCACCCAGGCAGTTGGAAGGATCATTGGATAAAGAGGAAACCCGCGTGGATTAAGCTTCCACAAGTGACAAATCATTTAAATACCGGGGCTGTAATGACTTCAAGTGAATGCTGACCAAAGGCATTAGAGTGGTCCTGTTTTGGTTTGCTGGAGAATTATAACTAAGGAAGCCAGTCAAAAGGAGATACACTGGAAGTGACAGGTGGTCACAAAATCTGAGCAGGAATAGCTCCCAAAGAGGGCTAAATTCACATGCTCTTCTTGCAAAGAATAGGTGTGTAGCGTTGCTTACTCTTGCCCAAAGTGAAGCGGTCTGGCCACATATTCCCTTTTCAGTTTCTAGATTACTTGGCAGAAGCTGCTTGCAGAGATTCCAAGCACCACGAAGCACCTAATCCTATGGGGATTCCAGTTAACAGCCATTCTAATAACTTCCAATTTTGGCAGAAGGGACGTTTTGTTGTTGCTTGTCCCGGCAATTGACAGTCTGAAGATGCAAATATAGGATGTGGAATTTGACAGGTTTTCTAGAAAGCCACCTTGAGGGCACTTTTGTGGTGGAAAGGCAAGATATTCGTTTTTTTTTTAAAAAAGCTTGATCTTAGCAAACACATCATGCTTATCACCTTACCTCGCCAACATATTGCAACAAATAAACAAATAATATCTAATTACTTGGGACATGGCTAGTTATCTAGGAAATAATCTATGTGCTTTTTTTTTTTCCAAAAGGCTCTGAATAAATTTCAATAGATGGCAGAAGCTGGGAAAGTGTACATGATTTTTGAGATTGCTTGCTTTTATTCAGATAGCATGATTATTTCCAAAGGTAGCAGTGTTGTTCCATAATAGATCAGCTAGAATTTGAATCCTACTAGGGTCTATAAGCTTTAAGGACCAACTGTATTTTTACAAAATTAAATCCCTCCCCACATTAAAATTGTTTCTTTCGCATTTTTTATTACGCATAAATTTGTGAATAAGAAAGAGATCCCTCCTGATCACAAGAGTCAAAGCGTTCAAGCACTAACTTGTGATGGGGGGTGTTGTTAGCACTTTTGCCCTTCTGTCTGATCCACAAAACTTTACCTCCTTGGATTTTGTCCAAGCAAAGTCTTGGAGTTGGCCCTAACTTGCCCCAACAAAATGGTGTTTTTAGGAATTCTCCGAGATTTCTGCATTTCAAAAGTTCTCACAGCAGAAGACGCGTGCTGTGTTGCAAAGCTAACAAATAAGATCAGAAGTATACATTTGGCATGTCTAGATTCAAAAAAGCCTATGCGGGGTCCCTGACTCCTGACCCGGGGCCAAAATGTGGCCCAAAGCCAGGCATTCTCCGACCCTCCAGGCATGGTGGCCGATGGCTCCATTCATGCTGCAGTGGGGCTTTCGGGGAGGAGGAACCAGCCCCAGCGGCTGTTGATTCCCAGTTACTTGATGGCACCCCAAATCTCCATGCATTTTCTGGACTGAGTTGGAAGCCTTACATGTGGCAACTTCACTCCACCTCTTCCCTCTCAGCTTCCTCCATGTGTTTGCTCTCAGGCTTTCTGTTCCGCCTCACTCCCATTGGCATCAGCCAGGCTGGCGAATCGCTCGCTGGCTGCTAGGGAGGAAAGAATCCAGGAAGATACTTGATCCTGGGTTAGATGGAATGTTTCGTTGGGAAAGTTCTGCTTTTTTTTTTTTTTTTTTTTACAGGGAAGGTGGCTTTCCCTAAACAATATTTGAATGACCCACCCATGGCATACTTGGACATACTTTGGTCCCGCTGTTCTAAAAAATAGACCATGACAGAAAGAATTTCGAAAGGTGAAATCAAACATTTTACAATCATTTGTGCATATAGGAATTTTGTTCATAGTTTTTTTAGTCCGACCCTCCAACAGTCCTGAAGGGACTGGATGTCCGGCTATTTGTTTAAAAGTTTGGGGACCCCTGGCCTATACAAATAAAGTACTTGCTATAAAATTATTGTTCCGAAATGCAATTTATATTATATTGATAGAATATGTATTCTTTTACTGATCTAGACAGTTGTGCATACATTTTTATAGATCACCTTTTTGGTGTAAGATATTTACCATGCTGGCAGGGGCTGATGGGAATTGTAGTCCATGAACATCTGGAGAGCCGCAGGTTGCAGACCCCTGACCTAGAAGACGGCATGGAAATGCTTTCTGCTGACCTATTTATGTGTACTTTTGATCAACTGAGTTGTAACCTGTTATTTACTTCTTACTCTATATGGAAGCTTTAATCACAAGAAAAGAGCAGTGAAGATTCTTCTTTGGTCAACTAGCGTTACAGAATATTGAAAGAACCAAATTCAGTGATAAACCACTACCAAGGAAAACAGGCCAAAATTCAAGAGACTCTGAAGGACCAAACCCACTGACATGTGCCAATCCAGTGATGATCTTTATTGATACCAATAGATGAAGTTACAGTTAATTTCCACCTACATCAAATATGATTTTTGAAGTATCACTCTTACTAGATCTCAAAACAGGTCCTCAGTCTCCACCCAGCCCCAAGAACGACTGAGGGCCAAATTCAGAGATTCGGAGAACTAGTTAAAACACAGCTTTGCCGGGCTATCCGTTGATGTGGCAACTGCAGCTCTCTTCCACACTGACTTAGACAGCAAGTCCCAAGCAAGCCTTGAACAAGCTGGGATAGCAGACAGGCAAATTGCCTGTAACTCCCTAAACGGTAACTCCTGTCCACAACCTCAACCTGGGAAAGTATTAAACTTGCTGAGGGATTTACTGGTTTGGTTAGGGGTCTATACAACCCTCATGACTCTCAGATGTTCATGAACTCGATCATCAGTTCTACAAGCCGGCTAATTGTCATGCTAGCAGAATTGATGGATGTAGTCCATGATTTCCCGGAGAGCCGCCGGAGTTGCAGACAGATTAGAGAAAGGGAGGGAACTGCAATTATTTATATATACAAGTGGATGTTGCTTTTTAATCATTGTCTTTCCTACAATATATATATTTAGTACTAATGGAACATTTGTACACTGAGAATCCAAACTAAAGGTTCTGGGTCAAAAGCATGCTTCTTCAGTGAAGACTATCAGCCCCCTGGTGTACACATTAAGTTTTATTGTAACAAAGCAACTTGTACACTTTTAACGTTTAAAACTGAGCATCTTTCTTTTCCAGTGAAACAAAAAAAAATTTGAAAAAACAAAACAAAGAACAAAATTACAATAGCGAATGTCAATTCCAAATAAGATCCTACAGGTTCTGTTGATTCTCCATCACGTGGCAGGGCTCAAAAGTTATCATCAGGAGAGAAATTTTATTTTAAAAGTGTCATCTTAAATTGTAATGATGTTTGTTTAAACATCACCATTAAACATGCCAAAGGAGAAGTCATGTTTTGTCAAAATGCCCACATAACCCACCCCCAACATCTGAAACCCACCCTCTCTTACCCTGTCTATAACCCCTTTTTTTAGCTTTTTCTTTTTTTTTAAACAAGAGTAGACAGATACATGTTGGTAAATGCTAACTGTCCATATTCACATAGAGACACAGTGTAATCTCCGAGCCCAATATACAGAGAAAGAAGGAAAAAGCTAGATTCTATGCACTACTACACAGGGGCCTAGCACTCCTCGGCTTCCAGCAGAGCGGAGGGAGCAGAAGGTTCTCTTTCTTCCCCACAGAAAAACAGTGTGTTGATTCCATTGGACAGTTTGTTTCAAAAGAGAGGGATAAAAAAATTGAAATGAGTAGATTCTTTTCCACTGTATTCTGCTCAAGATTTTTTTTTCTCCAAAAATTTGTGAACCATGGTGAAGAGGAGAGGGGGAAAAAAAGACCTCAAGAGAACAAGGCGACTGAGCACAAAAGGAAGGGGGGAATAGACGGTAACTTGCTCCCAGGGATAGGGGGAGGGGGGGAAGAAGGGAGGGGATAGAGGGTGGTTGGAATCCATCAGTGTTCAGTCATCCTCTCCTTCATCCTCCTGTTAAAAGAGAAGTAACCATTAGATGACGGCCGTTTCCTTGAAGAAGACTAATTTAAAAGGTAGTAGATTTAAAGCTCATTACTAATTTATTGTTCTTAGATGTTTCTACAATCTTCTACTGTTCCCCATACTCTGAAGTCTCACAATTGGACTAAGCTCCAGAATCCATATTATAGAGTCTATATTCCACCCTCCCCCCCCTCAAAGTCAGATTCCCTAAAATATACTATAACTTGATAGCCCCATTCCATTGGAGCATACTGTGCCAGAGAGGTAGAGAAATCTACGAACTTGCGTATTGGCTCTAAGCTAAGATTCAAAGTAGTTAGTCCCTGGCAAGTACAGCCAAGAGATACGGAAGAGTTTTTTAACCAGTTAGAAAAGTTTTCCAGTCTGTTAGTGCTCCAGGAATTTCCTGGGCACAGACAGGCAAGCGAAGTAGCAAAATCAAGAGTGTCATTTTTTGTTTAAAGTCAACACGCAAATTAAGTGTCAAGATTCAAATAATTAGTAACTTCAAGTATACGTAACCTGTCTTAACTCAAAGCCATCCCAAATGGCAACACATGTGATTAATATAGCGGGATGCTGTTACTTAACTTGTACCCAGTTCTGCTTCATTTACAGAGCAGCCTTTGGCACCTGGGCCAATGCAAGAGTACAGCTTTAAATTTCTAACCTCTCCTTCTTCACCCTCATCATCATCTTCATCTTCTTCACCCTCATCTTCATCACCTTCCTCATCAATGTCCTCCAATCCTTCCTCCTCTTCATCATCGTCATCGTCCTCCTCTCCTTCACCTTCTTCGTCGTCCATATCAGGAACCTTATTTGAAACGTACACACGTTAGCGCATTCTACTAAGACACCTATAAGAACAGAGCTGCAAACGTGGTAAGCTGATTGAAGGCCCCTTACCAGATAGTACTGCAATGGATTTGGCCAGATATCATCTTTAATGACCTCGCCCAGCTCATCAGCTCCTGCATCAGAATGGTCAGTGAACCAGGTGAAGAAGCTTTCCGGCTCTTCATGCTGCCTCTTCCTGCTGGCCTTGTTCTGTGTCTGGCTTGAACGTTTTGTCAGATCCTGAAACAGGAACATACAGAATGTTTCAGGTGCTACTCCTCAAGGCACTTCCTGACCAAGACACAGAGAACTACCCTGGAAATGCCCAATGTAATTGATTCCCCTGTGAGAAACGTCAGCGCAAAAAACTGCTCCAGACAAAAGTAGGCCATAGAAAAACCCAGCATGCACAGGAAGCTGTGAAGTTCTTTGCAGTATTGGCCATATTACATACATTAGCCTTTACTGGCATAATCAGAAAGCAAAATGGATATATCAGATACATAAAAACAAAAAGGCCCCAAAAGGACCATACCAGATACATACTATTAAATACTCTCAGCTATCGCCATAATAAAATTGGGTGACCTCTTCACAAAAACCAGGGTCAGAGATGTTCAGCAATAAAGATAACCTAATCAGATCTGGCAGCCCAGATTGAAAAAGAGAATGTATATTGGCCATATTTGAAGTACCCTTACCAACTTTAATGGGGTCACTAACATGACCGGAGTACACACAGGCACCTATGTTACGAGTGTTTGCATATTAGTAAGAGTGCAAAAGAGATAACAGTTCTATTTATTCAGCAGCTGATTTCTTTTCCCATTACAGCATTGGAGGAGACAAGAACAATTTGTTTTTGTTAACATGGACATTAAGGTGACTCCTGGCAAATAGGAGACTTTTACAGTCTAATTTGATTTTAAAGCTTTAGTGGAACTTTTCATAACTGAATAAAAGAAATTAAGTTAATCCAATTTTAAGTATTACTTGCTGCGAGAAAATTAGGAAACAGTTATTCTATTTGATTCTAGTGCATATGCTCCCTCCCCAACAATAGTTTAATCTCTTTTAGAAAGGCTTAGTAAAAGAGCGCCAAATTTTCTGTCGCATACAGCCTCCCTCAATCTCTCCCATCAGGCAGCAACAAATCCCAGCTACAGGATAACAAGATCAGTTGCCAGAGTCAAGAGAAACACAACAAAACCAAATTGTCATCAGAGTGTGGTTTTCAAAACAAACCATTCAGATACATACCTTTCCAGATTTCCACTTGATTTCACTGGATTTTGATGATGGGTCCCCACTCTCATTCAGGTGAAACTCTTTGGAGAGCATCTTATTTTCAAAATACGGATTTTCATCAAAATACTACGGCAGACAAAACAGAAGATTAAAAATGTAGATACTGCTACACAGCATGCAGATGTTAAAGCTACTTTCAAAAAACATCAAATCTCTCCCCCAACCACGCCAAAAGCATGCCAGAATGATGCGGTGCACCAACACTTACAAAATCTATTCTGTAACCTGATTTGATGTCTTCAAATTCCGTCACCTCAACTCTGGTCAAATAATGCAGTGCTTCTTCATCTTCTTCCCCCAACAGTGCAGATACTAAGGAAGAATTACGAGATGTATGTCATAATAAGCAATAAGCCAGCTGGCAAAACAGATTGAGATATAGAAGATAAATATTGACTTACACTTACCTTGTGGGTGGTTGACAAATGTTGTTACCCAAAAATTCGGGATTTTGGCGATCAATTCTGACCTCTTCTGGAAGAATGGTTGGCGGAGTTTGTTGTATTTCTGTTCTACTTTCAAAATTTCCTCACTGGCTTGTTCATTCAGTCTACAAAAGTAAGAGGCAGACACAGCATAGTGATCAGAAGCTTACGAAATACCAGAGTAGTAGAAACACAACTTAAGATTTAAAAAATTAGGATATTCATGTATGATTGATCTGTGGTGACAAGCTAATACAACTAAAACTCAATAAACATACCTTCCATTCTGAACTACTGTTTATTATTATTATTATTATTATTATTATTATTATTATTATTATTATTATTATTATTATTATTATTATTATTGATACTGATGCCAGCAGAATTCAGTCTTCATTTGAAGGGCAATCTTCACACAGTCTTCACACTGGGCAATCAAAGTATCCCATTTATATTACGCTACACCTAACACAAATGATACTCTGACCAGAATCCTACAATCTGTTTTTTTTTCTGGGGAACTTAGTTAATAAAAATACTTGCACATATTCTCTGTTCACAAAGACATACTTTTAATTTCACGCATATATTTTACTGCATAGCAAACTCTACCCTATAATTCTTGTTCACGTCTCCTACTCACTTTAACTAAGCAGTGCATTAAATTATTAAATCAGCTGCATGATATCCGCATGTAACCCATATCTAACTGTTGGCTTTTAAGGGTTGGATAAAAGTGCTTAGAAATTTAGCCCGAAACCCTTGGAAGTTTCACTTCAACATATTTGTCATTTAGAATAGACTGCATGAACCACTGGTCTGACTGCCAACAGTTTCTTCATTCAGCCTAAGTTTTATAGGATTCTGTAAAACTTGTCAATTATTTCAGCACTGCAGATTAAAATGATATGGCTAACATTTGTTTTGTTTCCTAGAGTCTATGCAAGACCATTATAATTGTAATAGTTCCCACCTAAATTAAGCACTTTGGTTCAAAGTTTGCTTACTTTACTTTAGAGTAAGAACTGAATTTTTGCACACATCATATACTGAGGAATTGGTTAGATTACAATTCTTATATCTAGAACAGGGATGGAGTCAATAGTGGCTTTTCAATCAGAATTTGGAAACTCAATGTTTTGTAAATCACCAGATTAGTATATCATAGACTATTTTACTTCTATATATGAAACATGAATATATACATTACCTGTCTATTTCATTCTGTACTTCATCAATATGTTCAATTGCTTCCTGTTGCTCTTTGTCTGAAAACAAAACAAGAACAATATCAGACAAATGGTTACAGCAAGCTCAAAGGAGTTATGTCACGATTCAATACAAATATTATTATTAACGGAATTTTAAAAATATCTAGATAATTTACAAACTCCTATCTGATAATATTGTCCTCTCCCAAGCTCAGTCTCAGGGACAAAGACTCTAGTTTTCTACTTGGGTTACAATCCTGAGCACACTTACATTAACCAAGCTAAACTTTTTACTCTGCAGTGTATATATTTCCTACACAGACTTTAAATATTTTTGAACATTAGCTCCTCACAATCCATGGTCAAGGAGAGAATGTATAATATTCCTATACATCCTTAACCGGGAAAGAGCAGGATATTAAATCTAATAAAACAAATAAATAATACACTTTAGATAACCCAACAAATGGTTTTTCACTTTACACGTCACTTTTCTTACAAATGACCATCACAGTTAGCATTGATCTAAGATCACTCAGCCAGGAACTTTCTTTAAAGTTCAGCACAACTTTGTCCTACTAATTATATAAAAATAAAGAGTATACTGAATTGAAAAGCTATAACATACAAAAATGTCATGAATTTTCAGGCCTGAAACACAGGCACACCAAAATCAAAAAACCACAACTAGCGTGCTTTAGAGACACAATATGTTTGGTAGTTTGGGATAGATACAAGGACTGGATCACAATGCAATCCTAAGAAGAGTTAACTCAGTGCACCCCTACTGAAATGAATGGGCTCAGACTGGCATAACTTTCTCTAGGATTGGGTGGTGAAATCGCTGAAAGGCGGGGTTCCACCTACCCCCTAGAAATGTGCAATAGTTTTATCCCACCCGTTCAAACAGCTCAATTACAGCTGCAATCCTTTGCCTGTTTAGTTGGGACCTGCAGCCAGCTTCAACTACCCTAGAAGCCATCCCACCACTAAGGATTAAAAAAAAAGCCGTAAAAAGACACGAACGCACGAGAGCCTTTGCATGCTTGCTCTAGTCGCCCAGAAGTGGGTGCGCGCACCTGTGCGCGGGGTTAAATTTACAAACAAAGTTGGAAAATAAAAGCGGCCCGCTGCTTCCCCCTTACTATCAAAGGCACGTGTTCGATTCCACAGACGTTCCGAGATATACCTCTTTTAAACTGCAATTCCCCCCCCCCCCAAGATCGCGGGAAGGCTTCGCTTTTTTAAAAAAAGGCTTCGTTCTAATTTTGCGGCGACTGAGCATTTTTTTAAAAAAAAAAATCGTTCCCCCGCCCCGCTTTTGCAAAACCCCAGTTTGGAGCCGCACGTGGCAAGCGGCGAAGCGTCATCCGAGCGACGTTGTAAAAGCCGATGTGGGAGGAGGGGGGGGGGTGAGAAACGAGGGGGCGCGTGCAGCCCCGCAGCCCCTTTCGGGGACCCCGCCTCTTTCCAAGAGCGCCCCCCCCCTCCCGCGGAAGGAAAAAGGAGCCTCGCCAGGGAGGCGGCGGCAATAATGGCGGTGCCCCCCCCTCCTTCCCTCCCCCCCGCAAGAGGCACAATGGAGGCTCGCCGGCCTGGAGGCGGAGGGGGGGGGCGGAGGGCGGGAAGGGGGACGTGGAGGCCGCGAGGGAGGGGGGGGGTGCGGGGGGCGGGAAGGGAGGCAGGAAAGGACGGCGGCGCTCAGACAAAAGGGACGCGAACATGGCCTCCTCCTCCTCCGCCGCGGCCTGCACATCCGGCCCTCGCCCCCCGCGCGCTTCCCTTCCCGCCTCCGGTCATGGCGGCGGCTGAAGGAAGATGGCGGCGGCGGCGGCGGCGGCTGAGGAGACGGGCGGGCGCCTCTCCCTCCCTCCCTCCCTCCCTCCCGGGCCCCGCTCGCCCACCTGAGATCTCGTCGGCCCCGTCGTGGTTGGAGTTGAGCTCCTTCTTGCTGACTTTGGCCGCCGGCGCCGACATGTTGGAGGGGAGGAAGGGCGGGAGGGCGGAGCGGGAGGAGAGGGGAGGGAGCGCGCGAGGCGGTGCGGGGCGGCGAGCCGAGCCGAAGTCGCGCCTCAGAGCGGGCCTGCTTGGAGCCGCTCGACGTCCGCCTCCTCCGCCTCCTCCTCCCTTCGCTCGCCCGGGCTCTCCGGGAAGGCGGCGGCGGCGGCGACGCCTGGACTCCCCTCACGCTGCCTCCACACAGCCGCCTCCTCCTGCTGCTGCTTCTGGCGAGGGGCGAGCGCGCTGTGCGCATGCGCAGAAAAGCCCTCTGCCTTTTTCTCCCCCCCTCCCCTTTACTCCTCCTCCCGCCGCCACTACCAAAGGGAAGGGGTGCGGAGAGGCGCATGCGCGGGGCTTTCCCTCCTCCGCCTCCCTCCGGCGCGCGCGCGCGCGCGACGGGATGGTGCGCAGCCGCAGGAAAGCTTTTTTCTTCTCCCGCTCGCGGCCACCATACACCCCCAAGGCGCTTGCGCCAAATTCAACCTTTCTGTGTGGATATAGGCGAGCAGGTGGGGATTAATACGCATGCGCCTACATTTCTCTCTGACCTTATCTGCGCAAGTGTATGAGTACTTCCCTTCCCGACCCCCCGTCGGGTATAAGAGAAAAAGACCTGTTGACTAACTGCGCAAGCGTATAAACTCCAGCCTGCCTGGCCAGCGACAGGTTTAGGAATCCACTGCGCACGCGCTTAAACTCCTTCGCCCACAGCGCGCTCAGAGTTTACAGCAGAACCGCCCTTTCAATTTCTGCCGTAACAAAAAAAAAAAGAGGCAAGCCGTGAGCGCAGGCGCACAACTTTCGGATTTAACCCCACCCTTGCCGACACGCATCGAAAGACAGGCAAGTGGGCGGGGCGCAGAGCTCTGGCGCGCAGGGAACAGCTGGAAAAGAGAAAGTAGGACGGCGGCGGGCGCGCGCAGTGGCGCGTGCGTGCGTGAGCGGGGGCGCGCTCCGAGGAGGTCGCTGGCGCACGTGGGTTGGAGGAGAAAGCAAATGGGTTTTGAAGGAGCCGCTGCTTCCAAAAATGTGCGCCTCGGGGGCTGCTCTTCCGTTGCAGCGTGCCTGGGCTCATTTTACCGTTAAATTAATTTTCTCAAAACAATTATGCAGGAAGAGAAGATAGTAAGCAGAAAAACAAAACAAAAAACTCACAAGAATAATAAACAAAAATATCTAACCGTGAAACTGAAACACAACAACCGAATGGAACTTAATATTGTAACAAATTAACATATAATCCAATTTGAGAGAGTGGATTCTACTTTTATTCCATCTGGCCCTCTAGTATTAAATGATTTCATCAACACCCACTGGTAGATATCAATTTAACAAATACTTATAACCTTAACTATTAATGTATTTGTGTTGGGAAGGGCGGGATACAAATCGAAAAAGAAATATAAATAAACAAAAATTCGGCCTCAAGCTGAACAAAAATGCTTCTTGGGCTCAATTTATTGAGTTTGCCTGCATAAAATGATTTTAAAAATCATTTCAGTAGCTGCAGTGGAGCCCACATGCAGCCCGATCCTCTTTTTCCAGGTTTACTGGAAAGTAAACTCCCTTTGTACATAGTTCTAGTGCAGTGGTGGCAAACCTATGGCACGGGTGCCAGAGGTGGCACTCAGAGCCCTCTCTGTGGGCACGTGCAAACAGAGTTGCTCCCCCCCTCCCACATGTAGGTTGGCCTGGGCTGCTGGGTTTGATTATTAGCATTAAACCTAAGACCTAGTTTTGAGGAAGCAGTGTAGGTAACCCTATTAAGCACTGTTAAACCCCACTGATTTTCATGCGAAGAACTAAAGCACAATCCTTTATCTGGGAGTAAGCTTGGTTGGTGGAAATGGGGCTTGTTTCTGAGTAAACCCTCCTAGGGTCGTGATTCACCTGTTGGAAGAGTTGCACGATTGCTTCCAAGCAAAGCCACCGACTACCACCAAGCTTACTCCTGAGTAACGCACGCCTCGGAGCCAACTTTTTAATAACTGGTATAAACCCTTGACATCACGTTTGTTTGTTTGTTTTTAAGTAAAGGAGGTTGGTCGCATTGAGCCCAAGCTGTCAATTTCAGCTTTGTAGCATCGCTGAAGGTCAGACAAAGTTGGGCAAGGTCCTCCTATAAGCCTTCAGCTGCTTGTGCTGCTCCTGACTGCCTAAAATTAGTTCACGTAGGATTGCAGTGTTGTGCACGTAAAGTCTTCCTCAGAAGGCACACACATTGTTCCTTACAAGCGCAAGCAAAGGCCTGAGATTGGTGCTCCCTCCCTGCCTGCGTACTTCCCAAACACAATTGAAATGCACAGTAGCCTTTTGGCATGCAGATCAGAGTTAAATGGCTGTTTGGTGCCCTGACGGGTTGGCAGGGAAGATTTGTTTTTAATGTACTGTTGAATGCTTTCTTGACTGGTATCAACTGGTTGTTCTGTGTTTTCTGGGCTGTGTGGCAGTGGTCTGGTAGTTTTTGCTTCTAGTATCTCTCCTTCTGGCTTCTTCAGAGGCAGGTCATGGTAAGCTGTGCCAGCCATAGATGTGGGCAAAATGTTAGGAGCAAAAACTACCAGACCACAGCCACACAGCCACTGGCTTGTTCGGCTTGCTGTTTTGCATGATTTGGATGTCACAACAAATTGCAGGCACGTCAGTCAACAATCGCCAAGGCTCGTTCGTGTTGT
Organism: Sphaerodactylus townsendi; assembly: GCF_021028975.2. Classification (NCBI taxonomy): domain Eukaryota; kingdom Metazoa; phylum Chordata; class Lepidosauria; order Squamata; family Sphaerodactylidae; genus Sphaerodactylus; species Sphaerodactylus townsendi. The sequence goes on along the minus strand of NC_059436.1, from coordinate 50,925,096 downwards.
CTTTTGATGTATTTATCTTATTTATTTATATGCCACCTTTCTTCTCAATGGGGACCCCAAGTGGCATACATCATTCTCCTCTCCTCTGTTTTATCCTCATAACAACCCTGCAAGGTAGGTTAGGCTGAGTGTCTGACTGTTCCAGAAAGCTGCCATGGCAGAGCGGGGATTCGAACCTAGTTTTCTCAGGTATAGCACTTTATCCGCTACACCACACTGCCTCACTCATTTGAATTGAATGTCTGGCTGCTTCACCGTGGAGGGGTATTTTCTACACATGGAATGCAACATGGCATCAGTGAGGGGACAGGTGTGCAAGTGACGTACCTGCTGGTTGCCACCTTACTGCTGTTTTTGCAGTGGGTCACTTTTAAGCATCCCCATGGGGGAGAGTCTAAAAATGCTCTGCACACTGAATCCGTGCCCACTGGGAAATTTTTCTGAGTAAACATGATGAACAGCAGGATTAGGTTGGATGTGTGTAAACAAGCTATTGGGATGTATTTATCTTTATGTAGTACCAGCTGTTAAGGCTACCATCGTAGTTTTTCTACAACGTGGTTTTCACAGTGTACACAATGGGGTTTCCTTTTAAGTATATATACATAGTGTCACACTGTAAATGAGCACTCCTGGCCACACTCTTCTTTTGGGAGCAAGTCACATTTAACAGTGCACACTTACTTCCATGAAAACATGCTTAGGATTGTGCTGTATGAACTCTTTACATGGGGATTTTCTGCAAAGTAGGGAGAAATCCCATTTTAAAGGCATATTTGCAGATGTTTCGTTCATGCATATTCTCTTTTCAGTCCCCTGCCAGGGGAGGTATATTTTGTATTGCTGCTGGAGATCACATTGTTCTCGGGCGATTGGCCAGGAAGATGGAAATAAAGGTTCTGAGGTAGAACACAATTCTCTTGTGAGTGATGGGTCGGTATGATAAAGACAGTGATAGCGGAGTCAGAAAGGAATTATCCCATTTCTGATCTTGTTGTTAATAAAGATGCAAGTATGCTTTATTTCTTATAAGTTAGATAGGAATAAGTTGTATTAAGTAGGATGTCGGAATTACTGTTGTAGTTTGTATTTGTGTCTGCATGGAACCTCCTTAGCTCAAGGCAGGAATCCACCCCTGCTCCACCTGGGCATGTCCCTTTCATTTGCTAAAACCATGAACGGACGTTGGACAAAAGAGACCCGGAAGAAGCACATCCATCTGCCTAATCCCACCAGCCCCACCAGCAGGCAGATAAGGGTGCCATCGTCATTCGGTTTCGTTTCCTGACCCCAAGCACCCAAAGGACTCTTTTGTGTTTTTCCCGCCATTGCCTACGTCATCACCTGGCCCTACTTCTGCCGCGAAATTTGAGAAGGGACTGCCCTCTGGATTCTAATTGGTCCTATGTACCTGTAGATGTATGATTGGTTCCCATGTATTTGTGAATGAATGATTGTAGGTTGTCCTGTACTCCCCTGGACTCCCGGGCGGGAGAAAAGTGCATTTAAGTTGTTGTAAAGCTGCTAGGCAGCGCAGTTGCCGTGGTGCGGAGGTGCTGACACGTAGGTCAGCATCTCAATAAAATCTTTTACTACACTCGCTGTGTTGGGTCCTGTTTCTGTTCCTCTGCGCTGCTGAGAGCTGGCAGATCTGGGGAAATAAAGGTACCCAGGCAGCGCGGTAACAACAATGGCAAGGTATTCTGCCGGGGTGGTTTTTGTATGCTGCAACAGAGAACACGGAAATATCTTATGACACAGTAAATTCTAGTACAGTGCTTGAGACAGAGACTTTGGTTGGCCACTTCATCAGATGTATGAGGGATTTTGTAGCGAAGTGGCACATGAATTTACTCGTGAGATCACATAGGCAGGGGGTGGGAAAACATACATGAGGCAGAATTGTTACAGAGGAATGGGATTATGAAGTATGCTACTGTGTTTGCTATATATTCTTTGCTATGCTGCATACATTATGCTGTTCTCAATGCATTATTTTGTACTTATGTAATACCATTTTCTGCATTGTATAGCATATTGCCTCTGATAATTTTGTTTCAGATTTTTGTAATCTGAGTCCTATTACGTTGCTGAATAGATGTCTCATCCTATTGATTACGTTGACTTTTTCTATGTAGTCGGCCTTGAGTCTCAGAGAGTAAGGTGGATTATAAACAAAGTAAGTAAATAAAGAACTCTGTGCGGTATGAATGTATGTAGCTGTCTTATTTTACATTATACCCTTTATTATTTTAGTTCAGCACTGCCTACTTTGACTAGCCATGGCTCACCCAAACTCTGATGCAGAAAAATATTATCTTTCCTGTTGCTTGTGACCTGAAATTATTTTAATTGGAGATGACGTAAATTGAACCTGGGACTTTCTATGTGTAAAATATGCTCTGCCACTGAACAGTGGCCACTCAGGACACAAACTGGCAGCAGATTTCACCCTTACTAGGATGCAGGTAAGGTGGTCACACAATAGGTATGCAGCCATTTGGGTTTGTGTGTCAGCTCTGTTGAGAGACAAAAAGACCTGTGCATGGCAAATGAATGAATAATTTTCCTGAAAGAATTGCTTCTCCTGAGGAAGACTACAGTGAAAACGTACTTATAAACGCGCGAGTCGTTTGGGAAGTACTTTCTATATGGAACATAATTATCCTAAAGATATTGAAAAAATGAACTATTTTTGTTCAGTAGATATTGAAGATATGGATTATATATCTCAAAAATGAACTTTTATTGTTGAAAAAACTGGATGTACAATTATTGGATTCAGTAACTGGACAATTATAAAATATACATAAATACATTTATTGAATATATTGATTCTCAGTCTTCAGTGTGTGACGTGCTGTTTTGTTCCTCGGTCACACAATAAAACATATTCGTGGAATCTTATGCTTTTCCAGACTGCTAAACCCTGATCCACATAAAGACCTAAGTACAATTATAACGTCATCTGCCATTTCCTCCTGCCCCCCACCCTGCGACGTGCTCCCCACGCGTCATCTAGTCCGGACCAGGCTGCGATGAGTGGGGGGTATGGAGGGCAGAAGGAAATGGGGGATGAAGTTACAATTTTACTTAGGTCTTTATGTGGAATGGGATATATCTACAAAAATAAATCCCAAGATTAGGTGAAGCATTTGCTTGATTGCTTTGAAGTAGTAGTAGTGTTTGGATTTATTTGCCATCCTTCTCTCGTGTAAGGAGTCTCAGAGCTGCTTACAAACTCTTTTTCCCTTTCTCTCCCCACCACAGACACCTTGTGAGGTAGGTGAGGTTGAGAGAGCTCTGAGAAAACTGTGACTAGCCCAGGGTTACCCAGCAGGCTTCATGTGGAGGAGTGGAGGAACAAATCCAGTCCACTAGGTAAGAGTTCGCCACTCATATGGAGGAGAGGGTTATCAAATCCAGTTCTCTTAATCACTACACCACGCTGGCTCACTCATTTGTTTAATTTTACCAAATTTCTCTCCACCCCTCAGAAAGAGGTGTATATAATGGCTTTACAATTAATTGCACACAGGACTACACATTTAAAATTTCAAGTAAACACCTCTGAAAAGCACAATAAAGATGGCCAGTATTCAGCCATTTTGCGGGGAGCAGTGTCTTGATCCGATGCTGTCTTCGGCCCCCACGCCTTCGGAGCACTCCTCAGTAGGAAGAGAGGCCTCACCACTTGCAACTGGAGATGCCAAACCTTGGAAACATTCGAATTCTTGCAAACCTAAGAAAGCTGATAAGTGTTTCCCTTGGGGCAGACAAAAGCAAGTACTTCACATCATGCGCTGTTACCTTGTGGAATTCGCTTTTGCAGGTTGTGGTAATTGCCTGTGCATGCAGGTGGCTCTAAAAGGAGTCAGACCGATTTATCCTGTTATTCTATATTTATATCCCACTGGTGACCATTATTTTTCCCCTCCTCAGTTTTACCCTTGCAACAGCAACTGGAATAACAATTGGTTCTGGATCACCCAGACAGTTCCTGAGGCAGAGTGGGGATTTGAACGTGGCAGAAGAGAGGCCCATCAAGAGCTATTAGCCATGATGGCTACAAGGAACATCCATGTTCAGAAGTGATATACCTCAGATCACAGGTTGTGAGGGGGGAGCATCTACACATCTTTCCTGTCCTCGCTTGTAGGCTTTGCAGGGATATCTGGTCAGTCACATTGCTCTAATGTTGGGAGAACTCCTCTTAGCCCTTAACATGCCCCCTTGGCTTAACCCCTTCCAGATAACTCCTCCATTTATCTATCTCCTCGGGCAGTGGTCTGGCATCTGGATAAATGTGGGAGGAGGCTAGAGATAAGCAAGTACCCCATATCAGGAGGGGTCAGCTCCCATCAGTTGTATGCTTTACAAATCAGTTTTTGTGTTTGCTTTACAAATCAGTTACCCCCCTACCCATCCACCCCCTTGGAGATAAACTAGGGATTTCTAAACTGGTTCCCACCCTCCAGTGATTCTGAACAAGTTCCCTGTTTGTTATCACTGTATCCCCCCTAAACCATTTGTCCCTTTACCCATTAACTGAGCATTGCTCATATCTCTCCAGATAAACAGTGGGGTGTATGACAGAGAGTATGACTCTCTAAAAAAGAAAAGGAAATGATTATTGTAGTAACTAAGGCAGTGCAACACTTTCTGCGATTGTTGTTTTTTGCAGTGTGTTAGATTTTTGCAAGCTCCCCTGAGCCCGCTTGCAGAGAAGGGCACACGACAAGCCCATGAAATAAATGAATAAATCTTGATGCTAAGGAATAGGGGTAGGCAGGATGCTAGAATCATGAATACAGGAAGGGTCCGGCAAGCAAAGATCTTTGTGGGGCTTCTTAGAGATACTTTATAGAAAAGGAAATGAGAAAGGCTAATATTTGCCAGTAATTCTGTGTGCGAACCGTGAACAGTTTTATACCAGTGTACTAAAATTACTGCATATGCCGTGGTGGAATCCAAACATTTTAGTAACAGGTCCCATGGTGGTGGGGTTCAAACAGTGGTGTGGCGCCAATGGGGCATGACGGGGGCGTGGCCGGGCATTCCTGGGCTGGGGCATTGCTGGGCAGGGCTGTGGCAAGTACGCAGCCACTGCATCGGTCCTTGGGCGAGAAACGAATGCACGCAGGCGCAGGCTGCCACGCACCTCCTGCTAGACTGCTTCAAGTTCTGCGCACTACTGCTGAGGAGTGGAGGAGGGGCATAACTAAGACAAAAATCACATGGCAAAATCACCAATTAGTAATTCCCTCTCGGCACACACAAATAATTAGTAACCTACTCTCGGGAACCTGTGAGAACCTGCCGGATCCCACCTCTGTGCATATGTTTCTGCTATCTATATTGATGTCTTATTGAAAGACTTAATGTGTGCCACTTCCTAATATTCCCAACAAGCCGTGTTTGGCAAGCAAAAAGCACCAATGGATGTATTATTAATCCACATGGAGATCATGAATACTAAATTGTATATTTTCAGTTCTGCAACTGGGGTGGGGTGTTTTTTTTTTAATCTAAATTTCGGCTCTTTAGTTATAAAAGGTTTCAGACCCCTCAAGGAAACGTAGCCTTGACAGACCGCTTTCCCGTCATCAGGCCAGAACATATTCTATGCTAAAAGTGTGAATCCATCACTGTACATCTCCAATGTACAGGAGCAGCAGTGGCGTAGGAGGTTAAGAGCTCATGTATCTAATCTGGAGGAACCGGGTTTGATTCCCAGCTCTGCCGCCTGAGCTGTGGAGGCTTATCTGGGGAATTCAGATTAGCCTGTACACTCCCACACACGGCAGCTGGGTGACCTTGGGCTAGTCACAGCTTCTAGGAGCTCTCTCAGCCCCACCCACCTCACAGGGTGTTTGTTGTGAGCGGGGAAGGGCAAGAAGATTGTCAGCCCCTTTGAGTCTCCTACAGGAGAAAAAGGGGGGATATAAATCCAAACTCTTCTTCTTCTCTTCAATGTAAATCTAGAGGTGGCTGTTGCCTAAACAAATGTTATCTGTTAGAAAGGGGGGGAGACCCCCCCCTTTGTAATCCCAATTTACCATACAGCTAGAAAGGCACTGTAGCCATTTTAAATCGAGAGACAGCAGCTGCTCCGACAGCGTACGTCCGCTGTAGTAACTGGATGAGACTCGGGCTGCTTACAAGGTCAAATTAACAGGACGGAAGATTTCATTTGTAGCACAGAATGGGCGTGGGGAGGGGGGGTAGGCAATGCCCTGGTTATTAATACCTTTGAATTACTTGGACCAAACCCAGGGAGGCCCCAACAAGCTACATTCCCAAGTTTCTGGGAGAGGAAGAGAGGCTTGCATATCTGCCTATACGCTGAGCCGCCGAGCTCAGATGCTCATTCCAACCTTTTCTCTGCGGCTAATCTCACTTGACAGGTTGCAGAACCACATTGTTTTCCCAAGTTTCGTACAGATGCACGAATGAAATCAGTTAACGTCGCCTGTGCAGTTCGTTGTTTGGTGATCGTACTCACAAAATCCTGCTCCAATTCCACTGTCCTAAGTGCTGAGCGATTAGATCGAAGGATTGTTGCGCATTCTGTGTTTACACGCGACTGGGAGCTGCCTCTCTTTTGTTAGGTGCAAATGGACAACAGCGTAAATTAGGATCGGCAGCCGCCTCCTGATCTTGTTAACATCGCCGCCAATCTCGGGCTGCTTCAAAATCAGTCATAATAAAAGTTTAAAATTGAAGTTTCCGAATGGTAACTTGCATTTTATTAAGCGAGGAAACAAAACATACCGAGAATTCCCATGTGCATAATTAAATAATGGTACGGCTACCAGAACATTTAAAATGTTGTGAACAGTAACTGCATTGGTAGAGTTAAGCAAACAAGGGAAAAGCATATAAAGGAGGGTTTAAGCAGAAGGGCAAATGTATAACGTGTATTTTTATAATTTTGTTTTCCATTTCTGTTTTATATAACTTTTAAATGTTAATCAACTGTGTCTCCTTTTATTTATTATACTGGATTATATCTTTGATGCCAGTAAAGACCTATGTATGGTTTTTTTTTTAAGCTGAAGGATATACTCCTGGTGGAATGAAGTGATGCAGAGAAATGATGTGGTAGAGTCCTGCAGTGGCAGAAAAGACTGTACCAGGTCAGACTGCAGATAGAGACTGCATTTTTAAAATGTTCCCTGATGTTTACAAAAGAGCTAAAATTCCCTGGGCCCTAAGATCCAAACAACACAAAAAGACTAAAATGGCATGGGTTACATTAGCACAACCTATCACCTGATGTGTTGGTTTTCTACTTGGAGGAAGGTATTTTGGTGTTGTTTTTTCTAAATTCTGGACCAGAGGTGGGATCCAGCAGGTTCTCACAGGTTCCCGAGAGTAGGTTACTAATTATTTGCGTGTGCTGAGAGGGGGCTACTAATTGGTGATTTTGCCACGTGATTTTTGCCTTAGTTACGCCCCTCCTCTCAGCAGTAGCGCACAGAACTTGAAGCAGTCTAGCAGGAGGTGCACCGGCGTGCGTGGCAGCCTGCGCCTGCGTGCATTCGTTTCCAGCCCAAGGACTGGCGCAGCGGCTGCGTCTTTGCCACAGCCCCGCCCCAGAATGCCCCACCCCCGGAATGCCTGGCCACGCCCACATCGTGCCCTGCCCAGTCCCATTGGCGCTACGCCACAGTTTGAATCCCACCACCATGGGAACTTGTTACTAAAATTTTTGGATCCCACCACTGTTCAGGACACAATTACACAAAAATTGTACCCTCTGCCTACAGTCTGATAAAATCATGTTTTCATGCTACTACATGAGTAGCCCAGGGCTCCAAACCAATACAAATCTAAGAGCAGTCTTAAAATGCATAATTCAAATATAGGCCCAAGCTCACATTCCTTTCAGAAGGCATGCATTCATTTCATTTTTTTCCTTGAAGTGGATAAAAACAGTCTGAAAGGGGCAGCAGCAGTGGTGGGATCCAAACATTTTAGTAACAGGTTCCCATGGTGGTGGGATTCAAACTGTGGCGTAGCGCCAATGGGGCTGGGTGGGGCACAACGGGGGCATGGCCGGGTTTTCCAGGGGCGGGGCATTCCTGGGCGGGGCTGTGGCAAGGACGCAGCCGCTGTGCCAGTACTTGGGCGGGAAACAAATGCACACAGGCGCAGGCTGCCACGCACGCCGGTGCACCTCCTGCTAGACTGCTTCCAGTTCTGCGCGCTACTGCTGAGAGGAGGGGCGTAACTAAGGCAAAAATCACGTGGCAAAATCACCAATTAGTAGCCCACTCTCGGCACACACAAATAATTAGTAACCTACTCTTAGGAACCTGTGAGAACCTGCTGGATCCCACCTCTGGACAAGGGTCCATCTAATCCGATGTGCAGATGCTGTACAAAATAATCTTCAACCCCCATCATAAATGATTACTGTGGAGAAGCCATTAGTACCGCAGTATCCCCTTGTTTCCAGCAAGAATCTGAAATGGAAATTTATTTGTAGTTCAGTAATGAGTTACCGCCATAACAACAGCCGGCAAATTTAAAATGCAATATGATAATTAATATATTACTTAAAATGAGTATTTGAATGTTAACTGTGTTACCCAAAGTTGGATAAAAATGCATTTATGCATACCAGGGGTCCCCAGCTTTTCTGAACCTGCAGGAATTTTTGGAATCCTGATACAGTGTGATGGGCAGCCACAAAATGGTTGCTACACTTTCCCTTCAGTCACACATTGAAGACCATTGTGTTTTGGTGGCAGCTGCTGCCAAAGCAATGTTTAAAAAAAATGCAGTGGATCAAATCTCCAGTGTATTGTCAAAGGCTTTCACGGCCGGATTCGACTTCTTCCAAGGCTGTGTTCTGTGTCCCTGCTCTCAGAGGAAAGGTTTGTAAGTACCAGAGACATACTAGTCTTTTGCAACATCAAACCTCTCTTCCCCGTGCAAGTTTTCGTGGCACCAAATCTGCAGTCTTTTTGACACTCAAGCTTTTGAATAACGATATCTCTCTTTGTGATAGTGTTAGTTTATTTTATTGCTGGTTTAATGATAGTTTAATCCATTAATTGTTTTTATGGTAGAGTTTGAATTACTGTACTACCGGCGGGCTTGCCAAGTCAGATCAGGAGTGGGGGCAGAGGTGGGATCCAGCAGGTTCTCACAGGTTCCCGAGAGTAGGTTACTAATTATTTGTGTGTGCCAAGAGGGGGTTGCTAATTGGTGATTTTGCCAAGTGATTTTTGCCTTAGTTACGCCCCTCCTCTCAGGAGTAGCGTGCAGAGCTTGAAGCAGTCTAGCAGGAGGTGCACCAGCGTGCGTGGCAGCCTGCGCCTGCGCCTGCGTGCATTCATTTCCCACCCAAGGACCGGCGCAGCGGCTGCGTCCTTGCCACAGCCCCGCCCAGGAATGCCCCGCCCCCGGAATGCCTGGCCACGCCCCCATCATGCCCCACCCAGCCACAGTTTGAATCCCACCACCATGGGAACCTGTTACTAAAATTTTTGGATCCCACCACTGAGTGGGGGGATTGCCATAGCTGGCTTGCAGGGATAATAAGCCCCATCAAGGGACCAAACCTGACCTCTGGACCACATGTTTGATACCTGTGACTAGGAGATCCAGGATCAAATCTCCACTTTTCTATGGAAGGGTCTCCCAGGGCCGGTCATTCTCTTACCTTACCTTGCTTCAAAGGTGTTGTTGTTACAAGGATAAAATGGAGGAGGGCAAAATGGTGTTGTATGCTGCTTTGGCTTGTAATTGAGGAGAAAAGAAGGGGAGATATATTTAGATAAATAAATATGTAAATGTTTTGTCTGCATAATACTGCCTTTAATAGTCTTCCTATGCTCTGTTTTAATGCAGCTGGATTTTGTATGCTTTTAATGGACGTTGTGGTTTTAACTGATTGCCGAGATATTTGATTCTGTTGGTTACAAACATTTTAAGTAAGTTAATGAAGCGCTTTTTTCTGCTACAGAAATTTAAATTTCATGAAGATGTGTCAGATTACTAGTTTCAGAGCTCAGCACCCAAAAAGTGCATATCTAAATTGCTATTATGTCTTTTTAAAATGTTTTAAAAATAATTTTATTTCACACAAAATTAAACGTTTACATATATATTACAACATACTCGTCAAACAAAATATACATTGTTGTTACTCCTCTATTGGGAATACCTCGTTACATTTTTAAACTTTGTGGTCTTCAGTTGACTTCACTATCCGATTTGCATAGTTCCTTTGCCTTGTTCTTAAAAAGGAAACTTAAAAATTTGATACGACTAGTTTTTATAATACAACGAATGGGCCCGGCCACGCTTCGCTGTAATGTTCGGTGGCGAGGTAGGAAAGGAAGGGAGGAGGAAGGGGAGAGGTGTAACGGGTTTTTCCTACCACTTTGGTGGTAACGCTTCCTCTCCCTGTGTCTCGTGGGCGAGTCAGGCAGCAGGCAGTTTTGCCTGCCATGAATGCACACGCCTCGGCGAAGGCAGGCAAGCCAGGCCACCCCCGGTACCGCGGCCACTCTTTGGTCCGGTGTGGGGTTGCTGGTAACGCTCCTCCTTCCTCTCCCTGTGTCTTATGGGCAAGTCACGCAGCAGGCAGTTTCATGCGGCATGAACGCGCATGCCACGGCGAAGGCGGGCAAGCCACGCCCCCGGTACCGCAGCCCCTCATCGGTCCAGTGCGGGGTTTGGGGAAAAGTAAGTTTTAACGGGCTCAGGTAGTAAAGGCCAGCAATCTGAAGGTCTGAAAACCTGCCCGCAATGGAAAGCCACGTTGTGTGAAAATTTGGGAGCAATCGGTCCAGGCGTTTTGGCGTTAGAGCATCAGTAACAAATACACTTTTTATATATATAGATATTTCTAACACAGTGTGTCCTGGACTGCAGATTTGGTGCCAGGCAAACTTGAATGGGGGAGAGAGGTTTGGTGTCACAAAAGACTATATTTTTGGTACTTACCAACCTTGCATCTGAGAGCAGAAACACAGAACAAGCCTTTGAAGAAATAAATAAAAAATAAATAAATAAATAAAGCATTTGAAGAAGGCTAACTATAGAAAAATATTGATTTTTGAAGTATTTTAAATTGTTTTATTAAAGCAACACTAAAGTACCAACATGACACCTATCAAATATTAAAAAGATAATCTCCTTTTAAATGTTTACATCTGTAATAATTCTGCTGTTCTAGTTTGTATATTTATTTTAATTTCCATGGGGAACCATCTGAGCGAAGAAATTTTCCATGGGACAAAAACAGGAGATCTTTTCTTCTCCAAAGTCTACTTTTATAGGATGGTTGTAAAAAGATTCCTGCTGATATTGGCTGATTTGCATCCTGATACATCAAGTGAGCTGAGCGCCAATAAAGACATTTTAAACATTACGTTTGTGAGGGGTATGATCATGACCCCTGAAGCATTCCCTTAAGCATCTCTGTGCGGTAGTCTGCTGTGTGCTCCGAAACAGCTTTTCCAGAAACAGACAACAACTTTGGCAGTAATGGGAACGAGAGTGCTGTTTTATTATATGGGAGTCTGGTGGTTGCTGAATTAATACACTGTGAGGCAAGACATCTATGCTCTGCTCCAGACGAGATGCTGGATTCCTGCTGGGAGGGAAATGGAGCCCCTCTTCTTCTGAAATTCTTTCTTTAAAAAAAAACAACAACCCTAATTACACACATATTTGTAAGATGTGTACATTTCTTGGGTCTTCTGTCCCTTCCGATGTTTTTAATGCTCTGTCAATGCTGTCCTTGTGGTTTCTCTAAGGAACTTGCTGTTTGGCGCTAAAGATTCTGTTAGGAAGATCCATAGCCTCTACGCTAGTGGTGGCGAACCTATGGCACGGGTGCCAGAGGTGGCACTCAGAGCCCTTTCTTTGGGCACGTGTGCACAGAGTTCATCATGTGGGGGGGGGGCGGAAAATCACACACACACCCCCACACACACCCCTAGGCTGGCCTGGGTATGATCCTTTACCTGGGAGTAAGTTCGGTTGCTGGCAATGGGGCTTGCTTCTGAGTAAACCCTCCTAAGGCCGTGATTCATCCATTTGAAGCGTTGCACGGTTGCTTCACCAAGCTTACTCCCGAGTAATATGTGCCTCAGAGCCAACTGTTTTTTCTAAACTAAAACCTCAGTATTCAGGTTAAATTGCCGTGTTGGCACTTTGCGACAAATAAGTGGGTTTTGGGTTGCAATTTGGGCACTCGGTCTCGAAAAGGTTCGCCATCACTGCTCTATGCCAAGCCAAAATCCTCAGGTTTCATGGCAGGTGGGATGAGTTAGGACAGTTCAAACCAATTTAGGCTTCCAGCAAAGTAGACTTGGAACGCAGAGGGTTGTTGTTGTTTTTTGGCATATGTAATTGCTAGTTCATCTCAAATGTTTACCTTGCCATTCAGCCAAAGGCAGCCCACACACAGTTCATTAACAGGCATATAAAAATTCACTAAAGCAAACAAGGAAATCGCAAAATAAGTTGCCAGCAAAACATGCCACAGTCTTAGCAACGGCCCCGTCAACTAAAGAATTGGCCAAACAAGGCTCCGGAGTGTGCCCTCTGAAGCTGCCGTTTGCTCTGGGGGAATTAATCTTTGTACTCTACAGCTCAGCTGTAGTTCTGGGAGAAGTCTAGGCTGCACCTTGAGCCGTATAGCCAGAGGTGGGATCCAGCCGGTTCTCACCAGTTCCCGAGAGTGGGTTACTAATTATTTGTGTGTGCCGAGAGGGGGTTACTAATTGGGTCTGCTTTTCCGTTAGAAATTCCATTAGGTCCAAAAATCATCAAGTCCTGTTGTTTCCTATGTGGCTGGTTAGCGAAGGTAGAAAACAGGATAATTCTCCCTGTTGGGCTGTTTTAAAAACATGTTTTAGAAATATGGTTAAGTTCCTGGTTTAAGGAAAGTCTCCTTCTTTTAATTTCTAGAAACAAAATTAAGTATTTGAAAGTATTAAGTATTTGACAGGCAGTCAATTAGAGGAGAAGTCGTTGTTTCTGCTGGCAGTAGACGATAGGACTTGCTATAATGAGTTTAAATTATGGACAGAAAGATACCAGCTGGAAATTAGGAACTTTTTTTTTTTACAGTAAGAGTTTTTTACAGTAACAGAGAAATTATTAATGCCCCGCCCCCGGAATGCCTGGCCACGCCCCCGTCGTGCCCCGCCCAGCCCCATTGGCGCTATGCCACCGTTTGAATCCCACCACCATGGGAACCTGTTACTAAAATGTTTGGATCCCACCACTACATATAGCCCCAGTAGTGATGCATGCGCATCCAGGGAAGGTACAGGGAGGCAAACCTTTTCCTTTCCTGGCCCTTCCCCTCTGTTATTTATTTATCCACTTATTTATTATGTTTTGCAATCCCCACTTTTTCTTTATCACGTTATCCAGTGTTCGGCAGGGGGTGTCCCGGTGGAACTCCCTGCTCCCCTATCCTTGCCTAGTTGGGCAGCATGGGGAAATTTCCAGGTTAGGAAATGCCTGCTGATTTTGGCGGTAGTGCCTGTGGAGTGTGGAGTTTGGGAGGGGAGGGATCCTAGCTGGTAGGGTTCCTAGCCTCCAGGTGGCACCTGGAGTTCTCCCACAATGACACTTGATCACCAGGTGACCGAGATCAGTTTCCTTGGAGAAAATGGCAGCTTGGCAAGGGTGAATTAGAACATAAGAACAAGCCAGCTGGATCAGACCAGAGTCCATCTAGTCCAGCTCTCTGCTACTCACAGTGGCCCACCAGGTGCCATTGGGAGCTCACGTGCAGGATGTGAAAGCAAGGGCCTTTTGCGGCTGTTGCTCCCAAGCACCTGGACATTTGCAATCTCAGATCAAAGAGGATCAAGATTGGTAGCCATAAATCGACTTCTCCTCAATAAATCTGTCCAAGCCCCTTTTAAAGCCATCCAGGTTAGTGGCCATCACCACCTCCTGTGGCAGCATATTCCAAACACCAATCACACGTTGCGTGAATTCTATGGCATTATATACCCCGCTGAGGTCCTGTCACTGCCCGAACCTCAGGCTGCACCCCCCCCCCCCCAAAATCTTCAAATATTTTGCAACTCAGAGCTGGCAGCCCTAGCCAGCACACTCCATTTTCCTGCTGTTGTCAACCTTCAGGTGAAGCCTGGAGATTTTCTGAAATTACAATTCATCCCCAAGTGACAAAGGTCTGTGTCTCTGGAGAAAATGCCAGCTTTGGATGGTGGACTTTGGAGTGGTCCCGGAGGAAGGTGGGGCTGAGAGAGCTCGGAGAGAACTCTGACTAGCCCAAGGTCACCCAGCAGGCTTCATGTGTAGGAGTGGAAAACAAACCCAGTTCATCAGATAAGAGTCTGTCCCCATGTGGAGAATTAGGGATTCAAACTCTGTTCTCCGGATTAGAGTCTACTGCTCTTAACTGCTACACCACACTAGCTCTCAATTGAACAGTATTATGAGCCCTGTAAAATATGTGACTTGGTGCTAGTGGCTTTTTTTAGTAGAAAAATGTTAAGGAAGGAGCTCCAAATCTCACTCCTTACTTTGTTATCCTCCTTGAAAAAGCATCCTCAGGGGTGAAATTGCGGGGGGGGGGGGGCGGGCAAAAGAAAAGACTGTCTTTTTTTTAACATAATGGGGAAAAAAACCAAAGTTGTGACACAATCATTCTATGCTGCTTTTCGGTTAACAATGAATTTTGCATCTTGAGTGAGGTGACCAGATTTTCGCTCCTGTAATGCAGGGGGCGCGCGCACCCGCGCGGCCGCAAGAGCACACTGCCTTTTGCGGCGCTCCCCAGTCAGGAAACAGGGAAGCACCCCAGAAGGCAGTGCGGCAGTGCAGGAGGCGCATGCGGCCGCAGGAGCGCATTGCCTAATCGGGACAATTTTAAAACCCCGCAGGACGCGGGACACATTGCGGGAAAGCGTGAGTCTCCCGCCAAAAGCGGGACGGCTGGTCACCTTAATCTTGAGCATTCAATATTGTGATCACACTCACCTGCAGCAGGAAACGGTATAGTCCAGTCTTCTACCAACTTGGCACTCTGACACCCTATTCTGCTGCCCATCCAGAATAGAACTAGAACAGATTAAGAAAGAATACAACCTGAAAAACTTAAACCCGCTTATCAGCCCACCTGTCAGAAGGGCCTCCTGACATCAAAAGGCGTTCTGTTTTCTGTCATGGTGATGGGTTTCACTTTACTTTCAGTTTCCCTGTTGTCTTTGTGCTTTGTAACATGTAGTGATTTAGAACGCACACAAATGCCGGCCGATATCTCTTCACATAGCCTTGAGAACTAACAGTTCTTGCATTCCTGCTCTGTGTTGCTTTGCTTTGATATCTCCAGGGGATGGGAAGCAGGGGGGCACCTTGGTGGGTGTGGCGGAACGGGCTTGCTTTGCCTGGCAGACCCGCTCCCAAGCCTTTCCCGGGGTTGCCAACTTTTCCTGGGGAGGGCTAGCTTTCCCTCTGGATAAACCGCTGCCACCACCTGACCGTTTGAGGAACTGCCTGCTGAGGAAGGCCAGGGTCCCTTCCGCACACGCAAAATAATGCGTTTTCAAACCACTTTCACAACTGTTTGCAAGTGGATTTTGCCATTCCGCACAGCTTCAAAGAGCATTGAAAGCAGTTTGAAAGTGCATTATTCTGCATGTGCGGAATGAGTCCAGGATTCCCCAACTTCCTTTCCAACCGTGAGGCCTTGCCTCAGTTTCCCTTGGTTCCCCTCTCCAGTGTTCCACGGGGCAGATTGGAGGTCATGGAGGAAAAGCTGCTCGCCAGTTGCCAGCCTTCCTCCCCCCTCCTATTTAGATAGCGCATCCAAGACGGTGGGGGCATTCGTCGTACAGAAAACTGTTTTCCATATCTAGGGTTTAAAAGTATTTATTAAAAATAACATGGTCACAAGTATATTTTAGCACTGCACCAGATTGAGCAAGGGTTTCCAAAACAAAGGAGATGTAAATGCAAATCCCCTGTCCCTTTCGCTAAACATACCCTAGCACCTTGGTGGCGAACCTTTGGCACTCCAGATGTTATAGACTACAATTCCCATCAGCCCCTGCCAGCATGGCCAATTGGCCATGCTGGCAGGGGCTGATGGGAGTTGTAGTCCATAACATCTGGAGTGCCAAAGGTTCGCCACCACTGCCCTAGAAGTTGTTGAAAATAGGGTAGGCCCTTCAAGCTTAGAAGGTTGCAATTCTCAAAGACTTCTCGTTACCTGGCAGGCTGAGTGAGCTCCCTGGATGAGCACATGGTTCAAAAATGGCTGCTCTCTGCACAGCTCTGGCAAGAGGTCTTCTTCCTTCAGTGACCCAGCAGGAAGAGAAAGAGACCTCGCCCCTCTCTTCCCAGAGTTTTATCAGATCCCAGACCTCACCTTCTTTTGACCTGGTCAGGTTGGGTCAAGATATCTTTTCCCCCTAGGTCAGGTAGCTCTTCCTGATGTTCATCTGGAATTTCTAAGTCCTGCAAATCTAAAGTACCTGGTTGGAGAAGGGAGGAGGAAGGGGGGGGGGGGCGCCATTTCTCCACATTGGGCATAAAAGATGCTGGGGAAAGACAGTTCCCAGAACTGGTTTCTTCTATGGCCTGCTGTCGTCTGTCAATAAAGGCTTCTGATTGCAATCACTGTGTCTGATATTGGTCGCATATCCAGGGCTTGACACTGCCCCATTCTAATCACCCAGTGCCTGGAAGAATTAAAACACCACTGGATCCAGGCACCATATGCACAGGAATGGCAGAGGGTATTTATCTGAAATACAGCTGGGGTGCAGTTACTGAGAAGACCCTGTAACTCATCATAGCCCATACCACCCTCGACATGCCTGACAGGGAGCGCATACACCTCAGGACCTCTAATGTGACTCTCAATGGCCAACGCAATGTTTGCACTGGTCCCTCAAAAGGTTTGCACTGGACCCTCAAAAGGGTAGCCCCTATCTCCTTAGTCCCTTTAACATATTCAGCCTCCATTTTTGGCCTGCATAATTTCAACGTATCATCAGGAGACTGTCCTTATGCTACCCCCCAAGTTTGGTGAGGTTTGGTTCAGGGAGTCCAAAGTTATGGACTGCCAAAGGGGGTGCCCCCATCCCCCATTGTTTCCAATGGGAGCTAATAGGAGATGAGGGCTACAGTTTTGAGGGTCCATAACTTTGGACCCCCCTGAACCAAACTGCACCAAACCTGGGGGTATCATTAGGGCAGTCTCTTGATGAGACCCTGAAAGTTTTGAGACTGTGCCTTCAGATATGTCCCCCCCCCTCCCAGCCTGCAACTCCCATTGACAGCAATGCAGAAAACTCAATGCAGGACAAAGATTCTTGGGCAAATTTCTAGGATGTTCCTGCAGGGGGTGCATTTTTGGACGTATCAGTACCAAAATTTCAGGGCATCATCTGGAGACTGTCCTGATGGGACCCCCCCAAGTTTGGTGAAGTTTGGTTTAGGGGGTCCAAAGTTATGGACCCTCAAAAGGGTATCCCCCATCTCCTTAGCAAAGAATGGGGGAATGGGGCATTGTAAGCTGCTTATTTATTTGGAATTTAGTAAGTCCCACTGACTTTACCAGGACTAGTGTGTTTGACAGCCACCGTGGTGTTTTTATTTTGCAGAAAAAAACTGACTGAAAGTAGGGCACTGCTTCCTGAGTTTAGTATTTTTTAGTAATTTTTCTCTTTTGTTGTTTTTTTGTAACGATTATAGAGAAAAACAGATCTGCTGCTATGGCAACAGGCAGGCTGTAAGCTTACAGGAGCAGGGAACCTATACTTTCTCCCTTGTTACGGTATTCTAAAAAGCAAGGCCTAGATCAGGGGTCCCCAACTTTTTTGAGCCTCCAGGCACATTTCGAATACTGTAACGGGCATGGTTGTTGCAGCGACAAAATGGCGGCCACAAAATGGTTGCCACAGCTTCACTTCAGTCACATAGTGCAGATGTTGCCACAGCTCATCAAATCTCCAGTAACCAATGAGAAGGCTACCTGGCCCTGCCCATTTCCTAAAAACACTGGGTGGGTGCCAGAAAAGGTTTCAGTGGGTGCTAACCTAGATGGAATCTCCATGTTCAGAGGAAACAACCCTATGAATACCAGCAGTGGTGGGATCCAAAAATTTTAGTAACAGGTTCCCATGGTGGTGGGATTCAAACAGTGGCGTTGCGCTAATGGGGCGGGGCGGGGCATGACGGGGGCGAGGCATTAATAATTTCTCTGTTACTGTAAAAAACTCTTACTGTAAAAAAAAGTTCCTAATTCCCAGCTGGTATCTTTCTGTCCATAATTTAAACTCATTATAGCAAGTCCTATTGTCTACTGCCAACACAAACAACGACTTCTCCTCTAATTGACTGCCTGTCAAATACTTCATACTTTCAAATACTTAATTTTGTTTCTAGAAATCAAAAGAAGGAGACTTTCCTTAAACAAGGAACTTGACCCTATCTCTAAAACATGTTTTTAAAACAGGGAGAATTATCCCGTTTTCTACCTTCGCCAACCAGGCACCGAGGAAGCAACAGGACTTGATGATTTTTGGACCTAATGGAATTTCTAACGGAAAAGCGGACCCAATGAGTAACCCCCTCTTGGCACACACAAATAATTGGTAACCCACTCTCGGGAACTGGTGAGAACCAGCTGGATCCCACCTCTGAATACCAGTACTGAAAAGCAAGAGCAGAGAAGAATGTTTGATCTCTATACCCTGCTTGTAGGTCTTCAGGGACATCTGCTTGGTCACTGCTTGCCAAAGCAAAATGGAAATGATGAATCCTTCTCTTATGTTCTAAGGCACTGCAGGTGCTGCAATAGCATGCCATAGCAATAACAATAATCTGTGACTCTGTGTATTTTCTGCAAACTCCCATGCTCTGCAACACTGTGCCACAATCAGTGTGTGGGCTTCTCTGCTACTTTCCATTATCGCTTTCCATTAATACTTTACCCCTTCCTCTGCTGCCTGTTTGCTTTTCCCCATTCCTTTTCCATCAGCGTTCTTGTTTAGAATGCAGATTTCCCAGCTGTCACATAGAGGGTCTTTCTCCTCTAGTTCTGGCTTTGGAAGCTCCACAAAGGCAGATTAAGGCATACTTGTAATACATCTGCTTTCCCATCAGAGATTATTCCTACTCCACCCCCCACCCCCCACCCCTGCTCGGGGCAATGATTACACCTGTTGTGTGTTTCTTTTCTCCATTTGCTATGTAATGCTTTTGCAATAATCTGCCCTGACCAGAATGCCTCATTTTTTTCTTAAAACATGGGGATTCTGAATAGACCTTATAATCTCACAGGGCTGCATTTGTTCGAGAAAAACTGCAACAGAAACACATTCATGAACATACGTTAAGCAAAATAATACCGGAACAGGGGCACATAGCCAAATAGCTTGAATTATTAACTGAACCCCAACAGAGATGGATTATCACAAGGGCCAGATCCAATACCTTCCCATCGGCCATTACAAAGGGTCGCTACTTATCCATACCTCTTCAGGATCGGGTTTGTCCACACTGTAAAGATCAAGTGGAGACTCTTGCTCACATTGTACTCAACTGTCCAAGATATGTGGGCATCAGGAATTTCTCTCCCAGGCTGGCCCTAGACAAATCTGAAAGTGACTCTGACTGTTCTGTTGTGGAGCTTCTGTTAAACAACACAGATGTCGTGCTCTTGGAAAAAGTAGCAAAATTTATTTTACAAGTGACCAAACTTTCTAAGTAATGTATACTGCTCTATAGTCTTCCTGTCTGCGCTTTGAATGTACCCTTGATTTGTATTTCAAAAGTGTCTGGCAATGCTCTAGAACCTATTTTTAAATGCCAAATAAAGGTTGTTGTTGTTAAAAACATACGTTTTCCAGATAGCTACAATGCATTTTTTTTGGCCATCAAATCATGTTGCCAGCCGCCCCCCCCCCCCCACATCTACACACACTCCTTCCCATCTTGAATTTCAAGCATAACGCGAGGCACACATGAGGCACACATACAATGTGGAAAGGCAAAGGCTTGTGTCTCAGAGAGAGTCTTGCAGCTGTGAGCATGGCAGAGAATCCTGGCACAACAACCCCAGCAAATGCTTTTGAAGAAGCCTTTTGGGATAAATCAGGGAGTGCCGGCAGGATGGCAGTAGTTAGACCACACCTGGCTATAAGACAACTATCCTTCTTCCTGTATTGTCTTCTACATGATAGGCAATCACTGATCATTAACATGATTTGAGCATTAAGTGCCCTGTGACGGTCTGGAACCTCCGGTTCAAATCTTCTAATTCTCTCTAAAGCTCCTGTCGAATATATGATTTAGCTTCATGTCTCCAGTTTTATAATCAGGAATTACAATTTAATCATAAACTTCCTTCCTGTTGCAGCCACTTCCCCGCTGCTGTTTAGCCAGTTCTGTAGTTTTTTTCCTGGTTCCTTGTCTCAAGTATCCCTTTATCCTCTGTTACGATCATTTGTTTCCTGAAAAGAATCCACTTTACACTGTGGTCCAAAACAGTATAATTAGCCTGGTTTTAGAGCCAGTAACGGGAGTCTGATTCTGGATACCAGATGAACTGCAATAGAGACTTTGCAGATTGGCCAGGTAATCTTTGCTCTTACTCTTGATCCCCCTTCCTTATTTCCCAAGCCACTGACATTTTGCTCTTCTCTGCTCTGGAACTTCTGTTCCAACTGTTTTCACTTTTTCTTTCTCCTATTCCAGTGGTGGGATCCAAAAATTTTAGTAACAGGTTCCCATGGTGGTGGGATTCAAACTGTGGCGTAGCGCCAATGGGACTGGGCAGGGCACGATGGGGGCGTGGCTGAGCATTCTGGAGGCGGGGCATTCCTGGGCGGGGCTGTGGCAAGGACGCAGCCGCTGCGCCGGTCCTTGGGCAGGAAACGAATGCACGCAGGCGCAGGCTGCTACGCACGCCGGTGCACCTCCTGCTAGACTGCTTCCAGTTCTGCGCGCTACTGCTGAGAGGAGGGGCGTAACTAAGGCAAAAATCACGTGGCAAAATCACCAATGAGTAACCCCTCTCAGCACACACAAATAATTAGTAACCTACTCTTGGGAACCTGTGAGAACCTGCTGGATCCCACCTCTGTCCTATTCCCGTTTCCCCCACATGTACACCTTTAACTCCTGCTCCAAACTGGAGTAGCTCTGCCGAATGTTTGATTGTTGTTACTATATTAATTGGGATAAGGGATCTGTCTGTGCCTTGACCTAGTACTTGTAGTGGTTACTTAGGATTAATTCCTCCCCCCACCCCCCATTACTGTACCAAATCCCTCAACAAACTTTATATTCTTTTTAAGTTAGTTCTCTGTCATCCTTTCCTATTGAAGACTTGTTGTTTACAGCCATCTTTTAAGGTAAAATATCCTGGTTTACCACACCCTGCACAAACACGCAAGCTAATTCCTCAGGTTAATCTGAACCTATGCACGTATTCGCAGAGGTGCAGTAACAGTCACAGCTGGTTTATGGTGTCCTGTAGGGATTTCAAGGCAAAGCATGGTCAGAGGTGGTCTACTATTGTCTGTCTCTGTGTAGCAACCCTTGTGGTCTTCCATTCTTGGTGGTCTTCCATTCAAATACTAACCAGGTCTCACCCTGTTTAACTTTTGAGTTCTGATGAGTTCAGGCTAGCCTGGCCTATCCAGGTCAGGTTTTACAATGCATTCAATATATATTTAGACCCTATTGTTCTCCTTAATAGTGACGCAGTTCAGGTTTCAATATTCCTCAGATTTACCATCACAACAACAACCCTGTGAGATAGGTTAGGTCAGTGATGGCGAACCTATGGCACGGGTGCCAGAGATGGCACTCAGAGCCCTCTCTGTGGGCACACACAAACAGAGTTCATCATGTGGGGGAGAAATTGCCCCCCCCCCCACACACTCATATCTAGGCTCACCTGGGCCGCTGGGCTCGATTATTAGCATTAAACTTAAGACCTAGTTTTGGGGAAGCAGTATAGGTAACCCTGTTAAGCACTGTTAAACCCCACTGCTTTTCATGCAAAGAACTGAAGTGCGATCTTTTATCTGGGAGTAAGCTCAGTTGCTGGTAATGTGGCCTGCTTCTGAGTAAACCCTCCTAGGGTCGTGATTCACCCATTCAAAGAGTTGCATGGTTGCATCAAGCAAAGCCAACAACTACCACCAAGCTTACTCCCAAGTAATACATGCCTCAGAGCCAACCATTTTTTCTTAACTAAAACCTCAGCATTCAGGTTAAATTGCCGTGTTGGCACTTTGCGATAAATAATTGGTTTTGGGTTGCAGTTTGGGCACTCGGTCTCAAAAAGGTTCGCCATCACTGGGTTAGGTTAACCAAAGAGAGTGACTGACCCAGCAAACTTCCATGGCAGAGCAGGTATATGCACCTTGATTTAACTTCTGTACACCAGCAGGCAGTGAGGAAAGGTTGCCAGCTCAGGTTGGGTAATATCGGGAATATTTTGAGGTGGCACCTAAAGAGAGTCTTCAGTGAGTATAATGCCACTGAACCCACCTTCCCAAACAGCCATTTTCTCCAGGTGAACCTCTGTTACCTGGAAATCAGTTGTAATCCCAGGAGATCGTCAGCCACTATCTGGAGATTGGCAACCCCAGAAGCAGTATGTACACATTTACATGCATATGCCCTAATACCAAGATGCATCCATTTATGGTCTGGAGATCTGACTTCCACAGTGCTATCCTGAAGCGGTTGTAGGGCTCCAGGAATTCTCCTGGAATTAAAACTGATCTGCAGACTACAGAGATTAGTTCACCTGGAGAAAAAAAATCAGCTCCAGACGGTGGACTGTATAGCATCACTTTGTTGGTATGCTACTTCCAAATCTCTAGAATTTCTCAGACTGCAGTTGGCAGACTTAAGAAAGCCACTGACTTCAGTGGGTTTAGGAGGGTATAACTTTTAGGATGACACTGCTAAAGATTTGGATTGAGGTCTGAACCCTGAAGAGCTGTTTTGGGGCTAGATGAGAGCCTGCTAGAGCAGGGCCTTTCCAGGGATGGCCCCTCAGGTTGTTACCGCTGCTGAGGCAATGTAGTGAGGCGCAGGAAGCCGGTGTTCTTCAAAAACATAATATTTTATTCGAAAGTGGTGGCTACAGCTCAGGCAGGGGAATCGTGCCCTCGTGGCCAAGCACAAGAACTTTTATACACAAAGATCAAAGGGGGCAAAGGGGCAGGTAAGGGGGCAGGTCCCTTACCTTACAACAATAAAGAAAACATCAACACATAAAATAAAAGGTACAATTACAACTTTGTGAATGGGACCATGAGATCTTGCTGTCAGGCGTCTTCCTGCGAGACTTTACGAAAGTGCTGAAACAGGGAGCGGAGAGTGTCCATTCATAAAACTGGGTGAGGCTGTTAACGTACCCAGGCATCTGGTTATCAGATGGACTGCTTCCTTGAGTTATGTCCTGAGGCTCCCTAGCCTCAGTCCCGCAACAAAAGAAAGTTCAAATGGTCCAATGGTAATCTTGGCACGTTCTTCAACGGCTGGGATATCTGGGGTGCCGTCATCAGATTCAATTTGTAATTCCAAAGGGGTCTTTCGCTAAAGAGATTTACCGGGTGTTGGCCCAAGCTGAATTCTAAGACTAGCTTCCTTGGGTCTTAATATCAGCTGCTACAAGGTATTGCTTTTTACTAACAGATACAAACATCAAAAATAACATTTCCTAATTTTAACGAACTTACAATAAAAGAGCATAAGCGAAATGTCCTAACCTAGCATTAACAAACCTTGAATCAACTGGAAAGCCTAGCTAAGATATAAGCCTAAACATTGGGCAAACAATAAATCCAATACTGAGGGGCTTACATTAAATCTTAAAAAGGGATAAAGCGAGAGGAAAACCATGTAAAACATTGGCACAACCACATATACACGTCCTTTCCAGGCCCCATGAAGACATTCGGATAACACTGGTCTCTTTGCTCTGGTCCTCAGCCAGTTTAGTTCAGCGATAGGCTCAGGAAAATATTTTTTAAAAAATAATTTTTATTAGTAAATTTGCATATTCCAATTAATACGGATTCCACATTTTACAATTACAATTCAGCTATACATTTTCTTTCTAGAATATTTGTGGAAAAGTTATAAATAAAGCAAAACTGGAATTTATAAAGTTATAGCAAAGATAATATGAAAAAGTATACCACCCCGATAGCCCCCCCCGAAAAAGAGAAAGAAAAGAAAAGAAAGAAAAAAACATCACGTTTAGATAATTAGGAAAAGGAGAAAAAGAAAAAAAGTGTATATATAAAGTACAGGAATCAAGGAGAAATTAAGAAGGACCTCCCCTTAGCCTCATTTCTGTTTAATAATCCGTATTTCTTGGGAGTTATATTTACATTAAGCTAATTATCATATTTTCTTATATACTTAATTCCTTATAATCTTCTTTTCTTTAGATCAACACTGTAGATATATATTTACATTCTTATATTCCTCTCTTGATTGAAGAAATTGCATCAAAGGTTGCCATATTTCTATAAATCTTTCCATCATATTTTCCTGGCGGTAACAAGATCCCCATATCCTGCCTTTCCCCCCAGTTAGGAACCCAAATCAACTTACATCCTCCCCTCCTCCAGTTCATTCTTACAACCCTTTAAGGTAGGTTAGGTCAAGGGTGTGACTATCCCAAGGTGACCCAGGAAGCTTCCCTGGTAGCGGCATTTGAACCTGGTCCCCCAGATCATAGTCTGATACTCACTTTTTGTTAAGGGTGTGTGTTTTGGTTGCCATACTGATTTTTATGTTGACTTGTTTTTTCTGCTAATTTTTTTACTATTAGTTTACTTGTTGGTTTTCGACTGTATTGGCTTTTTTTTAGAGAATCTGCATTTACATTTATACACTTGTATAATTTGTGGTAAGCCACCTCGGAAAACACTTGCTGAGGGGTGATGCAGCAGATGAATGCATATAGAAGGAAAAAGCATTTCTCAAAAAAGGCAAATTAAAACTGATGACCAGAAAATGGTCACTATCCTTGGAAAAACAGAAATGGCTGGAGCGTGTGCGTCTCCTCGGTCCCGCAGAAAAGCACATTGTCTATTCGTGCCCTTATGTGGCTTCTAACAAGGATTGCTCTCTCGTGCGCCATTTGCTTCGACGCCATCAGAGACGCCACCACGGTCGCCATCTTTATTGCTGGCATCCTCCCAACGCCTGGCCTATAGCTCAAAACAGCGGGGATATCTCCCTCGTTCCGAGGTTAGTTAAATTTAGCACCCCTTCTGAAAAGCACAACCCCCTCCCCCAGTAGATAAAGCGACGGGTGGCCGCCGACGGTGGAAGACCAAATGAGCGCCCATAGTAAAGATGGCGCCCAAGGGCAAAACCCACGTGGATTCGTGTCCCTTAGGGCTCATGGCGACTACTGCCTCGTTTCCCTCGCGGCGTCGCTGTGTGGTGACGCAATTTCAAAGGGCCGCTGGGTTCCGGCTCGAGCGGGTGCTTTGGTTGCTATGGTAACCGGGCCTACGCCGGGCGCTTCTTTCCGTAGAAGCCGCGGGTAGGGATGCTGGGGGACTCCGCTGTGAGCGGGGTCGACGTGGAGTCCGTTTGGAGGAAAGGCTGGGGAGCCCGCTGCGAGGAGGTGAGAGCGGGGGGAAAAGAGAGCGAGGCGGGTCAGGCTGCGCTGCTGCCGGGAATCTTAACAGCTAATAGCGGAGCCTCCGTGTGCAGGGGCAGTCTACCTGTGGATGCTATTTGTTGGGGGTGGGGAATCAGGAAAAGGCCCTACCGCCTTGCTTGGCTTATGGATTACAAGGAGCAACGGGGCGCTTGGCTTAAGTAGACTTTTGGTCAGACCTGTATAGCAGTTGCAACGTTTAATTCATTATATTTCATATCCTGTTCCATATGGGTCTTCGTTCCATGTGAGTCCCTAATATCGTCGGGTTTTATCATCTCCCCTCTCTCCTCTTTTCCTGGGAGAGATTTAGTTTATGGTTAAGCACTGGCGTTCGTGGGATGCCCAGGTTAGGAAATATTCGCTGTTTTTAAATGACATTTATGATAATTATGTTTTAATGATTTTATGGATACCATTTTATGTTGTACACCGCCCAGAGCCCTCTGGGGATGGGGCGGTATATCAAATAAATAAAATAAAATAAATAAAATATCCTGCTTTTCCAGCCAGGTTGGCTGCCAAAGGGACCAACAGTTCACACGTTTCCTGCACAGCATTAGGTAAATCCAAGTCAATTTCTGAATTACGATAACCAGTTTCTCAGTTTCTTCGTTACGATAACCGTCAATGGAACTCCCATCTTCTGGAATAGGGAAGGTTTGGACGAATAAGGGAAAGGCACCTTTTCTGGACCCATCTGCTTTGCTGGGACTTTGTGCTTGATTTTTGCTCAGGTGCATTGGAATAGGTTCTCAGTTCTGCCTGTTTTCCAGGACACCATTGAAACTCTGGTGCAAGCAAAGCAATGCAGGTGAAGAATGCCTCTGCAGTTTGCAAATGAAAACACCGGAGAGAAGGAAGGACGGGGCTTTGGCCTCTCGTAAAGGTGCCTTTCATTCCCGAGGAACTGCATTCAAGCTCTTTCCTCCACGATGCATATGAATGGGCCGAAGAATTCCAGTTTAAAGGACTAGTTGGCACTCCATTAGATGTTTAGGCTCTCCCCCTGCCCACACACTCAGATAGCTAATAAGTATAAAGAGCAGAACTGAGGAGTAGATACAGAGGTGGGATCCAGCAGGTTCTCACCAGTTCCCAAGAGTGGGTTCCTAATTATTTGTGTGTGCTGAGAGGGGGTTACTCATTGGGCCTGCTTTTCCGTTAGAAATTCCATTAGGTCCAAAAATCATAAAGTCCTGTCGTTTCCTATGTGGCTGGTTAGCGAAGGTAGAAAACGGGAGAATTCTCCCTGTTGAGCTGTTTTAAAAACATGTTTCAGAAATATGGTAAAGTTCCTTGTTTAAGGAAAGTCTCCTTCTTTTGATTTCTAGAAACAAAATTTAGTATTTGAGAGTATTAAGTATTTGACAGGCAGTCAATTAGAGGAGAAGTCGTTGTTTCTGTTGGCAGTAGACGATAGGACTTGCTATAATGAGTTTAAATTATGGACAGAAAGATACCAGCTGGAAATTAGGAACTTTTTTTTTTACAGTAAGAGTTTTTTACAGTAACAGAGAAATTATTAATGCCCCGCCCCTGGAATGCCCGGCCATGCCCCCGTCATGCCCTGCCCAGCCCCATTAGCGCTACGCCACCGTTTGAATCCCACCACCATGGGAACCTGTTACTAAAATTTTTGGATCCCACCACTGAGTAGATAGATATATCTGGAGGTTTTAAGTGAAACACAGAAGCGGTTTGGGCCGATCTTGCCAGGCTCTGCAACAGCTACTGGACAACTAGGCCTGTCCCAGGATCAGAGGCCACCATGCAACTCAAATCCTCCCTTATCCATGGAACTCTCAAGGGGACGTCAGCCTAATCTGTCTTTTAGGGTTGTTGTTTGAGGATAAAATGAGGACAAACTTGTAAGGCGCTCTGAACTCCTTGGGTCACAGGGTAACATAAAAACAATGAGTTGTACCATTTCTGGAAATGTTGAAGCCATGGGAAAATAGAAACTTTTGGAATCAAACATAAACTTCTGCTGTCTAATGACCTTAAATAAATAAATCATTTATAAATTGGTTAGCATATGCAATTGTAGTATTTGGCATACTCATGAAATTTAATAGTTGAAATATTTTTGTTTTCTAAAAGAAAAATTGCAAGTATGCACACTATTGAGCCATGTCCTATCATAGTCCTGGTATATTTAATTTTTGCCATCAGAGACGGGGGAAATTAGTTGAAGGTAGAAAATCAATTCGGTAGTAAACAAAGCAAGGGTATTACTTAAATAGAAACCCCCTGATAGAATCACAAAGTTGGTATGATTATCAGTATAGTTGGATATTAAGCTGAACTTTATAAAATGAAAAAGACTGAACCCTTTAATAATGTATCATCATTAAACACTTTAGCATTTATTAATTGTTGCCAAAGGTTGTTGCCACATTTATACAAAAAAAGCCCATCTTGAAAACATTGTACGCATTCACAGTATAAAGAAGAAGAAGAATTTGGATTTATATTCCCCCTTTCTCTCCTATAGGAGACTCAAAGGGGCTTACAATCTCCTTGTCCTTCCCCCCTCACAACAAACACCCTGTGAGGTAGGTGGGGCTGAGAGAGCTCCAAAGAACTGTGACTAGCCCAAAGTCACCCAGCTGGCGTGTCTGGGAGTGCGCAGACTAATCTGAATTCCCCAGATAAGCCTCCACAGCTCAAGCGGCAGAGCGGGGAATCAAACCTGGTTCCTCCAGATTAGAATGCGCCTGCTCTTAACCACTATGCCACTGCTGGTATAAACACTTTATAGTACTCCTGAAAATTTTCCAATTGGAAATTTCTGCTAGAAAAATTAAGAATGTCCTCAGACTTTTTCATGCCGTACATTTGGAAAAAGTGAAACCCTCTGTAAGATAATATTTTTTGCATTCAGAAAGGGGAAATGTTTCATGGATGTTCTAATGCTCACTTTCCTAGAAGAGCATCCAGACGGGGGTGATCTCCACAAGAGAAGCTGTGACTCAGTCCTGCAGCTTCCAAGATGCCGGCGTGCAGACCGACACGGATGAAGAGAACCCCCAAGCCACGGGGCTTCAGTTGGCGGCATCTGTGGATTACGGGAGCCTGCTCTCGTTCCTGCAGAACGTGGAAGAAGTTGTCATCAGGGAACTCAACAAGAACTGGAGGAGCCACGCCTTCGATGGCTTTGAAGTGAATTGGCTGGACCAGAATGAATCGGTAAAGTCCTGTCAAAGCTGTGGGCGGAGCTGATCTCTGAGGTTGCTGTCTCCTCTCTCTGTCCTGCTGAAGCAGTTTGCTTCTCCTTAGAAGAAAGCGTTGACACTCCCTGCTCCCAATCCCCTGGGGCAGTGGTGGTGAACCTATGGCACGGGTGCCAGAGGTGGCACTCAGAGCCCTTTCTGTCGGCACGTCATGTGGGGGGGATCTCCCCCCCCCCACATATCTAGGCTGGCCTGGGCCACTGGACTTGATGTGCATGCACCTCAGCAAGCAGGGAGGACTCGGCTGGTGGGCCTGGTGCCTGTGCTCCAGGTGGCTGCTGCCTGGGGAGGGGGGGTGCGGGGGTGTGAGGCAGCAGATATGCTAGAGAGGTGCAGAGTGGCACACGTGGGACTTGCTGGAGGCTACAGCAGGCTTGCCCCTGCTTGAGGGGGTTATTTAGGTTAAATTGCCGCGTTGGCACTTTGCGATAAATCAGTGGGTTTTGGGTTGCAATTTGGGCACTCGGTCTTAAAAAAGTTTGCCATCACTGCCCTGGGGTCTCCCTCTGCAAGTGAGGACAGGTCACGGAGAGGCAATCCCCTCTGTGGCTGGGCCCAAGCAGGATAAGGTCTTTTCCCCCACCCGGGTGTTCTTGTGTGGGAAGACGGGATGGACAAAAGGAAACAGGATTGATTTGGGGGCTCCTGTGGGATCTCTTGTTCCAGCCCCTGTTCATTTTTTTCTAAGCTTTACCTCCAGGATGGCAAAGGGCAGATGGAGAACTGTTGTGTGGTGGTGAAGAGTATCAGAATCAGCACTGGATTCAAATGGGTGATCTGCTGGGAAGCCTGTTGCTGACCTCTTAGGCCACAGGTGTCAAACTCATGGCCCTCCAGATGTTATGGACTACAGCTCCCATCATCCCCTGCCAACATGATGCTGGCAGGGGATGATGGGAACTGGTAGACCATAACATCTGGAGGGCCGCGAGTTTGACACCTATGTCTTAGTCCAGTGATGGCGAACCTTTGGCACTCCAGATGTTATGGACTACAATTCCAATCAGCCCCTGCCAGCATAGCCAATTGGCCATGCTGGGAGGGGTTGATGGGAATTGTAGTCCATAACATCTGGAGTGCCAAAGGTTCGCCACCACAGTCTTAGGCCATTCGCTGTCTTTCTCAGCTTTGCCCACCTCTTAGGATCGTGGTGGATAAAATGGGGCAAGGAGAACGGTTTACACAGCCTTGAGTTCCTCGGAGGAAAAAAATGAGTCTGCTAATTTGATTGGTGAAGTGATGCTAAGGGAGGTGGAGGCTCCCCACCTCACCTGCATTATAGCCAAAATAGTGAATCTGATTAAGGATTATGTCCTTAAATATCTCTTTAAAAGGGGAATGGACAGATTAATGGGGGGATAGGCCTATCAGTGGCCACTAGCCATGGTGACTAAAGTGAACCTCCATGTTCAGAGGCAGTCAACCTGTGAATACCAGTGCTGGGAGGCAACATCGGGGAAAGACCTTGACCTCTGTGGCCTGTTATTGGACCTCTACAAGAACTGGCTGGCCACTGTATAGGACATGATTCTGTAGATTTCTGTGTATTTTTTATCCATTTAAAAAAAATATAGTTTTACAGTATTTTATGGCGTTTTATATTATGAGGTTTTAGTGTGTTATTGTACACCTCTCAGAGCACTCCAGGGGTGGGTGGTATATCAAGTGGAACCACTAAAAAAATAAATAGACTTGGTGGACCTCAGGTCTGATCCAGCATGGATTTCCTTAGGTCAGTGTTTCCCAACCTTTTCGAGGTCAGAGTACCCTTGACCTCACTCTTCATATCTCACGGTACCCCTGCCGCCACCCTCCACCTTCCCCTCCCAGGGTGAACATAAGAACATAAGAAGGAGCCTGCTGGGTCAGACCAGACTCCATCTAGTCCAGCACTCTGCTACTCGCAGTGGCCCACCAGGTGCCTTTGGGAGCTCACATGCAGGATGTGAAAGCAAGGGCCTTCTGCTGCTGCTGCTCCTGAGCACCTGGTCTGCTAAGGCATCTGCAATCTGAGATCAAGGAGGATCAAGATTGGCAGCCATAGATCGACTTCTCCTCCATAAATCTGTCCAAGGGAAGCACTGGGGGTGGTGGTGGCTGCTGACCTTGTGGCAGGCCCTGCCCCATGGGCCAGCTCCATGTCCTTGCTGGCTGGTGGGAGACACCACAAAAATGAGAGGGGGGGGGGCGCAGTAGTGTTGCCATGGTACCCCTGGGACATGCTCACGGCACCCCAGGGTACCACGGAACCCTGGTTGAGAATGGCTGCCTTAGGTTCTCCTTCACCGTACCACCTGTGTTTTAATGCTGTCAACATTCAGACTGCACATTCAGGTGTCATATTCTTCCTTGTGCACTCAGGCCACCTGTATAAGTTCTTGACAAATGCCCACTCATGTGAGCCCATGGGGATTTGTTTTTAATTTCCCAGTGACCCCCTCCAAGCCTGGGATCTTCTGAGACTGCCATGTGCCCACTCCTGTGCCCACGTCTCCTTGTTGACTTCTTCAGGAGTGGCTGTGGCTCGGTAGCTTTCGTGTCACAGGTCCCTGGTTGCATCCACTGCCAAGATTGCAGAAAGTGGGCTCTCTGCTCACAGGGAGCCGCTGATGACCAAGTGAGACAGTTCCCTGCTTCTGCTGCTGTTTCTTCCATGGTTTTATCCAGCCAGCTGTGCTTGTTCAGTTCCTCTGCAGTTCTCCTGCCCTTGAGCTGAGTTAGCCTTTGTCAGGACTGCCAACCCAGAAGAAGAAGAAGAAGAAGAGAAGAGTTTGGATTTATATCCCCCCTTTCTCTCCTGCAGGAGACTCAAAGGGGCTTACAGTCTCCTTGCCCTTCCCCCCTCACAACAAACACCCTGTGAGGTGGGTGGGGCTGAGAGTGCTCCGAGAAGCTGTGACTAGCCCAAGGTCACCCAGCTGGCGTGTGTGGGAGTGCACAGACTAACCTGAATTCCCCAGATAAGCCTCCACAGCTCAGGCGGCAGAGCGGGGAATCAAACCTGGTTCCTCCAGATTAGATACACGAGCTCTTAACCTCCTACGCCACTGCTGCTCCTTGCCAGACAGCTACAGTGGCTTTCTCTCCACAGACATGGAGACTGTTCACTAGAGAGCTGTTCCCTGTAATGAATTCAATACAAGCTGGTCCAGGTGATCATCTCTCACCTTGGAGAAGCTGTCGTTCAGAAATGCGCTCTGAGACACCCCCACCCCACCCTGGTATTCTCTTTGCAGTGGACACTGCACACTGCTCTGCCTGCAGGCTGCCATCCTGAAGGTTTCCTATCCAGGAAACATCTGTATATATAAAAAGCTAACCGCGTATTTGTTGATGACAGTATAGCTCAGTAACTGCTGGGCCAATTCCTCTGAAAATTCCAAGCCACTATAGTCAGCCAGGTGAGAGTGTTTTTAGATGTTCATATATATGAAATTTCACACCTGGCCCAGGTAAGACGCCTTTTTCCTAGCGCTCCATGGTGAAGGAGGGAAAGGGAAGGGAGGGAGGGGGAGGGGTGGCATGCAAGGGAAGAGAAGTGAGGGAGGGAAGAGAGTGAGGGGCGACATGCAAGGGCCAGGCACCCTAGATTCCCTGAATTCTGCGGTTACAGTTAAGAAAACCAGGCACACATTACTCAGGAGTAAGCTCGGTACAGCAACCGTGACATACTTTGAATGGCTGTGTCGCGCCTCTCAGAGGGTTTCCTCAGAAGCGACACCCAAACTTACTCCCAGGTAAAGGATCATGACCAGCCAGCCTAAATGTGTGGGAGGGGTGCCTTTCCATTCCCCCCCCCCCCAAGGAATGTGGGCACACACATCACTGACATTGCACAGTATCAGGCTGCGTGTTTGCATGAGCACGTACTGCTGGCCTCTGCAATTGATTTGCTGCTACTGTTCCTTTCCCATTTCACCACAATAAGTCACAGCAACACGTGGCCGGGCCCTGCTAGTTGGGATCTATAACTGGGCTGGGGAGGTTTGACAAGCCCCTCTTTCCAGTGGCCTTGTTGACATATTCAGGGACCTTGTTCATTCATTTCTCTGACTCTGTAGCAGTTTGGCTTTTTGTAGGTTTCTTGCCTGCACAGTCTAACCTATCCTGAGGCCAAAGAACAGAAGCTGCAAGTCACGAGCGTGTCCTGGAATGCCACTGGGGCAGTCATTGCGTGTTCCTATGGCAGGTGAGTATGCAGCTTAGTGGCTGTGCATGTGCAGAGGTTCCCAGGTCCGATTCCTGGCATTTCCAGTTAAAGGATGCCATTTAGCCGGGCTGCTGAAGCCTCCTCTCTGGCTGAGACCCTGAAGAGCATCTGCTAGTTGGAGTAGACAACGTTGAACAAGGATCTGACTCAACATCTGCTCCGTTGTGCCAGGAGTTAGTTGCAACTTGATGTCACACAATTATCAATATTAGGAATGGTGAGGAATTCACATTTCTGAAATATTGTTAGAAGGAGAGGCCAGCATTGATATTTTGTTTTCATTCGTAATTACAGTAATGGAACCTCTCCCCAGTAGAAATAATCTAAG
Organism: Sphaerodactylus townsendi; assembly: GCF_021028975.2. NCBI lineage: Eukaryota > Metazoa > Chordata > Lepidosauria > Squamata > Sphaerodactylidae > Sphaerodactylus > Sphaerodactylus townsendi. The sequence goes on along the minus strand of NC_059436.1, from coordinate 50,891,647 downwards.
CCAGACCTGGGCATTATACGGCCCGCGGGCCACATTCGGCCCGCCAGTTGACCCTGACTGGCCCCTGCTTTAGAAGAACCTGTCGTCATAATGGCAGCCGGGAGAAGCAGCGTGAGACTGGGATTATTTTTTAAAAAGCCTCTCTCGGTCATTCACGTGTGCGTGCGCACTTCCCCCTCTTGGGAGCCTTCTTACGCAGGCGCGGTGTCAGGAACAGATGGGGAGGATCGCGAGAGAGTTTTTAAAAAGCTGTAGTTCTCTCCCCACCCTCGGAGCTCCGCCACATTGCGCAAGCGCCATGAGAGGAAAAGGTGGGGAGGGTGGCGAGAGCAAGTGACCGTTGCTATGCGAACTGCCGCCGAAGGGCAAGGAGCGGGAAGGGCTGACCTGAGCACGCCCCCTCTGGACGGGAGGAGGGCCCGGCCCTCCACAACATTTTCTGTTTCTTATGCGGCCCCATGGAAAAAAATAATTGCCCACCCCTGATCTAAGCAATGAACTGATCAGCCCTTAACTGGCAAGTATGTCATACTTGGAAGTAAGTCCTGTTGAAACCCCTTGGGATTCACAGCCTGTGGATCTCACCGTGGATTGGGGAATCGATCATTTTTTCCCTCCAGGATAAGAGTGGTGCTCTCCTTAACAGATCAGTTATAATTGCCCCTCTCTGTGCCTCCTAAACTTGGCAGGAAAATGGCCAACCCCAGATTGTTTAGAGAAGCCAGATCCCTGTTCTGATGACCCCCTTCAGCTGAAGTTGTCCAGTCCAGTTGGACATAGAGCTGTAGGCGACCCATTCGGCCACCTCCCCTCTTTCTTTCAGAATGGAAGATGGAAACTGGAGCACAGAGAAATCATACGTCTGCACCTGGAACCTGGATCGCAGGGGGCTGAACCCCAATCGGCCTGACCTCGTGGTGGAAATCCCCAGTTCTGTGATGTGTCTGGCCTTCCACCCGCAGCAGCCTTCGCTGATAGCTGGTAGCTGAACCTCTTTTTTCCTGTTTCATTCATTCGCATTGTATTGCCTGTAACTGGATTTGCTCCTTTTCTCTGGTGCATCCCCTCCTTTATTGCTCCAGCAAGAACCAGCATCTTGCAGCTGTAAGCAATTGTGGGGATGGACTATTATGGTGAAGAGGGTGTTGGGGAAATAACCTACAGAGGAGGAAGAAGAAGAACATGACCAGGGTAATGGGGAGAAATAGCTGATATGCAGCCATCCCAGCCATACAAACACACACACACTTTTATTTCCAGTCCCGAGAGCTGGCAATTTGTCATTTTTTATTTTAAAAAGAAGGGTGAATATTCAGCTGAAGGGCATGCCTCTTGGGTCCTGTGATGCACTGGACAAAATATTGGGTTTGAACCTCTGCTCAGCTTATGGAGGGAACTTTCATCACGTTCTCTTGCAGAAGGATGTTTCAGAGTTATCAGATCAGCAGGGTGCAGAATAATCCATCCATCCATCCATCCATCCATCCATCCATCCATCCATCCATCCATCCATCCATCCATCCATCCATCCATCCATCCATCCATCCATCCATCCATCCATCCATCCATCCATCCATCCATCCAATCATCCAATCACCCAATCATCCATCCATCCATCCATCCATCCATCCATCCATCCATCCATCCATCCATCCATCCATCCATCCATCCATCCATCCATCTAATCCATCCATCCATCCATCCATCCATCTAATCCATCCATCCATCCATCCATCCATCCATCCAATCCATCTAATCCATCCATCTAATCCATCCATCCATCCATCCATCCATCCATCCATCTAATCCATCTAATCCATCTAATCCATCCATCCATCCATCCATCCATCTAATCCATCTAATCCATCCATCCATCCATCCTTCCTTCCTTCCTCTTCGGCTATTTCCTTCCAAATTTCAAATGACTGTTCCTTCCTTCCTCTTACCTTCTTCCATTACGGCTTTCCTTCTAATTGCTTTAGGACCGCCCTCCCTGTAGTTGAACCTAGGGCGTTGTACATCATAATTAAAGACATACAATGAATGTAATATATAAAACAGTAGTTCCATCCTATAATTTAAAACAATCAATTGGCGACAGTTCCTCCCCCCCAACCCCATCCACAGGGGTCCTGGATGACATGGCTATCCCGGCTGGCCAAAAGCCTGGTGGAACAGGTCCGTTTTACAGGCCCTGCGGAAACTTTGAAGGCCTCAAGAGGGCCCTGGTCTCCTTTGGGAGCCTGTTCCACCAGGTGGATAGTCTGTGCACAGTATGTAGTGATGCATTAACATTCTACGCACTGAGATTTTTGCCTTTGCTCCATGGATGTGTTTTGTCCCTTTCAGGAGGCCTTTTCAGCGGGGAGGTCCTGGTGTGGGACACCAGCCGGCTAGATGACCCCTTGGTCTGGAGAACAGGCATGACCGAAGACACTCACACTGACCCTGTTTATCAGGTGCTGAGGAAAGCGAGGCGGGCGCTTTGGAGTAGGAGAGAACTTCCCCTGATCTCGTGTGGTTCATGATCATGCAGACACTCATGGGAAGGGACCGACTTTTTTAAAAATGGGGATGACAATAGCTGTCCCCCAATCCTTTGGAATAATCCCAGATCAATCAAGGACGGGAGGCCACCAGAGCAAAAGGCTATCTTGCCTCCCCTGAACAAATATTGGCCACCTCAGTGGAGTCAGAGCCTCTGTCTCCAGGTGGGGGCCGGCACAACCCTGTCTCCATTTGGGGGCTGGCGGGGGCGGAGCTGAGGGGGTGGACCTTGGGGAGGTGTGGTCATGCCCCCATAGGCAGGGGGGCGTGGCCCTGCCCCCTCAGCCCCAACCCACCCCATAAAAAATTTATACCTACGTCACTGTATCGTGTGGTCACTTTCCAGGATAATGGTTGTAATAAGTATAATTTAGCTTGTAATAAGTTATACTTAGTGCGTCCGCAAAGGCTGAATTAAGTGCTAATGCGATTAAGTCCTTTTATTGGAAAAAGGGGCTGAGGAACATCGAAACGGCTTTAAGATTATATAAAACAAAATCATTAGCGGCCGGATTCAGCTGTTTTTTGTGGGTTTTCCGGGCTGTGCGGCTGTGGTCTGGTAGCTGTTTCGCCTGCATTTGTGGTTGGCATCTTCAGAGGTGTATCACAGAGAGAAGTCTGTTACACACTGTGTCCAGTCACACAGTGTGTAACAGACTTGTGATATACTTCTGAAGATGCCAGCCACAGATGCAGGCGAAATGTTAGGGACAAGAACTACCAGACCACGGCCAAACAGCCCGGAAAACCTACAACAACCAGCAATTAACATTGTTTGATACCATGTGTTGGTCAGACCAGGTGCTCAGGAGCAGCAGCAGCAGCAGCAGCAGAAGGCCATTGCTTTCATATCCTGCACATGAGCTCCCAAAGGCACCTGGTGGGCCACTGTGAGTAGCAGAGTGCTGGACTAGATGGACTCTGGTCTGATCCAGCAGGCTAGTTCTTATGTTCTTATGTTCTTATAATATTCAAAAAATTGGAAAGAGTACAGGGGAAATTTTTACATTCTATCTTCCAAGCTCCCCCATATATTTCAGATGCAGCTTTCAGGTTAGATGCAGGGTTGCTGTCGGTTGAAGCCAGGATTTGGCTGTCTGCAGTCCTCCACTGGCTTAGATTGTTTGATTCCAACAAGGGCGTATTGCATGACCTAAGTAAAGATCCATTTATTTCACCCTGGTGAAAAAGGGTGGAATTAAAGTTGAGACCTTTTGGTGTTCTGTAGTGAATCCTTGGCGGCGATGGACTGTAGACAAGCCAAACTAATAATTAAACAGAGAATGAGAAATGTGGAGAGAAGCCATGATAAAAACAGAATCAAATTGTGTCTTGTTGACTCCAGAGTTTGGAATGACTTAAAGCAGGCAATGTGAGTCAATTGGATCATATAAATCTGGGGAGAAGTGTCATGTCGATGAGGCATAACGCCCTTCCGACAAAGACACTTATTGACAGATTTAATAAGAGTCCTGGGGAAGAAGAAGAAGAAGAAGAAGAGTTTGGATTTATATCCCCCCTTTCTCTCCTGCAGGAGACTCAAAGGGGCTTACAATCTCCTTGCCCTTCCCCCCTCACAACAAACACCCTGTGAGGTAGGTGGGGCTGAGAGAGCTCCGAGAAGCTGTGACTAGCCTAAGGTCACCCAGCTGGCGTTTGTGGGAGTGCCCAGGCTAATCTGAATTCCCCAGATAAGCCTCCACAGCTCAGGCGGCAGAGCAGGGAATCAAACCCGGTTCCTCCAGATTAGATACACGAGCTCTTAACCTCCTATGCCACTGCTGCTCATGGCCTTTATTCTTGTCATGATGGCCTTTATTCTTGTCATGATGGTTCTCTCGAAACACAAGCACATCTTATATTTGACTGCAATAATATGAGACAGGATTGAGATTTTTTTGATCAATCCTGTTGCCAGTTCCCCAATCAAACAACAAACCTCTTGTAAGTTTTCAAGGATTTTATTGAAAAGACATGCAGGAAGGAAGATGTTTCTGGTGAAAAGTCGCCCAGCAGTTGATGATATAGAAAGCACACTCCCCACCCCCACACGGGAACAGAGAGTCAAAGAGAAGCCCAGCCTGGAGGCCCGTCCCAGCAGAAGAACTCCAAGGCCAGACAGAGTTGATAGGGTTGCTCCTGCAAAAGCAAAAGGCACTCCAGAGAGCTCCCCCTCCCAACAACACCATCCTGACACCTATCCTTGGTAAATTTCCGGGTAGAGACAGAAACACTGTTATCTCTATTTTAAACAGCTGGGTTTGACGAGGGGATAACCCTAAATGTTGCTACGTTTGCTTGGTGTTTTTACAAAAGGTTTTTAGGAACCGCCAAAGAGGAGTGACACATTCTGAATGGACTGTTTTATTGTTTTATTCTGCTTATGATCCATTTCATTATATATTTGTTGTGTTTTGTTGTAATATCTGGCTGGGTTTGATTCCCAGCTCTGCCGCCTGAGCTGTGGAGGCTTATCTGGGGAATTCAGATTAGCCTGTGCACTGCCACACACGCCAGCTGGGTGACCTTGGGCTAGTCACAGCTTTTCGGAGCTCTCTCAGCCCCACCTACCTCACAGGGTGTTTGTTGTGAGGGGGGAAGGGCAAGGAGATTGTAAGCCCAGAGGTGGGATCCAGCAGGTTCTCACAGGTTCCCGAGAGTAGGTTACTAATTATTTGTGTGTGCCGAGAGGGGGTTACTAATTGGTGATTTTGCCACATGATTTTTGCCTTAGTTATGGCCCCTCCTATCAGCAGTAGCGTGCAGAACTTGAAGCAGTCTAGCAGGAGGTGCACCGGCGTGTGTAGCAGCCTGTGCGTGCGTGCATTCGTTTCTCGCCCAAGGACCGGCGCAGCGGCTGCATCCTTGCCACAGCCCCGCCCTGGAATGCCTGGCCATGCCCCCGTCGTGCCCCGCCCAGCCCCATTGGCGCTACGCCACAGTTTGAACCCCACCACCATGGGAACCTGTTGCTAAAATTTTTGGATCCCACCACTGTGTAAGCCCCTTTGAGTCTCCTACAGGAGAGAAAGGGGGGATATAAATCCAAACTCTTCTTCTCTTCTTCTGAAGCTGTAAATAAACACTACAAAGCCGTTTCTTCATAGGCTGGACTTCTCACCAGGGTCTTGCTCCCTCCGGGGCTTTAGCCACGCGTGGTCTTTGACACCTTGCTTCTTTTGTCAGGTTGGCTGGATACAGCCCAGCAAGCTTGGCCACCCCTTCCACGTCCTGAGTGTGTCCACAGATGGGAAGATCTTGGTGTGGCAGGAAGAGAAAGACGGCCTGCTCAAGGTCATCGATGGCTTTGCTTTGGTGTCGCAGCAAATTCCCAGGAGCACGAAACTGAAGAAGGTGAAAGAGCTGCAGGGATTGCAACATAATGGCCTGGCCGAATGGGCGCATAGTCTGAACGGACTTGGGGTTTCTCCCTTTTGGAGAAGAGCAGAGTTATTTATAACGATGAGAGAGACTCTGAACTCCCCTCACATCTCCTTAGGTGAGTGGTGGCGAACCTTTTTAAGACCAAGTGCCCATACTGCCACCCAAAACCCACTTATTTATTGCAAAATGCCAACACAGCTATTTAACCTGAATACTGAGGTTTTAGTTTTTAAAAAACGGTTGGATCAGAGGCGTGCGTTACTCGGGAGCAAGCTTGGTGGTTGTCGGTGGCTTTGCTTTGAAGAAACCGTGCAACTCTCCCAACGGGTGAATCACGACCCTAGGAGGGTTTACTCAAAAGCAAGCCCCATTGCCAGCAACTGAGCTTACTCCCAGTTAAAGGATCACACTTTAGTTCTTCACATGAAAATCTGTGGGGTTTAACAGCACTTAACAGGGTTACCTACACTGCTTCCCCAAAATTAGATCTTAGGTTTAATGCTAATAATCGAGCCCAGTGGCCCAGGCCAGCCTAGATATGTGTGTGGGGAGGTTTGACCCTGTTTGCGCGTGCCCACAGAGAGGGCTCTAAGTGCCACCTCTGGCACCTGTGCCACAGGTTCTCCACCACTGCCTTAGGTCAACAGCCAGTATATATTTACAGCTACTGCTCCCCTTCCATCCAAACTAGCAAAGCCAAGGGACAGGGAGGGTTAATTTGTCCAGGCCACATTCTACTACAGTCATCCATGGTGGAAAGGGGGCGTTCAGGAGAAGAAGTCTGTCACTATGAAGCAGGATTGCGCTGCATTCCTCACTGCATGGTTGGCAGCTGTCCAATCCAGAGCGTGGCCTGGGTCCACTGGAGGACTTCCGTAAGTGGAAAGGAGAAGTGGTTTTCACCAGCACCCCCTGGGAAGGTGAGAAAGTTGGGCTCCGCCAATAGAGATTGCTTCTTACCAGCAGAAATGTCTGTTGGCTCCAGCCTGCATCCTGGAAATAGTGTGGCAAGTTTTGGTTTTCCAGAAAAGAAATGAATTCCCCTCGTGCTTTCTTAGTGAAGGTTGGGGTGCTGTGTAGTTTCCGGGCTGTCTGGCCGTGTTCTAGCAGCATTCTCTCCTGACTTTTCGCCTGCATTTGTGGGTGCCATCTTCAGAGGATCTGATAGTAGGAATGGAAAGCAAGTGGAGTATATATACTGTGAGGTCAAAAGGTGAGGCCATCTGAATAGAGTAGCCTGGTATGTGAGTCACAAAAAAGTCTGTAGCCTGGGAGTAACAATGAAGATAGCAAGGTCAATAGGTGAATGCATCTGAATAGAAGTATCCTGGTCTTTGTTTCCTTTGATTGCTATTGTCTACAGTTGTCCTGTGTTTGTGTGCTATCTTCATTCTTGCTATCTTCATTCTTGCTATCTTCATTGTTACTCCCAGGCTACAGACTTCTTTGTGACTCACATGCCAGGCTACTCTATTCAAAGGGCCTCACCTTTTGACCTCACAGTATATATACTCCACTTGCTTTCCATTCCTATCATCAGATCCTCTGAAGATGCCAGCCACAGACGCAGGCGAAACGTCAGGAGAGAATGCTGCTAGAACACGGCCATACAGCCCGGAAACCACACAGCACCCCAGTGATTCCGGCCGTGAAAGCCTTCGACAATACATTAGTGAAGGTTGTTTGTAAGGGGCTGGTTTTGCCTCAGCTGCCAAACCTTACAATGTCCTCCCTTCCTTCTCCCAGCATTCCCGAGGAGACATGGCTGTGGGCGTGACCTCCCTCTCCTTCTCCCACTTTGAGCCCAGCGTCTTTGTCACAGGCACGGAAGGCGGCTTTTTGCTGAAGTGCTCCACTGCAGTCGAGACGGTTGCCGTCCTCCAGAAAGGCAGCTCTTTCCCGCTGAAGGCCCCAGCCCAGTTCATCTTTTCCCCCCATGGAGGACCAGTCTATGCCGTGAGCTGCTCACCTTTCCACAGGCAAGTAGACAGGAATCAGGTGATTTCTTGAATGGAATCAGTGGAGGGTTAAAGAAGAAGAAGAGTTGGATTTGTATCCCCCCTTCCTCTCCTGTTAGGAGACTCAAAGGGGCTGACAATCTCCTTGCCCTTCCCCCCTCACAACAAACCCCCTGTGAGGTAGGTGGGGCTGAGAGAGCTCCGAGAAGCTGTGACTAGCCCAAGGTCACCCAGCTGGCGTGTGTGGGAGTGCCCAGGAGAATCTGAATTCCCCAGATAAGCCTCCACAGCTCAGGCGGCAGAGCTGGGAATCAAACCCGGTTCCTCCAGATTAGATACACGAGCTCTTAACCTCCTACGCCACTGCTGTAGGTAACTGACCATATTTCTTGCCTGTCATTTTTGGAATAAAATTTTAATTTTTCAAAGCATGTGGCACACATCATTTTGTGTTTCATATGGCAGCCCTGCAAGGTGGGCCAGTAGGATCTACGGATTGCAAATGTGGGGTGTAGATAGAGTGGTCTCCCAGTGACAGGAGACCTACTTTCCCTTCCCGCCCTCACAACAAACACCCTGTGAGGTAGGTGCGGCTGGGAGAGCTCCGTAGAGCTCTGACCCAGCTGGCGTGTGTGGGAGTGCACAGGCTAATCTGAATTCCCCAGATAAGCCTCCACAGCTCAAGCGGCAGAGCGGGGAATCAAACTGGGTTCCTCCAGGTTAGAGCACACCTGCTCTTCACCACTACGCCACTGCTGCTCCTACAGTTAGGCGAACTGTAGCATGTTGTCAAATAGCTGAACCATTTGTCAAGCGGATCCATGAATTTGTCTGTTTAGCATTTGAAAGGCTATCACTTACAGGAGGGTTATGGAAGATAGGACTCACAATATATATATATATTTTTGCCATCCAGTCACAGTTGACTTATGGCCACCCCATAAAGTTTTCCCTGCCTGCCTCCTCATTATGTTCCTGGTATTCCTTGGAAGTTTCCCATCCAGATATCAGCCAGGGCCAACTCTGCTTAGCTTCAGATATCTGACAGGGTCTGGCTAGCCTGGTCAGGGCAGGATTTGAAATAATGGGTATAAATTATGGGCGTAAAGGTACCAGCTGGAAATTAAGAATTGTTTTTTTTATTACATGAAGAGTAGTTCAGCAGGGAAACCAGCCACCTAGGGGAGTGGTCAGCTCCCCCTCCCTGGCAGTCTTGAAAAAAAACAGCTGGACGAACACTTGTCAGGGGGCTTAAGCAGGGGATTGGAGTAGGTGGTCTGTAGCAGCAGTGGCGTAGGAGGTCAAGAGCTCGTGTATCTAATCTGGAGGAACCGGGTTTGATTCCCCGCTCTGCCGCCTGAGCTGTGGAGGCTTATCTGGGGAATTCAGATTAGCCTGTGCACTCCCACACATGCCAGCTGGGTGACCTTGGGCTAGTCACAGTTCTTCGGAGCTCTCTCAGCCCCACCTACCTCACAGGGTGTTTGTTGTGAGGGGGGAAGGGAGAGGAGATTGTCAGCCCCTTTGAGTCTCCTGCAGGAGAGAAAGGGGGGGGGGATATAAATCCAAACTCCTCCTCTTCTTCTTCCTCTTCTTCTTCTTCTTCTGCTGCTGCTGTAGTAGTAGTAGTAGTAGTAGTAGTAGTAGTAGTAGTAGTAGTAGTAGTAGTAGTAGTAGTAGTATGGCCTCTTCCAACTCTGATTCCAGGTTCTGACTGTGTGTCTGCAAACAATTTTGGTTGAGAGATGTTATAGTTTTAAGACTCTTAAATGGGCAAGAAGAGAATCTCAGGCTCATCCCACACATGCAGAATAATGCACTTTGAAACTGCTTTCAGTGCTCTTTGAAGCTGTGCGGAATAGCAACATCCACTTGCAAACAGTTGTGAAAGTGGTTTGAAAACGCATTATTTTGCACGTACGGAAGGGGCCTTAGGAAAGTTCGGCAGTACTGGGTGACTTCTTTGAGGAAGTAAAAACATTTCTTGTCTTCTGACTCAGCATTTGCTTATTTCTAGGAATTTGTTTTTGAGCGGAGGGACTGACGGCCACATCCATTTGCATTCCATGTTACAAGCGCAACCGCTGATTTCTATTCAGTTGTCAAAGAAATACGTGTTCAGCGTGAGGTGGTCTCCAGTACGCCCCTTGGTTTTTGCAGCTGCTACTGGTGAAGGTGAGTGAGCATAGCCTTTGAAAGAGATTTGTGCGGAGAAAAAAATGTACATTGGTGGCGTTTCAGTAGCTCGAGCAGCAATTTAAAAAGTTTACTCTAAAAGAAATCGTGTGCACTAATTTTGAACAGTAGCTGAAACAGGTAGTGCTAAAGCGGAAGGAGCTTTTTTTAACAACAAAGAACCTTTCTTGGCATAGCAACATTATATACACAGATCCACTTAACCAAGTAGAGGGAAGCTAAAATAAATGTACAGGTAGAGAGGCTGATGTTCAGGATTTGCTCCTAAAGCTCTGTTTTATATACAAATCCAAAAATTTGGTGACTGCATCGTTTGCATCACTACTGGGGCTGTCCAACAGAAAGGTAATCTTTTGCAAGTCAGATGCATACTCTTTTTTGAGTAGCAGGGGTGACAAGTATTTGACTCTGGGTACTGTGTAAAGTGGACAATAAAGTAAAATATGGTCTATAGAGTCAACACAATTCCCGTTGCATATGCATAGCCTTTGGCGGTAAGGGGTTTTAGTGAATCTCCCTGTTGATACGGCTGATGGAAGGGAGGTAATTACAACGTGGCCAAAACACATCATTGCTTTCCTATAGAGCCTGGGCACGGTTATCTGGTGCAGGTATTGAGCCCCCTTATTACCAATGTAGGTGATACCTAGAGCTAAAGGAGAACAAGTCCTGGAAGCCTTTTCGAGTAGGATCTGATGTTCCTGGTCAAACAGCCTTCTCTTCAGAAGTTGGAAAGTCTCTTTAGATGGTGGCATGGCCAGATAATCCAAAGAATAGCCTAATTTGTTAATTTTTGTTTCTATAATGCCCCACCATTCCAAGTGACGCGGAAGGAGCTTTAAAAACAGGATAGTGCAGAGGGTGTGGACTGCACACAAGACCATGAAGACGAACAGGGTTTTTTTTTGTGATGTCAAGTCACAGCTGACATAGGAGCCCGCTTGGCATTTTCAAGGCAAGAGTCATTCAGGGGTGGTTTGCCATTCCTTGCCTCTGCATCACGGCTCTGGCGTTCCTGGGAGGCTGCCCATTCAAACGCTCACCAGGGCCTACCTTGCTTGGCTTCTGAGCTTTGACAGAGATCACGCCAGCCTGGGGCTGCTGAGGCCAAGGCTGAAGAATGGAGGCATGGTAAATAAAGCCTGATGTTTGTGCTACCTGGTGAACTGGGCACAAAGAAGTGTATTTATTCTGTACAAAACTAGCAATTCTGTCCTTGCAGGAACATAGCTTGATTTCAGGAATTGTGTGGAGCTACCCAATTTAGTGTGTTTTGCATAAAACAACATTTGGAATTTTGTTTTAGGCAGTGACTAGCTGGCAATGAGAGGCTCCTGGAAACCCAGGAGGAGGCCTCTAACATTCCAGGCGACACTTGCTGGCTGAACACTGATGTGCAGCTGCTGTCATTGAGACATTGGGCACAAGTGTCACTTGGATTGCACTGCTCAGAATCAGGGACTATTTTAAACTCTCATCACTTGGTTCTGGTGGGTTTTCCAGGCTGTGTGGCCGTGGTCTGGTAGATCTTGTTCCTCACGTTTCGCCTGCCTCTGTGGCTGGCATCTTCAGAGGGAAGTCTGTTACACATAGCGTCCAGTGAGGAGGGAATGTTTTTAGTGGGGTATATATTGTCCATGTCCCAGGGTGGGGAATCAATCAGTAAGTGTTTGGGTGGAACTTGCTATGCAAAGCTGTGGTTGATAGTGTTGTGGGTGGGGTTTTTCAGTCCAGGGAGTGATTCACATTTGCATTCCCTGCAGCAGCAACAGTCTTAGTGAACAGTCTTTGTAGTCGACCCACGTGGTCAGCGTAAGAACGAGACGAGACGCGGAGATAACATCTGGTGGAGATCGCCAGCAGCGGGAGCCCGGAGGTCCGTGTTCCTAGCGAGTCTCCCGCGTGCTGGTTCCTGGCACCTTTTATTGTTTATTCTACCAGCAGTGTAGGAGTGGAGGACCGGGGGGAGTTCCGGGAGAGCGGGAGGCAGGGAGATCATCATGTGATGCATGATCTCACCTGGCTACGTGCGGAGAGGAGCGTAAGCGTCTGAGCCTAATCCTCACCTGGGGGCAAGACCATTGTCCCTGCGCCCGGTGACTGAGCCAGACAGTTCATGACCCGTGACTCATAGGGGGATGAGGAGTGGGGGTGCGGTGCGACCAGAAGGCCGTAGGTCCGTTGGCGTTCCAACGTTCTACCACGGTGCTGCTGGGTCAGCAGTGCATTACTACAAGTCTTATCACGCGACTTCAGTTTTTCAGTCTAGAGAAATAATCGGTCAATGAAACTAAGGTTTCACCTCTATATTGAAGGACCAACAGAAAAGAGAAAACTCTCCTGAAAGTTACTGGAAGAACACAGTAGATGAACTCAAGGGGTTTCCTGAATATAATTACTTGAGATCGGGGGTTTTCTTCCCCTTGAAAAGATCAGTGTGTTTTGTACTTTAGACATATCTCACCATTTCTTAACACAAGATGAAAATATATTTGCCATATGCTGGAAAAACTAAACTATTTTAGCTTTGAGAGAAAAAAGGCAATCATTGTTTGTTGAGGCCGTCAGGATTCTGTGCCAGATTTCATGTTGTACTATGATCATTAATAATGCACGTTGCTAAAACCGCACCTCAGGAAAACAATGGCCACTTTTCATGCTGCTAGCTGGCATAACGTGACTTGTCTTTGCTCTGAAGGGGAAGTGCAGCTGTTCGACTTTGGGAGAAGCTCTCAGAAGCCGTCCATTTCTATCCAGCAGACCTCTGACCGGACACCCATCTACTGTTTAGCGTTCAACAGCAGACAGAGCCAGCTTCTCGCTGCGGGAGATGGCAGCGGAGTGGTGAAAATATGGCAGTTGAGTTCAGATTTCACAGAAGAGGGGCCGCAAGAATTGAACCACCTGGACCAATTAGCAAACGAGATCACAGACTAACAGAGACGCAAATAAAAGTCCATGTGTTTTATTAACCCTGAAACATTGGCGTAAGATACTACGTATATTTATCAACCCTGCCCTGGACTCCCCCCTTCCTTCCTTCCCCCCTGGGCTCCCAGCCGACAGCCTGCAGTCTCTTCTGACCTCCCCTCCGGGCAGGCCAGAAGAGACTGCAGTCCCGGCCTTGGAGACCTTCTTTTATAAGCACTGAAGCCGGGGGTGGGGCTTGGGGAGCATGAAGTCCCACCCCTTCCTTAAGGGAGTATTCAGAGCAAGACTCAAAAAGTCTTTGATGTCATATAATCTATTTACAAGTATATGTACAGAAATTCAAAAGCACACAAGAAGTGCTGCAAACAGTTCAAGAAAACGTGCCCCAGGAATTAACCTGGGGTGCCGTTGAGGCAGAAGAGGAGGGAGTGGCTGTCCTCCCTGTTGGACTGATCGGGAATCTGCCACATGGCTGTGAACAGTCATGTGACAGGGGCTGGGCGAGCTCATAAAAGCAGTGCCCGGTTGGAGGAGATGGGGCGAGTTGAGGGCGGTTGTTGTTTTGCGGTGTTTGTGTGCATGCTTGCACTTTCCTCAGACGAGGGCAGCAAACCAGCCAAAGCCAAGTTTATTTGGACCAGTAACTTTTATTGAAGCATACACGGCAACAGGTTTTGGCTCTTTGTACTACGAGAAGAGTTTTAAGCTAAGCAGTTCAAGGTTACACCAGAGAGTCACACTGATTATTTTAGAGCACATCGATGGACACATGCAGAGAGCGAAGAGGCGGCAGACACGAGTGCGGTTGGGGGAACCTGGCGTTTTCGCTAGCGCCGGATATCAATTCACAAAGAGCGAGCGGGTAAATTCGATGTAGTCGAAGGCCGAGGGGAGCTCCCGGCCTTTGCTGTCCATGTAGGGCTTCATGTGAGAGATGCAGTAGTCCGCCTGTTCCCGGCTCAGGTTCTGAGAGACAAGAGGGAAAGTCCGTGAGAACTGAGAAGGTGGGGTGGCAAAGTCAGGGGAGCGGGCCTGGCTGTAGCTAATGCCTCACTACGAATGATCCTGTCCGTAACTGACCCAGCTTCACTGCCACTCAGTGTGGCTCCTCCTCCTGGCCTTGCTCAGACAAATACCCGGTATCAAAGAAGTAACTATATACAGTCAAACCAATACTAAAAAATTTTTAGGCCAGCCAAGCCTAAGAAATATGGACTGTATATATAGTGATACAAGGCAATGAGCTCATTGGTATATGCAATTAATTTGAGTATAAATTCAATAGATAATTCATAAACCGTTGATAAAGATTATTCATAAAGATATATTGTGCTTGTATGATAAGTAATATTCAACTGCCCTCATTATATGTTTTGTTATTACCTTTATATCCAGTTGAATATTACTTATCATACAAGCACAATTCATAAAGATATATTGTGCTTGTATGATAAGTAAAATTCAACTGCCCTCGTTATGTTTTGTTATTACCTTTATATCCAGTTGAATATTACTTATCATACAAGCACAATATATCTTTATGAATAATCTTTATCAACGGTTTATGAATTATCTTTTGACTTTATACTCAAACTAACTGCATACACCAATTAGCTCATTGCCTTGTATCACTATATATACAGTCCATATTTCTTCGGCTTGGCTGGCCTAAAAATTTTTTTAGTATCAAAGAAGTAACACCAGAGAAACAATACCTGGGGCCCACTTGGCCAGCTACACAACACCTGAGGCCCACACCTGAGGCAGCGTGGTATGAATGGATCAGAAGGCCCAGCAGGTACTTGGACCAGATCTGAAACATCCATATCCCACCTTTCCACAACCTTCTCTGCAATCCAGGTGTAAACATTAACCAAAATTGGTATCTGAACAGCTAGAGCCAGATTATTAGCAGCAGATGGACGTCGTGACCAGTTTTAGTTACTCGAGATACGTATCGCTGTGCTGTGCTTTTCCGGGAGCAGGTAAAGGTGCAAAGAAAATGCCCGACCCCCAAGCGGACTTACCTGGTACAGCTCCTCCTTGGTCACGTAGGGCTTGCCTTCGGAGCTGAGGGCACGGAAAGCGCTTTCAATTTCTTCGCTGGATTTCACGTTCTCCGTCTCCCTGCTGATCATGAACGCCATGTATTCTTGCAGAGAGACGTGGCCATCCCTGCAGAAAGAAACGCAAACTGGGAAATGGAGTTTATTCCCCCAGCAAGCTGAGTTAAACTAGGCAAGGAAAAAAATACCAGGGGCGTAATGCCCATTGGGCAAGGTGGGCAGCTGCCCAGGGCATCACCTTGTGGGGGGCATCAAAATGCAGGGTTCGTTTTTGGGTATTTTAGTGGTTTTCCATTTTTGGCCTGCAGGGGGTGCAGTTTTTAGGCTAGTGGCACCAAAATTTCAGTGTATCATCAGGAGACTGTCCTTATGCCACCCCCCCAAGTTTGGTGAGGTTTGGTTCAGGGAGTCCAAAGTTATGGACTCCCAAAGGGGGTGCCCCCATCCCCCATTGTTTCCAATGGGAGCTAATAGGAGATGTGGGCTACAGTTTTGAGGGTCTATAACTTTGGCCCCCCTGAACCAAACTGCACCAAACCTGGGGGGTATCATGGGGGGGGGGCATCCAACTCAGGTTTTGCCCAGGGCTACAGTTTACCACATTACGCCCCTGAAAATACCCAACAAAAACTGCTCGAAAGGGCAAGGCTTTTGGACTGGAAAACAAATTGGATGTTAAGTTTCCAAGACTGGAGACAGTAATACAAAGGATTAACTTACTTGGCTTCAAAGACCACTTTAGGAGTAGGAAAAGCTTAAAAATACAGGCGGAAGGTATTTTATATAATATACTAATTTAAAGTGACCTTTATAAGAGGAGTCTTCAACATCTTTCCCATCAGTGTGAAAACAGTGTGAAATGGTTTAAAATGGTGTAAAAGGGTTTACACCGTTTTCACACCGCTGTTTTTGGCCCATGCGGGATCCGCCATCCGTAAGCGCTTCTCAAATGATTGGGTGTTCAAATTTCTTTGAGGTAAACAGATTCTCAGAGTGCCAGTGATCCCCTGGATCTGGGGGACCTGTCCCAGTTTAAAGCATACATCATAGCTGTGTACCTGTTGGGATCTACTGTGTCGAGGATAGCCTCAAACTCTGGATCTGGCTCTCCTTCCTCCACCATAGGCAAGTCGTAGCCTAGAGAGCGCAGGCAGGATTTAAACTCCTGGTGGTTCAGACGACCAGATTTATCCTTGTCAAAGTGTCTGGAAGTAAAGATGACAAACTATTAAGTGAACTAGTCAACAGCACACAGTTCTTTTCAGGCAAATTACAACGGACCCCCAAACAACACTTCTGTCTACCAAGAAGTGATTAATACTTTATATCCAGTAAGTGGACATCAAGAACCTAACTGCCAATTCTTTCATCCTCTCTTAAAAAGATGAAGGTCCCCTGTGCAAGTACAGGTCAGCAGTGGCATAATGGTTAAGAGCAGGTGCACTCTATTCTGGAGGAACCGGATTTGATTCCCTGCTCTGCCACTTGAGTTGTGGAGGCTTATCTGGGGAATTCAGATTAGCTTGTGCACTCCAACACACGTCAGCTGGGTGCCCTTGGGCTAGTCACAGTTCTTCAGAGCTCTCTCAGCCCCATCTACCTCACATGGTGTTTGTTGTGAGGGGGGAAGGGCAAGGAGATTGTCAGCCCCTTTGAGTCTCCTAACAGGAGAGAAAAGGGGGGGGGGGATAAATCCAACTCTTCTTCATTACTGATCGACATCCTGATGCTTACTAGTCAGTTTTACGGGGCAGTTTGCCACTGACTTCGCCAGTCATCTGCCCTTTACCCCCAAGCAAGCTGGGTACACATTTTACTGATCTCAGAAGGACGGAAGGCAGAGTCAACTTTGAGCTGGCTACATGGAAGCATTTTCAATCGGGACTGAACTCAGGCCATGAGCAAAGATTTGACTGAGGTGCTGCAGCTTACCACTGTGTGCCACCGGGTTGTGTACTCTCCGTCTCTTACACACACACCCCCCCCCCGCATTTGTGATGAAGGGGACTGATTTGGGAATCCCTCACCCTCAATTACCTGCCTGAGACTATAAGCTTCCCCATCTCCCTCTCTCCACCCCCAGTTTAACTGGCCCTCGTGCTGCAGAGCCCAGACTAGGCTGGTAATGGTGGGGAAGTGTTGAAACTTACAAGCTGCTACTTTTGCCTATCCTGGGAGTCTCCCAAGTATGCAGAAACTCCCATCTTGTTCCTCAGCTGGCCTTTGAATTGCCTTTGTGATAGCAAATTGGTGGTGGGGGAAGGGGGGAGAGAGAAAAATCCCAGTGGGAGGGACACATTTAGAAGTCTCTCTTTTCAGAGCTATATGAAGCCTCCAGGGCCTAAATAGGCCAGGCTTTTCCCACTTTTGCTCTTCTCCTGCCTCCTGGAGCACACTCTGCCTGCCTCTGGTGCCATTTCTAGTGTTCAGCCCCCTGGCCAGTCAATTCTCAATCACCTTTTCTGCATGCCCTGGAGCAGTGGTGGCGAACCTTTGGCACTCCAGATGTTATGGACTGCAATTCCCATCAGCCCCTGCCAGCATGGCCAATTGGCCATGCTGGCTGGGGCTGATGGGAATTGTAGTCCATAACATCTGGAGTGCCAAAGGTTTGCCACCACGGCCCTGGAGGGTCTGCTCCCCTCCCCAAGTATGCAGACCCCCCCAGCTTGCCTGTGGGCTTTGCGGCTTTTCCCGATGGTCAAGGAGGCGACCTCTTGACCACAACTGCCCCATCAAGCCCTAATGGGCGACTTTAATCGCAAGCTCTTCAAGACAAAGGCCTCGGGCTTCTTAGCCATCCTCCCACCTTCAGTCTGCAATTAGCACAACAGTAGGAGGCAGGTTTACTTCCTAGTGGGCCACATGCCAGTTTGCTATTTTTAAAAACAAAAAGACAAAAGCTCTCAGGGAGGGGTCCTGAAATATCCCGGAGGTGGCTTGCCTCCCTGAGTGCCGCCCCCCCCCCCAACCCCCCACCGAGGACCTTGCCTCAGTGAAGGTTGGTGGACTGAAAGGATTCGGGGTCCTTTGCTGTCTTGTGCTCTGGACTCCGCAGACTTACTTAAACATCATGCTGAATTCCTTCAGGGCTTCTTCAGTGACTCCAGTGGTGTTTCTAGAAGAAAGAAAGAGCAAGCAGCTTAGTGAAAGAGTGGCAGCAAACCAATGTGATCCACCCAGCAGAACTGACACCTGCTTTGCACTATTTGGAGAACATGTGGCTGTGGGAAACACGAAGGGAACATGTAAACATGGCTCTCCTGGGGACTGAGAAATGCCTGGGGGGCTGGGTGGATGGAGTGGGTCTGAGAGACAGCAAACACACGGGGGAAAAGGGGGTGGTTGCTCCAACCTCGAAGTGGGCGGCAGGCCACCCATTCCTAAAGAAACTTACTCTAGATCCAGGAAAATTTAAAGGCTGTCATCCACACTGAAATATACTGTTCTTGAGCAAGGTGACTGATCAAGAAGCGGTTGTGCAACTTCAGTGTCCCCTCGCTCCGCCTTTGTGTCAGGGGGATGCGAATCAGAGTAAATCCATTCTTGAAACTATGTGATCACCAGATATAACCAATCAATGCCTCTTTGATATATGTAACCAGCCTGTTATATGTTCCCACTGCCATCTGTGCATTCATTCCTTGATCTGTGTTTTATGGCTTTGCAGGCTTTGTAGTAAACTAGGCTCCCCCTTTTTCGCCTGTCTCATGAGAAAAGAGTTACAACTGTTGCTGTAGGCAGAAGACCAGGTGGCTCCTTCCCTATCTGTTGCTGACCTTGGGGCAGTCTCAGGAAGTTGGGAGGGGGGATTTCTTAGGGGATATATGGGACTGTAGATGCCAGCTTCGTTAGAACTGGCCTTGCCAAGTATGGTGGTGCTTCAATACCTCATCAACCAACGCTGCAATAAACGGCTTCAGAGTCCGTTTATTGGCTTAAAGTTCCAAGACCTAACAATTGTTGACTTATGCTCTTATGAATTCTGCCAGCAGGTAAGACTTATTTGTTCCTGCCTCACTGCGTGATGTATATTTATATGTTTTATTGCATTATTTTTACAGGTGTGCGCGCATTTACATGCCCTTACTGCCCTGCCCCCTTACTGCCCTGCCCCTAGGGCAGTTACATCAGGGTCCCCTCATATTGAGGGGTCCTGCCATCCCCCCCTATGGGGGTAGGTTTTAAATTGGGGTCGGATGCCTTTTATTATGTATTATGGTTTTTTGCTGTTTTATGAGTTTTAAGCTATTTTATGGGATGGAGCCTATGTGTTTATATTTGTACGACCGCTCCTGTTGATGTTGTAGTGAATGTTGTTCACCGCCCGGAGCCCTTCAGGGATCGGGCGGTATACAAATTAATTAATTAATTAATTAATTAATTAAATAAATAAAAATAATAATAATAATAGCAGCATTATTTTTACATGTGCGCGCGCATGTATGTAGGTACATACATAATTTTAAATTCTGTTTTAATGATGAAAGTTTCTGATGTTAGCTGCCTATCTGGGAGGAAAGGTGGCATAGAAATGGTATAAATAAATAAATAAACACACACATGCACGAGAGTTTTTGGTGTCAGTGTGCCCATCCACATGCTTCCAGTGCATGTGACCAGAACTGTGTGACTCCAAGCTACGGGGAGGCAATCAGCACTGAGGCCAAGCATACACTGAGGCAGGGTCTGATCAAAGAGCAGCGGGCAGAGGTGGGACCCAGCAGGTTCTCACAGGTTCCCGAGAGTAGGTTACTAACTATTTGTGTGTGCCTAGGGGGGGTTACTAATGGGTGATTTTGCCACGTGATTTTTGCCTGAGTGACGCCCCTCCTCTCAGCAGAACTGGAAGCTGTCTAGCAGGAGGGGCACCGGCGTGCGTGGCAGCCTGCGCCTGCGTGCATTCGTTTCCCGCCCAAGGACCGGCGCAGCGGCTGCGTCCTTGCCACAGCCCCGCCCAGGAATGCCCGGCCACGCCCCCGTCGTGCCCCGCCCAGCCCCATTGGCGCTACGCCACAGTTTGAATCCCACCACCATGGGAACCTGTTCCTAAAATGTTTGGATCCCACCACTGGCAGCGGGTCAATTTGAACAGCAGCTCAAAGGCTTTTCGCAAAGAGCTCTGAGCAGGCTGCTGCCTAGCAAGGCCAGAACAGAGGCCTGATCTGAACGGGAGAGGTCTTGGCCTGGCTACCTGTTTCCCAGGCACAGGAGGGCCCATTCACAGGGAGCTTTACCTGGCCTGTATTTGTTGCTCCAGATTGTGTTGCATTCTCATGCCGAGTTGGTCCAGCTGGTCCCACTGCTGCGCCAGCCCCACTGTGCTGTGCTCGGTATACTTATTGTCCAGGATGAGCGCTTCCTCCATAGCTGCTCCCAGGTCCTCAATCTTCTTGAGCTGGCTCCTCATGGCTCGGATCTCCTGGTGCTTGCGCTGGAGAGAAGCAGGAAAGCCATCAGGTAAAGCAGCCCCCCCCCCCCCCCCAAATGGCCTCCACAGGTGCCACAGTGCACACCAACACCTCTTCAAGTGTCCACCAAGTGTTTTTAGGATGTGGGTGGAACCAGGCAGGGCTTTTGCCCAGCAAGATTTCTGATTGGCTGTGCAGATTACTGTTTTGACAACACAGCGCAAGGATCTGCACTGTGTCACCGACTCTTTATTTTGGAGAGGAAACATCTGAGGGGGGATATGATTGAAGTCCATGAAATCATGCATGGGGTAGAAAATGTCGACAGAGATAAATATTTCTCTCTTTCTCACAATACTAGATCCAGGGGGCATACACAGAAAATGCTGGGGGGAAGAATTAGGACTAATCAAAGGAAACACTTCTTCACGCAACGTGTGGTTGGTGTTTGGAATATGCTGCCCCAGGAGGTGGTGATGGCCACTAACCTGGATAGCTTTAAAAGGGGCTTGGGCAGATTTATGGAGGAGAAGTCGATCTAATCTTGATCCTCCTTGATCTGAGACTGCAAAGGCCTTAGCAGACCAGGTGCTCGGCAGTAGCAGCAGGCCATTGCTTTCACATCCTGCATGGGAGCTCCCAAAAGGCACCTGGTGGGCCACTGTGAGTAGCAGAGTGTTGAACTAGATGGACTCTTGTCTGACCCAGCAGGCTTGTTCTGATGTTGTTAAACTAAGCTGTGGCTGGATCTGCCACCTGTGGTAGCCGTTTTGTTGCGCCCATTTTGTGGCTGCACCAACCCTGCTGTGGCAGAATTCCAACGTGCCCACAGGCTGAAAAAAAACTGAGGATCCCGATGTGAACTGCAGATTTGGAAAGGGGGTGGGTTTGTTAAAACCAGGAGAATCCCACCACGACACCAGGCTTTAACTTCTGGATTAACAGGATCTAAAATGTCTCCCCCACGCCACTCATGTAATTGCAGTTGTTAACACAGCTGAATTTCCAGTCCCGAAGCAAGTTAGGAAGGCCAGGTCGTCTGAGATCCTATTGTCACTACGGAGCAGGCAGTACCAGAACTGGAAGAGGCTTTTCGCCCATCAAAGGAGACAACAACTCTGTCTAGTTTAGAAGTCCTCCCTATAGAGCAGTGGTGGCGAACCTTTGGCACCCCAGATGTTCATGGACTACAATTCCCATCAGTCCCTGCCAGCAAATTTACTCAATAGGTTTATTGCTTGAAGATCTCTGTATGCTGACACCCAGAGAGATTTTCCGAACCTTAAAAAGTAGACTTCTAGAACAGGAATATCATATCTTGTTGGGGCAAGGAAATAAATCATGCTCACCCCTCTCTGTCGGAATACCGGAACAGGGGCACATAGCCAAATATCTTGAATTATTAACTGAACCCCAACAGAGATGGGATTATCTACAAAGTGAGCCAGAAACCAATACCTTCCCATAGAGAGCCATTACAAAGCTGGTCGCTACTTCATTCCATCCCCTCTCCAGGTGATCGGGTCTTGTCCACACTGTAAAAATCAAGTGGAGACTCTTGCTCACATTTATTCTTGACTCAACTGAGAATAGCTGTGGACATTAGGAATTTCTCTCCCAGGCTGGGTCCCCGCAGACAAATTCCAGTTGAAAGTGACTCTGACTGTTCTGTTGTGGAGCTTCTGTTAAACAACACAGATGCCGTGCTCTTGGAAAAAGTAGCAAAATTTCTTTTACAAGTGACAGAACTTTCTAAGTAATGTATACTGCTATATACAGTCTTCCTGTCTGCGCTTTGAATGTACTCTTGATTTGTATTTCAAAAATGTCTGGCAACGCTCTAGGACCTATTTTTAAATGCCAAATAAAGGTTGTTGTTGTTTACAACATCTGGAGTGCCATAGGTTTGCCACCACTGCTATAGAGCGAGCAGAAGTTCAGAGCTAATCAGAATCCCCCCTCCAACAGCTGAGGACATGGTATTGTGAAATCAGAGAAAAGTACATTAAGAAGAAGAGTTGGATTTATATCCGCCTTTGTCTCCTGTAAGGAGACTCAAAGGGGGTTCCAAACTCCCCCCCCCCACCCCCAACAACAGACACCTTGTGAGATAGGTGGAACTGAGAGCTCTGGATAAACTATGACTAGCCCAAGGTCACCCAGCAGGAACGTAGCAGAAACAAATCTGGTTCATCAGATAAGAGCCCGCCGCTCATGTGGAGGAGTGAGGAGTCAAACCCAATGCTCCAAAATTAGAGTCCACCTGCTCTAAACCACTACACCACGCTGGCTCTAAAATAATGTACCTTTTCTCTAATTCTTTCCAAGGATGCCCTTGGGAGTCTTTTGACCCACTACAGCAGGGGTCTTCAAACTATGGCCCTCCAGATGTTCATGGACTACAATTCCCATGAGCCTCTGCCAGCATGGCCAAGTGGCAGGGCTGATGGGAATTGTAGTTCATGAACATCTGGAGGGCCATAGTTTGAAGATCCCTGCACTACAGTATTTGACCCTCTAATGAAAATGAGATGTAATAAGTCTCTTAACATTCGGTCACTTTTCAAAGTGAGTATCTTTTTAAAAAATTAAAGGCAGACGACATTGTTGATTCTTACAGACAGTAAGCTAGCCAGAGGACAAGGACTGGAATAAGCATGCAGGTGATTTACCTGTGATATTTGGGCTTGAGGTGGCACGCACTCAGCTCCACAGGGATCCTCCATCCCTGGTTAGCTCCAGCAAGATGAGCCTTCCCAGTACTCCCTGGGACCCACATTCTGTTTTTTTGGGGGGCCGTGTGCTGCCCACCACCATCACCAGAGAAGCGCTCAAGGGTCATGTCACCCTTGCCACTGTTGTGCAGTCAACACAAACTGTTCCACACAACAATCACAGATTGTTATCAGGACGGGACTCAACTGAAGGACACACACAGAAGAGATACGGTTGCTTATGCTATGCTTTGAAGAACTGCAAATGCAGCCGCAGCAGCCCGTGTGGCTGCACGCTGGCTTTTCTTCAGGCTTTTAAATCAGCGCCTGATGGAACACGGGGGTCAGTGTTCCAAAACAGGGGTGGGCAATTATTTTTTCCATGGGGCCGCATAAGAAACAGAAAATATTGTGGAGGGCCGGGCCAAAAGGCAGGGGGGTCAGGCGCTTTTGAAAGCCCCGCAGAAGCCGGCAGCCAAGGCAACCGGCTTCTGCGGGGCTTTCAAAGACGCCTCACTCCCCAGCACGACAGGGGGGCCAGTCAGGGTCATCCCGCGGGCCGGATGTGGCCCGCGGGCCGTATAATGCCCAGGTCTGTTCCAAAACAACCAGCTCAGAATTGCATTGCTTTTGTGCAAACCGCTTTGGACCCCAGACTTGCTCCTTATAAAGCAATGAGCAGGTGGACCACAGTCAATAAAGAATCCTTTTCTTGACCTTCAGTTCAAGATAACAGTTATTAAACAAAGTCTTCCCAGAGCCTCTGCTTAACTGCAGGGGAAAGTACGTACTTTAGTTGCTTCCAGCTGTGACTCCAGGGTTCCCGATTCCTCTACCATACAAGACCTAAAACATAAAAGTCGCAGTCAGGGCGGGGTTCTTAATAATGACAGCAAAACAACAACTCAGATGGGGCTCAAAATCAATGCCACCCCTTTTCAGTGGATCACCTAATTCCGCGGCTGAGGCAGGAGCTTTATTCTGCGCAAGAGCCCTGGCCAGGATCCAGCAGCATCTCCTGCGTAACCGGGAGATTCTTCCACAGGCTGAGTCAGCGCTGCGGCTTTTTTTTTGCCAGTTTCTAATGAGGGGAGGCTTTGGATTCGAACCGGGTGCTGCAAAAACACGCCAGCAGGGGGGGCCCTCCTGGAGCCAGTTCTGAGCCAGGCGGCAGTTCATTTCAAGCCCCAAGCCACAAGCCGTACGAAAACACATCATCATGCCAAATCCAAAGCTCTCACCTCTCGGTGGACTGGGCAGGCTTCTCCGGTGCACCCTCGCCCTCCCTCCCACGGTGCCCCACACACACAAACCACAGGTGATTTGCTTGAGATGAGCTTGGATTGCCAATGAGCGACAGGAGCTCTAGCGAGGCTTTGCACGGGAGAACGTGTGTGGAAAACCTTCACAAAACCACTGGCTCAGTTGAAAACCAAAGGTGACCGAGGGGGGCACAATCCCCCCCCTGCAGGGCTAATACGCCTCCGTATTCAGGAGGGGCTAGTCAGAGATCACCTGGGGGGGCGGGGGTGGATCCCAGGAGGGACCTGTCCCTCTAGCCCCCCGAGGGAAAAGAGGAGTAGCTCTGGCACAACCATCATTTTTAAGCATTGGTCTTTATTTTTTTAAAAAAGTAAAAATACATGGTTTATTTTCAACTTTGGCACACGGAAGTTAATTAAAAAAAAAGGGCCTTCGGACGGCCAGTCCAACATTAACTCTAGAGGAATCCAACTAGCCAAACAAAATGGCTCAGTATTTCCTCGTCAACAACAAGGCAGCAGTTTTTCAAAAGGTTACTTAGAGCCTCTGTCCTGACACATTTATGGTGCAAGATCACGATGGACAATCTGTGGTACAAACAGCGAGTCTTGGCTACCGTGCAGGTGAGCTGCACTTCCTTTGCGCCCCTGTGAAATGTCGGTTCTTGGTGGGAAGTCAGGTGCCCTTTTTGCATTCCAACCACACTCTGCCCTCCACAACACCAGGGGGCAGACTTCCAGGCTAACTTTGGCAGTGCAATCACTCTGCATTAATACAAAGGAACCAAATTGCCCGGGGCGATTCTCACTCCCGGGAAAGTTACAGCTCACAGTGCGGGTTTTAAGGAGGTCAGAATGTGTGCCCAGGGCATTCTGGGCAGCAGGCAAGCTGTGAGCCGACGCCAGGAAACACCCTCCCTCCCCGCCAAAACCATCTCACAGCAGTGACCGTTAGTCAAAAGGAAAGCGAGTCGCAGGGATTAGGAGTGCGCAGTTTAAAAATTAAAAAATGAACACAGTGAAAGAAGAAAAATAAGAAGAAAAACCTTCCAGACAGATCATCCCCAACTTCATACTGATAGACACGAATGACACGACGATATGCTATGCTAGTCAAAGAAAAGAAACCAAGTGAATTCCAGATGGGAAAAAGGGAGCACAAACTGCAAACCAGCACAGCTCACAAACAGCAGTAGCAGCAGCAGCCTCCAGCAAGACGCTCCCACTGCCCCGCAAACAGCAGCACGGGCAGTG
Organism: Sphaerodactylus townsendi; assembly: GCF_021028975.2. Classification (NCBI taxonomy): domain Eukaryota; kingdom Metazoa; phylum Chordata; class Lepidosauria; order Squamata; family Sphaerodactylidae; genus Sphaerodactylus; species Sphaerodactylus townsendi. The sequence continues at coordinate 50,865,924 of NC_059436.1, read as the reverse complement.
GGGTGGCAGGATCCCCCCTTCAGGTACCAGATGATGCTTCCTGCCAAGGAGCAGATGCCCCTGTGGGCGAAGGTGGGGGAAGTGGACGGACCAAGCTGCCCTCCTCTTCAGAGCCAGGCCCCCGGGTCCCGCTAACCCAAAACCACCTGCTCCCAAAATCTGTAACCTGAAATCCTTTCAACTGAGGATGGGGAGGACTGTGGGTGTGCAAGAAAGCACTCGACTGCTTAGCTAGACTGAACCAGGGGGCATCCATTGAAAATGCTGGGGGGAAGAATTAGGACTAATAAAAGGAAACACTTCTTCACGCAACGTGTGATTGGTGTTTGAAATATGCTGCCACGGGAGGTGGTGATGGCCACTAACCTGGATAGCTTTAAAAGGGGCTTGGACAGATTTATGGAGGAGAAGTCGATCTATGGCTACCAATCTTGATCCCCCTTGATCTGAGATTGCAAATGCCTTAACAGTCCAGGAGCTCGGGAGCAACAGCCGCAGAAGGCCCTTGCTTTCACCTCCTGCATGTGAGCTCCCAAAGGCACCTGGTGGGCCACTGTGAGTAGCAGAGAGCTGGACTAGATGGACTCTGGTCTGATCCAGCTGGCTTGTTCTTATGTTCTAATGGGCCAGAAGAGACCCAGGAACACAGCCTCCGGTATAAGACTGCCTTGGAATTACGGGAGAAGGAACTCATTCCTGGATAACCTCCACCACTGAAGATGCACCTGCACGTCCGTCTCTTGAGCCCCTGGTATTATCTGAGGGTTTTTTTCACCTATTGGGGGATGGGTCATTCTACCTGCAGTCTGAAATGGTACAGCCCAGCCACAAATCTGTCCAGCGGAGAGGATGCTTGCTTGCTTCAGCTCTCAAATGGAGCTGAAGGGCAGAAACAGACTGTGTGAAGTGGGCTTTCCCATATATACAGAAAGGCACTGGATTGACACTAAAATCTCTATCTCCCTGGACCATTGGGGTTTTGATACCAGGGTGAAAGACTTTTAACTAATAAAAGACAGCTTGAAAAGGCAAATTAGAGCTTTCTTAGCTAGTATTTTTTAAAATAGATGAATTCCATCCATAACTGGACACGCAAATTAATTCAGTTGCACTCTGTACACTGCAAAAAAAAAACAACACAAACAAAAACTAGTGCACACCGCACCGGGATTTGGTGGATTCCAAGTGGATCCACAGCACAAATGCAAACAGGCTGAATCTCATCTGGATCTGTGTCTAAAATTGGGGAAAGGGTGGCGTTTCCCCCCAATAGTCGTCTTGCTTCAGATATATGCCATTTGAAGCATCGGGCTGGGTCGCTTCACACACACCCTTTTCCTTCAAGACGAAGAGCTGAGTTTAAAAAGCAGGCTGCACATGCGGGGACTCCTGTTCCAGAAATACCACTCCTCCCTGCGTTAAGGCTTCCCTGCGGCAAGTAGTGCTTCTGGGCCATCGGAACACAGCTGAGGACTAAGGGAATCTTTTCCCCTCCAGCAGTGCATAGGAAACTAGAAGTGCAGAATTCCTTTACTTGCAATTCAGGACCTCTAAGACAGTGATGGCGAACCTTTGGCACTCCAGATGTTATGGACTACAATTCCCATCAGCCCCTGCCAGCAGGGGCTGATGGGAATTGTAGTCCATAACATCTGGAGTGCCAAAGGTTCGCCACCACGGCTCTAAGAGAACCAGATCTTTGTTATTGCAAAAAAAGAGAAGCAGTCATCAAGTTAAGATGCTAATTGAGTGTCTAGCGCAGTGATGGCGAACCTTTTCGAGACCGAGTGCCCAAACTGCAACCCAAAACCCGCTTATTTATTGCAAAGTGCCAACACGGCAATTTAACCTGAATACTGAGGTTTTAGTTTAGAAAAAATGGTTGGCTCTGAGGCGTGCGTTACTCGGGAGTAAGCTTGGTGGTAGAAGGTGGCTTTGCTTTGAAGCAACCATGCAACTCTTCGAACGGGTGAATCACGACCCTAGGAGGGTTTACTCAGAAGCAAGCCACATTGCCAGCAACCAAGCTTACTCCCAGGTAAAGGATTGCGCTTCAGTTCTTTGCATGAAAATCAGTGGGGTTTAACAGCACTTAACAGGGTTACCTATACTGCTTCCCCAAAACTAGGTCTCAGGTTTAATGCTAATAATCGAGCCCAGCAGCCCAGATGTTTGTGTGTGTGTGTGTGGGGGGTGATTTCCCCCCCCACATGATGAACTCTGTTTGTGCGTGCCCACAGAGAGAGCTCTGAGTGCCACCTCTGGCACCCGTGCCATAGGTTCGCCATCACTGGTCTAGCGTTAGTCGAATGAACACACACCACCTTCTGAAATCATGGGACACTTCTACATGGCAAAGTGGAACACCTTTCTTCACCCATTATCCTGAAGGGGAAAATCAACTTCTTTGCAAGTGATACATGGGTTTGAAATATGGCTGCAGTCAGTGCACAGCTTCGATGTCTGCTCAGAGGAGCTAGTCACGCTCACAGAGAACTGTAGAATGGTGGAAGGCCACTCTGCAAAAACAGCACATTCCCGCCTGGGTCTCCTCTGGCCACGGAGGAAGCCACAAGAGCAACCGAGCCGGGAGATGGGCAGCGAAGGGGCGTCTCTCCCTCATTCGTTGCCCTGCGCTGTTTCCTGTGCCTCTGACAGCAGATGGGGAAGCTGCTCATGCACACCCCAGGCAGAGGCTTTCAGACAAGACGGCTTCTGACACAGCGGTCACAAGCAAAGCAATGGCGGGAGAAAGCACGCACTCACGCACACACGCACGCGCACGCACACAATAACTTTTATGAACATTTTATGAACATTTTGTACTAACCCATCAAGCAGGTAGGTCCTGAAGAACAGGTTGTGCAAACACCAAGGCGCCAGGAGAAAGGGGTACCAGACGTAGGATGGAGAGAGAGAAGAGGAATGCACATTAGCAAAGGCTATTCCAGTACACATTTCAGAACCCAAGTGCATCCACCCAGAGGTGGCGCTTATGGGCAGAGCATTCTTTCTGCGAGCTGACTACTCTCTCCGCAAATACCTCCCCTCGCCTCCTAAGGGCTTTGAACATCTGAAGCTTAGGAACAAACACAAAACATAACAAAGATGAAAGCACGGCATTCGTTTCAATTGCAGAAAAAGGGTGTCCTCCGATTTCTGCTCCGCAGCTGGGTGTCGTTCCAATATCAGCTCTCTATATCGCCTTCCGGCAAGCAAGGTGCTACTTACCAACAATTTCCTCACATTTTCTCTGTGAAGTAAGAGGACATGAAAAGGTGGTTTCCTCAAAACCACCCAGGGACCATTTGTGGCTGGTTAAGGGTTAACTCTTTCATCCCCTAACTGAACATGAGCTACTGGCTCAGAGGAGCTGGCCCCTCAAACATCCTGTAGCAACGCTGGAAAACCTGAGGGAAAAAACCAGCACCTGCAATAGGTGAGACCTGCCCATATTCTGGAAATGAGCAAAAAACGTTTCTTCGACAGCAGACCTCTGAACACCACTACAGTGTCAAGGGTGGTTTGTCATCTAGAGGGAAAAGTAGCTTATAATTCCACACTGGTGGTTCTGAAAGGGGGGTCTGGGGTCTCTGTCGGGAGTGGGGTGGGGTGGGGGGAGTCGGCACCTGGTCTCTTGGATCCACTGGTGGAAGGCATTGGCATGCTGAGCAAACTCCTGGCGTAGCTTGTCATTCTCCTCCTGCCTGCGCTGCTCCTTCTGCAGCTCCAGCTCCCGTTCCTGAAAAAGGAAGAGCCGTTGGAAATCCGGGGGGAGAGACGGGCTGAGGAGCCCCCTCCCCAGAAATCTGGGAGCTCAGCGGGGGCTTTGTCATGCCCCTGGTGGTCCTGCAGCCACTGCTATCATGTTTCCCCCCAACAAACCTCCTGCTCAGCCTCCTCTTGGGAGTCTGGGAACTGCCTGTGAGGTGACGTCAGAATCAGCGTGTTCTTATCTTCCTCGTTTTTAAGAAATCCCTGCAACACTCCGAGAGGCGGGGTAGGCAGAGAGACTGCTTCGCCCAGGATCGAGGCACAGTGGGGACCTGAACTCAGGTCTCTGTGCCAGATTTTCTCTTGGCTACCTCTGATGAATTTCTTCTGCAGCCATCTGATTAGGGGGGGATGGGCAGCCGCAGTTTGAATCCTTTGGGGTGGGAGCTTGTTCCCTGCCATGCCTAAAACTTCTCCTGCCTCACTGTGGCTGTCAACCCTTATGTCCCACAGAGGCAGCTGCGTTCGGCAACGGCAGAACTGCTGGTGACCCCTGGCCCCGGGATGATACGGCTGGCCTCGACCCGGGCCAGAGCCTTTATGGCTCTGGCCCCTGCCTGGTGGAATGCTCTACCTCCAGCTGTCCGGGCCCTGCGGGACCTTAGTGAGTTCCGCAGGGCCTGCAAGACGGAGCTATTCCACCGGGCTTTTGGAGAGGCCGGCCGTGGTCCTACCGCCCCCCACCGAATCTGAGGCTGCCTGTCTCCATCTTTTTATCTTTGGTTGGGCCTGATCCATTGATAACATCGCGGGCCCTACCTTTCTCCTCCCTTCCTTGGCCTTGGTTCGGGCGCCTGTTTTAAACAATTTTCGTTTTAAAATACTTAGTTATTTAATCTATTGCTGCATAGGTTTTAAGGGATTACGTTTTATAGGCTGATCCGTTGATTTGTTGATTTGATTTGTTGATTGCTGTTTGTTGGAACAGCCATGCTGTGAGCCGCCTCGAGCCCTTCGGGGATGAGGCGGCCTATAAGTTTAATAAATAAATAAATAAATAAATAAATAAATAAATAAATAAATAAATAAATCCTTTCAGCCCGTTTCATCCTGACTGCCTTATTCCCCCTTTGTGGTTTCCATTACGAATCCCTTCTAAAGGCCTGCTTTTTTATTTGGCCCCCGGATAGCTTGAAAACACAGAACTACTGAAAAGTGCTCGGGGCCTCCTAAGCGCCAGAGCGGATTCGGGTGTAAGCAGGACTCCCCCGCCGATCCGCACCTCTCGCGTTTTTAAAAAACAAAAGACGCCGCTCCGTAACTCCGGAAGGCTGGAGTTCGGCAACTGCTGATCAAGTTGGCCTATTGCAGTGGTGGCGAACCTTTGGCACTCCAGATGTTATGGACTACAGTTCCCATCAGCCCCTGCCAACATGGCCAATTGGCAGGGGCTGATGGGAATTGTAGTCCGTAACATCTGGAGTGCCAAAGGTTTGCCACCACGGGCCTATTTTATGCCAGCAGATGCAGCTGTGGAGAAAGGCCCGTTTCCTAACCTGAAGAGCTAATCTGGGGAAAGGCAGGGGGTGGCGGGAGAAGGGTGAAAAAGGAGTGTGGCCTGAGCAAAGGCCACAGAAAAGGAGTGGAGTGCCCCCCCCCCAAAACCTTCCCACTGCAGAACAGGCAAGGACAACACTGGGCAAGATGAGCTCTTCCAATTGGAACAGACACAGTCTCTGCTTCATTCACACGATCCCGGTTCCTCACAAAACAACATAAACAGAAGATTCAGGGCTATAAGAAAAACCGGCACCTGGATTGAGGGTGAATGGCCAGAATGAGTTTATGCGGATTGGTCACGTGTGTACGTGGTTCCATTTCGTTGGGAGCTTCCTGTCTGCAAAGGAACAGGGGAATGTCTGGGAAAAGGACTAGCTGCCAGTTACCTTGATGATTTTCTGCAGGTTCCTCCAGGTTTCCTCCAGAGCCTCCATCGTGAACCAGGTGTATGGGTTGGAGGCCACTTGGAAGCTCTTGATTTGGCGGTCCAGCTCAGCCAGCTGGTTAAAGTCAGCCTGGGCAGAACTAAGCGAGGAGCGGAAAGCATCGTGGGCCTCTCTCAGCGCCTTGATCTCCTCGAGCGAGTTGCAGCGCACGGGATCCGTGAGGTCCTCCTCGGCATTCTCAAACCAGCTGTTGAAGGCTGAAGCTTTCTTGGCAAAAGTCAAGAACAGGTCTTCAACCTTGGAAAGAGAAGACAACCATCCGGAGATTGGTTAAGGAGCAGACGAAAGCAGGTGGCCATTCAAGCAATAATTTTAAGGGGGGAGCATCTCTGAGAGGATGGGGGGGGGGGGAGAATATAAAATACATCAGAAGAAGCAGCTGAACAAACACAGCGATGCAAACACCCTGCCCCCAAATTGGTTGGCTGAGCGCTGCTGAGATACCTAATGGGATGAGTGGCTTGCCATTTGGAGCAAAAAAATCTGCAGAGCTGGGCCTCTCTGGGCTTTTGTGTTTGCTTAACTCTTTGGCCAAATGACCTGCAAATAATGGCTGGCATTAGGGCAGCACAAAAGGGGCATCAACCACAGCATAAAGGGCCAAAGAAGAAGAAGAGTTTTGGATTAATATCCCTCCTTTCTCTCCTGCAGGAGACTCAAAGGGGCTTACAATCTCCTTGCCCTTCCCCCCTCACAATAAACATCCTGTGAGGTAGGTGGGGCTGAGAGAGCTCCGAGAAGCTGTGACTAGCCCAAGGTCACCCAGCTGGCATGTGTGGGAGTGCACAGGCTAATCTGAACCCCCCAGATAAGCCTCCACAGCTCAGGCGGCAGAGCGGGGTATCAAACCCGGTTCCTCCAGATTAGATACACGAGCTCTTAACCTCCTACGCCACTGCAGAGGGGAGATAATCTTCCGCTTGACCATCAATCACTGGCTTCTTTTGTACCTTTCTGAAATGCTCTTGGGCTTCCAGGAGTTTTTTTTTCCGGGCAGCAGAATTTGCCAGCAGCTGGTTCCAGCGTTTCATGAGGGAGGCGTGGCGGGCTTCGATGGCTTTGGACTGGACGTGTTTGGCGGCGAGCAGCTGGTCTTTCAGGGCCGTGATGTTGGCGATCCCTTCCTGTTGGAAAGCCTGGAGTCCGGCATCAAAGGTTTCCTAGAATATGGAAGAGTGGAACGGACGCAGCTGAGTACTTGCTGATTTAGGGACAGCCCCAGTTCCCAAAACATGCCTTGCTCCAAACACCAGTTTTTACCAACCTGCTTGGTGAGGAGTGTTTGCACAGAAGAGAGATCTCGGCCGTAGTCGTCAGTCTTGAGGCTGTTTTCCTTTTCCCCTAGAATGAAAGAAACACACAGAATAACTCCTGCAGTGGACATTCCCCTTCCTGCAAATGAGGCACAGGAAACTCTGGCCGCTTCCGCACGGCCACGCTGGGGGTTGGGTTCACACGAACAGTCCTGGTTGCGACGGGGAAGACGGCGCAGCATTCGCACAGGCTGTGCCGTCCCCCAAACGCCTTACTGTGTCCTCCGGCCTCCGGTGCGTCGCACAGGGCCAGAGGACATGCCCCCCTGCCCTGTGCGACAGCTCGGAAGTCGCAGGGCATGGGGGGCGTGTCCCCTGGCCTGTGCGATGCGCCGGAGGCTGGAGGACACGGTAAGGTGTTTGGGAAAGGGGAGGGGGAATGGCGCCTTCCAGCCGCTGCTGTTTGCCCGGCAGCGGCTGAAAGCCGCTGTTTCCCAAGGCGCGAGGGCGGCGCGGCTGCGATGCAGCTGCGCCCCCCATGAGAACAGCTCCCTGGGGACGGCGTTTTGCCATCCCCAGGGTGCTGTTAAAGGCCCATGCGGAAAAGGCCTAAGAGATGGGGAGGGAGCTGCCTTCTTATCACCGAGGCTCGTGCTTCGATTTATTTAGTCGGGGGGTCTGTGAGAGTCACAAAACCACTTGGACAAGGACAATAAAGGAGGAAAAATGAGTGCTCCTGCACAAGTACGAAAAGACCAGATTGTTCCCTAAACTAACGGAGATGGAAGCTGTTAAACGATAAACAGGCACATCTGATGAGTCGGTATATTAGTACTGTGTTATCAAATCAGTATGAAATACATTGGGAGGGAAGGCAGGAGGGTCTCGCCCGATCGCATCAGCTATTGGGAGCTAAGCAGGGTCAATGTTGGGAGGGAGACCTCCAAGGAAGACTCTGCAGAAGAAGGCAACGGCAAACCCCCTTGGCTCCTCATTTGCCCTGAAAGCCCATTGCTGGGTCCCCAGACATCAGCTGCAACTTAATGGCACTTGACACAATGGACTCCAAACACACTGGCTTGGATTTCACCAGTGGAAGGTATACGAGAAGTTCGACAAACAGCCTACTAACCAGAATGAATAATTTTTTGTGATTGTTGTTATACCTGGTCCAAATATCTTAGTAAGTAACATCAGAGTGAATCATAGCAAGGGTTTTTTGTTGTTGCTGCTGTTGCACTTTGCTTCCTGAATGTGGACACACACACCACAGAGCTTCAACTCACTCAGACTTTGCTTACTGAGTTATTTGGACCAGATATAACAAACATCTAAAAAATGATTATTAAAGGTCCTAATCAATTCCAACAACAAAGGGGGATCGTCTACTTAATGATGCACTGGTCTTACTTCTTGGGTGTGTTTTACAGCTTGGTCAGCAATGCTGTATTTTGTATTTTAAATAATTTTCCTTTATGATGGGTATATTAACAGGCTGCTGTGGCTTTTCTGGGCTGTGTGGCCATGACCTGGTAGTTTTGGCTCCTAACGCTTTGCTCCCAGCTATGCCTAACATCTTTAGAGGCATGTCACGGGTGAGATGTGTTTCTCTCTATGGTCTATCACCAGTTTGTACCACTGAGGAAGGCCTATTGGCCGAAACACGTTTGGTTTTAACAGAAATTGCTTACTATTTGTATGTTAATATGTCACATGTAACCAGTGGTGGGATCCAAAAATTTTAGTAACAGGTTCCCATGGTGGTGGGATTCAAACTGTGGCGTAGCGCCAATGGGGCTTGGCGGGGCATTCCGGGGGCGTGGCATTCCTGGGCGGGGCTGTGGCAAGGACGCAGCCACTGCGCCGGTCCTTAGGCGGGAAACAAATGGGCGCAGGCCGCCACGCATGCCGGTGCACCTCCTGCTAGACTGCTTCCAGTTCTGCGCGCTACTGCTGAGAGGAGGGGCGTAACTAAGGCAAAAATCACGGGGCAAAATCACCAATTAGTAACCCCCTCTCGGCACACACAAATAATTAGTAACCTACTCTCGGGAACCTGTGAGAACCTGCTGGATCCCACCTCTGCATGTAACTCTTAAGGATTCGTTCTGTTATTAGGCTGTTTCTCAACCTTCTGTTTTGATCTGGGGGATCCCAACAGTGACCTGTCAAGTCCCCCTCTTTGCTTAGCTGGAAACTCTCAGCCCTTTGATGAAGGTGAGTTGGGGTCTTTGCTCCCCCCGCCCCCTCCAGGGGCTGCACATACCTATCCATGATTCTACCACGTCAGCTTTCCAGTTGAACTGGAGGAAGGCTGAATTCTCATCTAACTTGGCCTTCCTCTGGGCTGCCGCTTTCTCCAGGTCAGAGACTTTGCCCCTCAGGTTCTTCATCTTTGCTGTAATGTTCTCTTCATGGTGATTGTTCTGCCGAAAGAGCGGAAAAACACGGATGTTGCTTCTGTCTCAAATTCACCATTCATCCCCCTTTTAGCATCACCTGTCTGGATTTGCTATGTAGAGAACAGTATAAGCCAAGAGCTGTAAAACTTTACAGCCAAGTGTAGATCTCACAATACTAGAACCAGGGGGCATTCATTGAAAATGCTGGGGGGAAGAATTAGGACTAATCAAAGGAAACACTTCTTCACGCAACGTGTGATTGGTGTTTGGAATATGCTGCCACAGGAGGTGGTGATGGCCACTAACCTGGATAGCTTTGGCTTGGACAGATTTATGGAGGGGCTTGGACAGATTTATGGAGAAGTCGAGTTATGGCTACCAATCTTGATCCTCTTTGATCTGAGATTGCAAATGCCTTAACAGTCCAGGTGCTCGGGAGCAGCAGCAGCAGCAGAAGGCCCTTGCTTTCACATCCTGCACGTGAGCTCCGAAAGGCACCTGGTGGGCCACTGCGAGTAGCAGAGAGCTGGACTAGATGGACTCTGGTCTGATCCAGCAGGCTCTTTCTTATGTTCTTATCCTCATTTCTGATGTCAGGTGACTTCTACCAGTCAGTCATATCCCACCTCCTTCAAGCACTTGGTAATGACTCTGACCTTCCATGACCTAGTCTGGTCTTAAACCAGCTTGTTTTTTGTCAAATGGGATTAAGTCTGCCAGGATGGCCCAATGTAGGATGAATCTGAATACTAATTTTATCGTAGTGTAATCTGGGCTCCAAAATGCTTTAGGTAGCATACCTGAGTCTTAGCAGGTCCTTGATCTGAGATTGCAAATGCCTTAGCAGACCAGGTGCTCGGGAGAAACAGCCGCAGAAGGCCATTGCTTTCACCTCCTGCATGTGAGCTCCCAAAGGCACCTGGTGGGCCACTGCAAGTAGCAGAGTGCTGGACTAGATGGACTCTGGTCTGATCCAGCAGGCTAGTTCTTATGTAGCAAGGGGGGGGGTGCGTTTTTACCAAGAAGAGATGGCCTTGGATATCTTGCTGATTTAGCTAAGAGGTCTTTAAAAAGGGACAAAGAGTGACACATCTGGGAGAGAGAGGAAGGTGGGATGCCTGAGAACTGTTCTCTTGGCAGCAGCTGCAAACCGTCTTTTTGTAAGGCAACCTGTAGCATGGTCCCTCTCACCTTTTTAATGAGATCTTCCCCATTTGCACACACATCGTTGACTCTGTCCTTGTGCACTGTGAAATCGGTCTCAAACGCTTCGTGCTTCTTCAGCAAGCCCTGAAAGAAGGCACATTTGTAAGAGCTGGAACAGAACCATCGGCATGCCAGTGAATTCTGGCTATTGTAAGAAACCTCTGAAGTGTGGTGTTGGAAAAAAGCAAATAAGCGCGCCCTCTCTCTCTCTCTCTCTCTCTCTCACACACACACACACACACACACACACACACACACAAATGCCAAAGGGTAATAATAGGTTAATGTCTTCCTATAATAGAAATAAAGTCAGCTGAACAATATGCTTTTCAGTGGAGCGGTTACTTTTCACACATGCCCAGTGTATGTGGGACTTAATGCTGGATTGCCTGGGTTTGCCCCCCTCCCTCCCCCTGTTTTGCCATGGATCAAATGCCAAGGGATCTGGTTGGATTCTTGGAGTCTCTTCTTTACATGTCCAGAACTTTTTCCTCCTGCTAAAGAACAGGAACCTGCTCCCAAGAGAGAGTTGGGAGTCCGCCAATAGGACACGGCCCCCAGCGCACCTGGATAGCGGCGAGAGTATCCCCGTAATCTTCACTGGCCACCAGTGTCATTTTCTCATTGATCCAGGCTTCCTCCTCTTCCACGTTAGCCACAAACTGCTGGTACTCTAAAGATTCCTCTAGCCTCTGACCACTGTTAACAGAAGAAGGGAAAAAAACAGTTTTGTGCGTTGTCTCTTCAAGTGTACACTGCTCAAGCAAACAGGTATCAAACAATCAGTTATCAATCAATACCACAGTCATTAGCCAGCAAAAGGTAGAGAAGATACTCACAATTAAAAGGACAAAACATATTAAAACTACAAATATAGATCTAAAAGAATCTACTGGCAGAAATAAAATGGGAACACAAAAAAGTATGGGAATGTAAAGGGAATGGGATAAGAGCGTAAATATTAAAAGGAAACAAGGCATAAGGCAGTGGTGGCGAACCTATGGCACGGGTGCCAGAGGTGGCACTCAGAGCCCTCTCTGTGGGCACACGCACACAGAGTTTGTCATGTGGGGGGGGGAATCATCCCCCCCACACACACACATCTAGGCTGGCCTGGGCCACTGGACTTGATGTGCGTGCACCTCATTGAGCAGGGAGGACTCGGCTGGCGGGTCTGGTGCCTGTGCTCCAGGTGGCTGCTGTCGGGGGGGGGGGGGGGCAAGGGGGCAAGGTGGCAGAGATGCTAGAGAGGCACAGAGTGGCACATGTGGAACTTGCTGGAGGCTACAGCAGGCTGGCCCCTGTTCGAGGGGGTTATTCAGGTTAAATTGCTGCGTTGACACTTTGCAATAAATAAGTGGGTTTTGGGTTGCAATTTGGGCACTTGGTCTCGAAAAGGTTCACCATCACGGGCATAATAGACTAGGCAGAAAAAAGACTGTAACTATTAAATCATAGTATATCCTAGTAAGACAACCTTCTTATTTTCTCCACGTGCTTTCTCGTTCATACCCAGGAATTTTTCCTCAGTAAATCTTGCCCGTAAGGCAGACTTGGAATCTAACACAACTTCTGAACCTCCCAGTCTGCTGTTTGGCACTGAGGGGCTTAGGCAAGGCTACAAGAACAGCAGCTGACCGATGCAACTGTTATGTGCTTGAAGAAGAACTCTGTGTTTCCCAGAAGTTTGCTTACCAATGCTAATTTGGTTCTCAAAAAGATTCCTGCTTACACTCAGTTCTAGGTTTACTCTGACCTAGCTGCTCTGCCTCCTTTGCAAGGAAAGGGCAAGCAGGAGGCCAAGTCCGGCCACCCCAGAATGGGGTCTTACCGAGCGGCAGCCAGCTGCTTGAGCTCCTGCCAGTGTTCCACGAACTGAGCCAGCCTCTGCTGTATCTCCTCCTTCCCAATGGTGTTGTCATCGGACAGCTTCTTTCCTGTGTCCAGCACGCTCTGAGGAAGGGACGAAGAGCAGATATGCGTTTTTTAAAATTACATATTTATAAATCAATCAATGTGCTTTGTGGAAGCACAGACTACTGATATGTATTTGTAACTTAGACCAGGGGTCTGCAACCTGCGGCTCTCCAGATGTTCATGGACTACAAATCCCATCAGCCCCTGCCAGCATGGCCAATTGGCCATGCTGGCAAGGGGTGATGGGATTTGTAGTCCATGAACATCTGGAGAGCCGCAGGCTGCAGCCCTGTGACTTTGGGAAATGTAAGCGCTTGTTCTATCGTGACTAGGATTGCAAGGTACTGAATATTTATAACTGAAGGTACTGAATATTCATAACTGAATATTCCCCCTCTGGGATACCCCTGTGTTGTGTGCCACTCCATCATTGGCACGCCCAATATAACATCCAACTTACACTGCTACCCCCGCCTGGCCTTGGGTCTGGGCGCCATACTTTTATAATACTTTTATAATCTTACTGTTATTATGTATCGTATTGATGCTGCTTGTTTTATGAACTCTGTAAATTGTTTAAACTTGTTTTAACTTATTTATTTTGTTTGCTTTGGCCAATCGTATGTAATATTGTGTCTGGCCTAGTGTACACCGCCCAGAGCCCTTCGGGGATGGGCGGTTTATAAATGTGAGATATAAATAAATAAATAATATTCATAATTCTCCATGACACTCTTAAAGGGGCTTTTCTTTTCTCTCCGCTACGAACGGCAGGTGACATAGTCACAGGCTTGCCTCATGCAGCACAAAACCTGGACAATCTCTGCTTTCGCTAATATCAGAATGAGATTCTGAGAGCGGAAGACAAGAAGGAAGAGACTCTAACGTATTTTTTTTCAACAGGCTACAGACCAAATCGGCTCTGGATAGGGTTTCCAGTGGCGAAGGCGTCACAGACCTCATTCCTAATAGGTAGTTAAATTTATTACAGTCAATAGACCCGTGTACACAAAACAAACCGCATACGAATAAATTCCAAAATAAGACTCACCATCTAAAATAACCGCTCTTTAAGTTTACATAAAGTTTCCATTTTAAAATACAGGTTTTGGGATTGCATTCCTAATATCCTCAGTTCTCCAAGACTCAGCTTATTATGATTATCATGAAAGCAAGCCTGGGAGAGCCATGCTTGTTTCAGTAAAACCTGGGTTCTTTTCTCCAATAACTCCAACCAGCTGAGGTTCTCAATGATTTTTATTGAAAAACAGAAATAAAAGAAATAAAACTTAAATGCACGGAGGTTGCTCAACTGGTTAAATTCCTTTTGGTTCTTTGTCCCCATTCTGGGAACCCATGGCCCAGAGATGCTTCTCTGACCACGTCTCAAGATGGAATCCAAAAACCGTTGTTTTCCCCCTCTCAGGAAAACTCTGTTCAGGCCACGAGGTAACTTAGGCCTTTGAAGTTTCATCCTAACACCTCTGCATAGTTTCCTGTCCTCCCTTCAGGAGATTAAAAGGCAAAGATTCTTTTCACAGTCATGTGTGACTTCCCTTTACTGTAGCGATAGCATCATTCCATGACAATGATCTAAGACTCCCAGACTCTGGACTTCTTGTCCTCCAGTTTACTCCTCTGCTGCTTTCCAGACAGTTTAAACTTTCTAGAAATTCTAGAGATAATATATGTTACCAAAATTGGTACAAGGTATGATCAGTTTTCTCGCCCTGAACGCCTAAGTCAGTGTTTCCGGGCGCTCTCCCTAACCCTGTCGTCGGTGATTGGCAGGTATGGTGCTGATCTTGCTGGAACAGAACTGTTACCCATCAGGGCTGAGACGTGCTCCAAAATTCTACCTGGATGGCGGGTTCGTGGGCGGCCAGCTCCGCCTCCAGCCGCTTGTGCTTCTTGCGCAGGTTTTGCACTCCGGTGAGGTCTCTGCCGTAGTCCTCTGAGCTAACTAACAGCTTCTTCTCCCTGAATGCCAGAAGGAAAAGGGCGCAAATAAAAATTTTAAAAATCCTTTCTCAAACCGAGAAGCTACCTTGATGGATACCACCACAAAGAACTCTTAACGTTTCAGCCCCTCTCGCACGTACTTGATCCAGGACTCTTCATCATCCATGTCCCGGAAGAACTGATGCAAGCGATGGGACTCGTTCAGCTTGGCGCGGCGGGCGGCTGCCATGGTTTTGATCCGCTGGAAGCGCCCGTTGATAGTGTCTCGCTTGTCCTTCACTTGGGAGGTGTCGAAAGCACTGCTGGTCATCAGGCTGTCGGCCTGGCCATTCAGGTCTTTCAAGCGGTCCTGGAGAAACGTAAAGAATCCCAAAGTAGGTAAGAAATCACCCACATGGGCCTCCTAAGTCAGTGATGGCGAATCTTGTTGAGACCGAGTGCCCAAATTGCAACCCAAAACCCACTTATTTATCGCAAAGGTGCCCACACGGCAATTTAACCTGAATGCTGAGGTTTTAGTTTAGAAAAAAAAAGGGTGGCTCCCTCTTCTTCCGCCTCTGACTCCGCCGAGCAGGCAGGCCAGCCTGCCTCTAGCGCCTCCAGCAAAGTCCCGATGCGGCGACAGCTCTGTGCCTCTCTAGCATCTTCTGTCTCCTCTGCGCCCCCCACCCGAAAGGCAGGCGCAGCCACCCAGAGCACAGAGCACCAGGCCCGCCCAGCCGAAGGTCCTCCTGCTCATCCGCGGTGCGCGCAAGACGTCAGTGGCCTTCAGTGGCCAAGGCCAGCCTAGATGTGTGTGTGTGTGTGTGTGATTTTCTGCCCCCCACATGACAAACTCTGTGTGCGCATGTCCACAGAGAGGGCTCTGAGTGCCACTTCTAGCACCCGTGCCATAGGTTCGCCATCACTGTCCTAAGTCATCACTCAGGATGTGCGTCAGAAAAACTAAATGTTGACAAACCGGCAGAGATGCCAACCGGTTCATTTGCAGTCCATGACTAGTAAAATCTTGTTCTGTCCACCAATCAGTATTAGGGCTGGGAGACCAAGCTGGGAGACCAATTTATATCCCGCCCAACCCCCGAAGGGCTTTGGGCGGCGGACAACACAAAATTCAAATACAATAGGCATAAAAACAATATATAAATTAATCACTAAATAACATATTTAAAATGCAGCAAATTAATACATAATACAGCAATGCCCGCAAAGTCCCTCTTAGACCCTCCCGAGGGAGAAAGAAAAAAGAGTGGGTCCTACAGATGGAAAGGACCCTACCTAGATGAAAAGGAGGGAGAGGGGGGTGGGCACTTTCAGCGGCTGGACACCCCAAAAGCCCGGCCGGAACAATCCTCCAGATCTTTACAGGCTCCCTCTCGGAACTCACCAAGGTCCCGCAGGGCCCGGACTGCTGGAGGAAGAGTGTTCCACCAGGCAGGGGCCAGGGCCATTTTTCATCTTGTTTCAATTTTTTTATTGTTCCCTACCTCGGGGACCCTAAGTTGGGTGGAAAGGCAGCTTCATAATGTTTAGAAGAAAAATAAATAACTGGCTTATGAAGGAATAGCTTTCTGTAGACTAGAGCCCACTTCATCAGCTGCAGTTGTTACCGACGACATTTTCTCATTAAGGGTGAGACATCACCTCATGGGCAGAGATGTCCGCTTCCAGCAGCTGGTGCTTTTTCAGGAGATTGTTCACAGACGCCAGGTCCTTCCCGTAATCTTCAGACGCAAGGAGCGCTTCGACCTACACAAGGAAAAGAGCCCAGCTTTGTAATGCTTCATGGTGGAAGAACCGCGATGGTCATGTTTTTAACCCGCTGAAAATGCACATTTTCTTCCTACTTCGCAACATTAATTCAAGCAGATGATCCCATCTACCCCCAACGCCAGACCTGGGCATTATACGGCCCGGGGGCCACATCCGGCCTGCCGGATGATCCTGACTGGCCCCGGGGAAGAAGACGCCAGCAGCCTTGGCCGACGGGGACACCCCGCCAACGCCCCGCCCCCAGACTCTCTCCCGACCAGCAAGGTCCAGTCCCGGCAATGGGGGATGCCCCACCTACCCCAGAATGCACCCTGCCCCTGCCTTAAAAGGCAGGACGGGGATTGGAGAACGGAGGCCGGAAGGGATGGGCCGCGCCCCAGGAGCCGCTGCAGATTGGCTTGTAATGTGTCACAGGGGATAAAAGGGAAGGGAGGGAGAGGTGGAGGCTGTGCTGAAGAGAGGGCAACGGACTGGGTGGCGGAAGAAGCAGAGCGAGTCTGAGGGATTTCCAGGACAGGCCGGGTTCGTAGGATTTTGGGCCTGCACAGGAGAGGGGGCGAGGAGGGCTAGACTTGAAGGGACAGATCCCCACCCCGCTCCGGGGGCTCAATTTGAGTAGCTGCCCCACTGAGAACGAGGGCGAGGACGGCATTACCAGCAGCCGCCGTGTGAAGGGATTGGAGGGACGGATTGGCCTGGCCCTCCACAATATTTTCTGTTTCTTATGAAGCCCCATGGAAAAAATAATTGCCCACCCCTGCCCAACGCAATCAAGATGGTCACGTTGATTTAATTTAGTCCCTTAGAATGGTGCATTCTCAAGGCAAATCAAAGGAGGAGTTGGGCTACCTCCGACAGCCAGAAGTCGAAGTCCTTGATTCCAGTGTTGAAATTCTGCTGTTTGTTGGCTTCCTTCAGTTTCTGACTCTTCTCTGCTGATTTCTGGACTAAGAACTGCCACTGGTCAGCCAGAGCGGCCAAGCGAACCTAAGAGGAGAGACGGAAAGGAACTCAGGCGCAAGGATGAAAACCCCTTGCAAGGGACGGCTGGGAACAAAGCGAGGTTCGCCTGATTATGCCACATTGATGGGTCAGCAAACGCTGAGCACCTGTCCACTGGGAAACATTAAACCAGGGGTCTTTAAACTATGGCCCTCCAGTTGTCCAGGAACTACAATTCCCATCAGCCCTGCCACTTGGCCATGCTGGCAAAGGCTGATGGGAATTGTGTAGTCCATGAACATCTGGAGGGCCATAGTTTGAAGACCTCTGCATTAAACATTTAGTTAGAAGAGAGCTCCCCCTCACACCATGATTTCAAGCTATGCATTACTTATATATGGATGAACTGGCAAAAGGGCCAGTATTGTTTTTCTTTTTGCGATCTAATAATATTCATAGATTCACTTGCAAGACCAGGGTGATGTACCCAGAGGTGGGATCCAACAGGTTCTCACAGGTTCCCGAGAGTAGGTTACTAATTATTTGTGTGTGCCGAGAGGGGGTTACTAATGGGTGATTTTGCCACGTGACTTTTGCCTTAGTGACGCCCCTCCTCTCAGCAGTAAGCGCTGCAGAACTTCTGAAGCAGTGATCCCCTGCTTAGCAGGAGGGGGGGGTGCACCGGCAGTGCGTGGCAGCCTTCCGCTGCTTGCAATGTGCATTCAAGTTTCCCACATCAAGGACTGGCACAGTGGCCGCGTCGCCTTGCCACAGCCCAGCCCAGGAATGCCCCGCCCCTGGATAAATGCTCGGCCACGCCCCTGTCGTGCCCCGCCCAGCCCCATTGGCGCCACGCCACAGTTTGAATCCCACCCCCATGGGAACCTGTTACTAAAATTTTTGGATCCCACCACTGGGTGTAACCCCCCAAATTTCCTCGACTTATTTGCAATCTCCCTACTCCCTACTTCAATTGGCATGTTTCAGTTGACTCTGCAAAGAACAGTTCTTAGCGGATCTTTTAAAACATCTGAGGTGGATCTTTAGTTTTTCCACACCTTTAGGAATTCCGCCCTGTAAGCGCCAGCTTCTTTTAAATGCGCCAGACTTTTAGCCGGCTCTCCCCAGAAGTGAATCTCTTGAGACACAGGCTCATTCCGCACACGCAGAATAATGCACTTTCAAACCGCTTCCAGTGTTCTTTGAAGCTGTGCGGAATAGCAAAATCCACTTGCAAACAGTGGTGAAAGTGGTTTGAAAATGCATTATTTTGCGTCTGCGGAAGGGGCCACAGAAAGCCTCCAAAAAAAAAAAAGGTTTTCTTTCAGCTTATCCCCCAACATCCATAAAGGGACAAGCCCCACCTCCTAAAATGTTTACTATTTTAGCTTACTTTCCCCCCAAAGTCAAGCTCAGAGGCAGCACAGTCTCCTGAATAAGGATTTCTCTGAGGGCACAAATCCTCTCTGACTAGAATTGCATTAATGGGGTTTTTTTTTAATCCACCCTCCCCTCCCATCTGGCCTTCCAGCGGTCCTGATGGAGCAGCAGTGGCGTAGGAGGTTAAGAGCTCGTGTATCTAATCTGGAGGAACCGGGTTTGATTCCCAGCTCTGCCGCCTGAGCTGGGGAGGCTTATCTGGGGAATTCAGATTAGCCTGGGCACTCCCACACACGCCAGCTGGGTGACCTTGGGTTAGTCACAGCTTTTCGGAGCTCTCTCAGCCCCACCCACCTCACAGGGTGTTTGTTGTGAGGGGGGAAGGGCAAGGAGACTGTCAGCCCCTTTGAGTCTCCTGCAGGAGAGAAAGGGGGGATATAAATCCAAACTCTTCTTCTTCTTCTGATTGGCTCTGGCACACACACCAAACAGGCACAGAGAAGATTGGTGGTCCTATCTCCCTACTCTACACCATGACCTCGTAAATCTAAAATCTCCTTACGTATAAAGCACGGGGCTTGCAAGTGTCCTTTATTAAACAAGGATTAAAAACTCAACACAGGTCTTTTTTCACTTTTGGATTTTGGTACATGAAAATATCCTGCAGCAGGAAAAAAAATTCCGCGCCACTCAAATAAAACTGGATCATGAAAAAGTTAATCAAAACACACCACCTTCTATGCCAGGGGTCTGCAACCTGCGGCTCTCCAGATGTTCATGGACTACAATTCCCATCAGCCACTGCCAGCATAGCCAATTGGCATGCTATTGGCCATGCTAGAAGGGACTGATGGGAACTGTAGTCCATGAACATCTGGAGAGCCGCAGGTTGCAGACCCATGATCTATGCGGAGTCCTGCCCTTAATTTTTATGACAATTGGAGAAATTACACGGGTACCGCTTGCCTCAGATGGCAACACCCACCTTGACAGCATCTTCGCTAAAATGCAATAAGCTCCTCGTGTCAATGAGGGTATTTCCTTACGCCGACATCGCATTTGATCCGGTCAGCGCTATGGAGTTCCGCCTCAGTGCGGCCTTTGGTGCTTCTGATGTTTGCTCTGAAAGAAACAAAGCCATGGCCCTTTAACAACAAGCACGGGCGGGTCCCAGGCAGAATCTCCTGCGGACAGCATCTCCCTGAGAGTGTGCTTTTGGTAGAAACTGGGGGTTTGATATGCTTCAAGGGAACCAGAAGCATGAGAGCTTCTCACTATCCCCATTCAGAACAAGAACGCTGCGGAATTCCAACCCAAACTTTTCCTCCAAGGCTCCAATATATATTGTTAATATAATCTGCATGTAATTCCCTCTGATTGTTATGAGAAATTCGACTTGTGGGGGAATGAAAGTCCTTTCTGACTTGAAAGGAGGAAACAGCGAGCTTTTTATTTATGGGCGCCGTTTTTAAAAGCTGATTTTTATTCTCTTAATTGTTGACTGCCTTCAGGGCCCGAACTGGGCAGAAAAGTGGCATACAACTATTTCGGATAAATACTTCCAGCACTAGAAGAGTTTTGGTTCGTTCTACCCTGGAACAGACTATGGCTCTGAACTGGACACTCCAAAGTGGTTCTTTGCGTCTCTCTTTAAACTAAAGGCCAAAGGGGGACTGGCCTCTCTCTGCTAACGTCCCTCTGGGATTTCAAAACCAACAATTCTGTCCTTAATCACTTGAAATCAGAGAAGCCATTCTTTTGTGGGTTCCTAAGTGTGGAAATTCTACTTCCAGGTTGTTCTTGGGTTGCAGGAAAGGGTTTCCAGACACTTTAAGGGACTTGAAAGAGAGATGTTACTCATAGAAAATTAGCAGACACGCAGCTGCCCAAAACTGCCTTAAAGGCACAGAGCTTGTCACAGTGAAAATACAAGAGCAGAACTCATGCATGACCCTGTACAGGAAAGGAGAAGGGACCAGGACTGCCATGCTCTTCTAGAAAGTTCTGGGTTTGCTGTTTGGGCAGGTGGGAGGAATTACCCATCCAGAGATACCCTCTCCCACCTGCATACTTGAGGGACCGCCTCTCCCCAAATTGCCTTGTTAGGCCCCTCTGCTCCTCGGAGGAGGCCCTATTGGTGATCCCTGCCCCCAAAGCGATCAGGCTGGCCTCTACAAGGGCCAGGGCCTTTATAGTCCTGGCCTCTACCTGGTGGAATAGGCTCCCAAGGGAGATCAGGGCCCTGCGGGACTTGCAGAGTTTCCGTAGGGCTTACAAGACGGACCTGTTCCGTCAGGCATTTGGTCAGCCTGGCTAAGTACATCGCTACCGTTCCATCTAGCCTCCCGTGGGCATGAGGGTGGGGAGGGGAGAGGGATATGATGCCCTCTGTATTTTTATTTATTTATTTATTTGTTTGTTTGTTTGTTTGTTTGTTTGTTTATTAGATTTATAGGCCGCCTCACCCCCTGGTGAGGTTCTGGCTTTACTGAGTACAGATTGGTTCTGGCTTTACTGAGTACAGATTGAGTTGATTTTATACTGTGCTTTAAAGTATGTTTTATCATTGCTGTTCACCACCCTGAACCCCTTGGGGAAGGCGGTTTATAAGCCCAACAAACAAACAAACAAACAAACAAACAAACAAAATAAATAAAGAGAGAAGGGTATTCTGCTGCAAGTACTATCCAAAGTGCATTGGACTGATGATCTCTCTAGTGATGACAGGAAATAGTTCTCCAAGGTCTCTACCGGTTTGACTGCCCGAGATGTTTTAGCTGGGGAAAGCAAGGCCTGAACATGGAACGTTATGGTGATGAAGCACAACCTCCACGGGGCACAGTGACTTCTCTGTTCACACAGTGAAAGCAAGGGCAGACACTGCAGCTGCAGACGAAGTCTTCTGTTGACATTCCGTCTCTCCCCAACAGACTAAAACGAGCATGGTAACAAAGAGGGCGTGGGGGAGGGGGAATGTGGGTCATGCGTATGCCCCAAGCAAGCATAAATGAAAGGAAACCAAATGACGAGACAGCATTTCACAGATGCCAAACTGAAAGACTAACGACGCCTGACGTGTGGCGAAATATGGCGCGCTGCAGGGCAGCAGCAGAAAAACAAAACACGGAAAGCTCTACAGCATCGTCATCAAGAATTCTGCATGAACCTCTTTGTACTGAAAAGCAGCTGTTGCTAATGGCGGCTGCCGCCTGGCTCATCGTCTAAGGCTCAGCGCCGCGCTGTAATTTGCACTCCAATTCAGCATTCCGTAGGACAGAGGGAGAGAAGCCACTGATGTTTTCATCTTGTGGAAACTGCCGACAGCACAAATTCAAATTTTTCATTTAAGCAGCAGATAATGTCCTATATATGCCTAAACAGCCAAACAACTGGTTGGGCCTCAGATGCCAGAAACATTTTATTCTCATTCGGTTCTCTCTTGACAATTCCCTCTTCAGTTCTATGGATTTGGCCCAAGACTCATTAGTGCACCCTTGGAAATAACAAGGACGGTTTCACACCTCCTGAGAAGCAATCGGTGTTAAACTAAAATGCAAGAGCCAGCCCTTCTGTAACTCTTCCATTTGCCTTTTGTTTGCTTAACCCTGAAATTCAGGAAAATATTATGTTGTTTCCTCAAAGTTCAGTTTGCTGTTTCCTTGCCTAAGGGGGAGTGTCCTAGGAATTCTTGAGAAGTCCTGTTCCAGGTTGGTCATTCTGTTTTGGATGACAGTCCTCAAATTTTACAGCAAGAGGCAAAAAGTCTAAGCAACGGCAGTAGACTCAGCCCCCCGCACTGTTTATTCCCCATTCTGTAGATTCAGAAAGGGAGATTTTATTTAGGAAATCTGGACATCAACATCTTCTTCGGGGATCTACGGCAGGACGTACAGAGTTAACCTTACTCAAGGGAGAAGCTGCCAAGTCCCACACTGGGAAGACAAGGTGAAGAAGAGTCGGTTTCAAATAGAAAGAGTCATGGGCGGCTCTGGTGTCTGAACTTACTCAAGGGGAAATGGGTTGGACCAGGATGCCGAGTTTAAGCCTGAAACCTCCCTGCCAGTCTGACATGGTCGACTCCCCATAAGACACTGATGGCGAACCTTTTTGAGACCGAGTGCCCTAATTGCAACCCAAACCCCACTTATTTATCACAAAGTGCCAACCCGGCAATTTAACCTGAATGCTGAGGTTTTCGTTTAGAAAAAACCAGTTGGCTCCCTCTTCCTCCACCTCACCCGCTCAAGCAGGGGCCAGCCTGCTCTAGCCTCCAGCAAGTCCTGCGTGCACCGCTCTGTGCCTCTCTAGCATCTCTGCCTCCTCTGTGTCCCCGTCCCCCCCCCCGGCAGCAGCCATCTGGAGCACAGGCACCAGGCCCACCAGCCAAGTCCTCCCTGCTCACCACGGGGCGCGCACGTCATGCTCAGTGGCCCAGGCCAGCCTAGATGTGTGTGTGTAGGGGGTGATTTTCCGTCCCCCACATGATGAACTCTGTGTGCGCGTGCCCACAGAGAGGGCTCTGAGTGCCACCTCTGGCACCCGTGCCATAGGTTTGCCATCACTGCCATAAGAGTACAACGAAACAGTTCGCGTGTTGAGAATTCCTATCAGCCTCTCATGTGCCACCTTCAGATATGTACCAGCAAATTTTTTTTTCAGATCCTTAGCTTCCTAGGCGGAGTTAGAATACATTGGTATACATTTCATACATCTGGGGAGGAGAGGGGCTGTGGAGCTATCAGAACAAGTTAAGGCAAAAACATCCTCTCTGTGGAAAGGAAGACAGGGAGACAGGGGCGTAGCTGGGCCGTACTGCGCCCGGTGCAGTCTGCGTTTTTCTGCCCACCCACTTACTTAAGTTCAGCCCGAAAGTGCAGGCTGGAAAAAGCGGCCTATTCACTTGAGGCTGACAACAACCTGGTGGGAACTACGCTTCCCAGGAGACCTTGCGAGCCCCAAGGTCTCCTGGGAAGTGTAGTTCCCAACAGGCCGTTTTCAGCCTCAAGTGAACAGGCCACTTTTCCAGCCTGCACTTTCAGGTTGAACTAAGAAAGGGGGGGGGGCAATTTTCTACCCCCAGGCGTGCGCCCGGTGCAATGCGCCCCCCACCCCCTGGTAGCGCCGCCTCTGCAGGGAGATTTCTGAGGCAAGGTTTACAAAAGCAGCAGATACAACTTAGGCCAAATGGATGCTCAGACCACCTATGAACCTGTTGGTTCAACTTGTGTGGGAACTTCTGCAACCACAGGCAGCAGCAACTGATGATTCAGATTCCAACATTTTAATACCAAGCGAACAAAAATGGGTTTATTCAAGCCATGGCCATACAGATCTCCTACGATGAAAGAATGGGCCCAGAAAAGCAAGTTAAGCACTAAAACTTCTAATGGGATGGGCAGTAGTCCATTTCCCTCATGACTGATGAGCCAAACTAAAATAGCCTATCTATACAGTCAAGATGTCCCAAGACCACAACTCCCAAATGATCAAGGCATCAGAGCTTCACAAAACTTTAGTTCTCTCCATGTCAGCCTTTATACCCAGCCCATATCTCACTCTCTGGAGGTCCTATCAAGCACTGGGGTGCAGGGAACCATTCTGGCATCTGGTTAAAAAACATGTTTGTCTTGGAATGAAAGCTCGTCTCTGAATGACCACCTTGTCTTTGTGAAAGAGATCACGATTCTCTTCTATATCCAGACCTCCAAACCAAACATTCCAAATCAATCCGTCAACTGCCGTCGGAAAGACAGTGTGACCAAAATCCTAAAACCTGCTAAGACTCAGGTATGCTACCTAAAGCACTTTGGAGCCCAGATTACATTATGATAAAAGCAGTATTCAGATTCATCCTACGTTGGGCCATCCTGGCAGACTTAATCCCATTTGACAAAAAACAAGCTGGTTTAAGACCAGAGTAGGTCATGGAAGGTCAGAGTCATTACCAAGTGCTTGATGGAGGTGGGATATGACTGACATCAGAAATGAGGATAGGAACATAAGAAAGAGCCTGCTGGATCAGACCAGAGTCCATCTAGTCCAGGGGTCGGGAACCCGCGGCTCGCGAGCCGCATGTGGCTCTTCCGCCGCTGTTCTGCGGCTCCATGAGCCGAGTCACGTATCTTCTTCGCCCGCTTCCTGTAAGGAGGAAGGCGGTAAAGCCATACTTGTTCGGGTGGCCGGCCAGGTTTGAAGCCGCTGATACCCTCTTCGCTTCTGCTTCCGTAGGCCGGGCGCTGATTTTCAGTTTGGCGTCGCCAGGCCGCAAGTGCCGCTGGATTTCTGCAAGGAGCAGGGCGGGCGCTTGTTCGCTCGCCGGCCGGCCAGGCCGGTGCCGCCGAACCCTCTTCGCCTCGCTCTGCAAGCGAGCAGGTCAGGTATTTCACTCTGCTCCTCGCTGCCGGCCAGGCCGAGCCCATCTACACCTGCCCTGCAGCCGGGGGGGGTGGTGGTGGTGGTGGTGAGCAGGCGGTGGGGGTGCGAGCGAGCAAGTGGGCGGGGGAGCGGGGGAGGGTAAGCCAAATGGCTCTTTGAGGGGAAAAGGTTCCCGACCCCTGATCTAGTCCAGCACTCTGCTACTCGCAGTGGCCCACCAGGTGCCTTTGGGAGCTCACGTGCAGGATGTGAAAGCAATGGCCTTCTGCTGCTGCTGCTGCTCTTGAGCACCTGGTCTGCTAAGGCATTTGCAATCTCAGATCGAGGAGGATCAAGATTGGTAGCCAGAGATTGACTTCTCGTCCACAAATCTGTCCAAGCCCCTTTTAAAGCTATCCAGGTTAGTGGCCATCACAGGATCTGTGTGGGATTAGAGAAATTTGTTTAGGTACAACTCCATTCAGCATTAATGTACTTCTGGGATTTTTCCCTTGTCATCAGTTTTCTGTGGAACCTGGGTCCACAAGAAGTTGATTAGGGCTCCATCAACATCTTGTCACCGCAAGGAACTCCACGCAGGCTCCAGGGAACTGCTATAGCACAGGTAACATGTTCAGCTCAGTTCAACTATAGCACAGGTAACATGTTCAGCTCAGTTCAAGTCATTTGAATCTCTGTGTTTCTGCTGTGTGCTTGTAACTGTATTTTTTTTTGCTTTTCCTACCCCTTTTTAAATCCAACCACCCTCTCTCCCTTTTGTTTTTCTCCTTTTCACAATAAACCTTTTCATGAAGACATTTTTTGGCTTCACTTAGCACAATCTATCTCTCTGGGATATTTCTCTTAATCTCTTCCCCATGCGCTAGACTGCAGGGGTGCTGCCAGGATGGTTACAAGTTATTTTGCTATTGCTCCTGTACTGTGCCAGAAGAGGGCCTTCTCAGTGGGTCAGTCTGGAGGCTCTCAGGAGATCCTGAGTGGTGGCAGTGCATGACCAGGGGCACTTTCCAAGGAATTTCTCAGCAAGGAAAGGAACATTTTTCCCTTCCTACCATAACTGACAGTCTTCCAGGACAATTCTCCCAGACAGGAGGGCTGGAACTATTCTAGTCATCTAAGGAAGCTCTTCAAATGCAAGTGAAAAAGAGACAACCACCCTGCTCTTATAGGAAAGACCAGATGGAGCACAGTTGCTGGATATTTGGGTGCTGTGTGGTTTCCGGGCTGTATGGCCGTGTTCTAGTAGCATTTTCTCCTGATGTTTCGCCTGCTTTACTACCATCAGATCCTCTGAAGATGCCAGCCACAGATGCAGGCGAAACGTCAGGAGAGAATGCTGCTAGAACACGGCCATACAGCCCGGAAACCACACAGCGCCCCAGTGATTCCGGCCGTGAAAGCCTTTGACAATACAGTTGCTGGATACTTCTCCCCACCCCTCAGTAGCCCCCATTATCACCCTCACAAAGCTGCCTTGAGGCTGAGATTCCAACCCCCAATGTTTCAGAAAGCAAAATGGCCTGTTATTTGAGGAGGGAAATCATGAGATGACAGCCATGCCCTCTTCTTCATCCCTCTGCCCTGCCTCTTTCTGTGGGCAAAATAAAAAACAAAACTCCCAGGCACAACACTGTTGTGGCTTATAAGAGTGAGACAAGCTAAAGATGCCTCAGCCAAGGACAAGAGGTCGGAGCAACATTTTGACGAGGCTGGGAAGGTGATGCCTTCCCTTCTCCGCTTCAGAGCAGAGTGGCTGCTACCAACATGATTCTCAGCCAACCCCTTCCAGCTTCTTTGCTCTCCGAGAGTGTGAAAGATGACAAAAATGGCAATAGAGAAAAGCAGAGCCAAAAGGAAAGCAGAGATTGGCATAGGACCGGAGGGCCAGTGTGGTGTAGTGGTTAAGAGCAGGTGGATTCTAATCTGGAGAACTGGTTTTGACTCCCCACTCCTCCACCGGAGTGGCAGAGGCTTATCTGGTGAACCAGATGTGTTTCCGCACTTCTACATTCCTGCTGAATGATCTTAGGCTACTCACAGTTCTTCGGAGCTCTCTCAGCCCCACCTACCACACAAGGTGTCTGTTGTGGGGAAAGGAAGGGAAAGGAGCGTGTGAGCCACCCCGAGTCTCCTTACAGGAGAGAAAGGTGGGGTACAAATCCAAACTCTTCTTCTTCTCTGAGGCCCAAACAGACGGATGAACAGGCTAATATCCCTTGTTTAAGGTCAATGCTGTTTCCTGTCTCCAAGGAAGGGGGTTTCCAAAGGACACATACTAAACAGGCATGCTGCTGGACAAGCTTCAAGAATACATTTGCCATACGTTATTCTGCCCTGTTTGGTTTTTAACATAATCAACTTAGCTATAGTGCTGGCCATGCTCCTGTGGAGCTTCCATTCACATATCCCTAGTGTGAAACCAATTCAATCATTGCTGCTTGCTATATTCTCAGACGAAGAGTACCCTATGAGCTGGGCAGATCTTTTTTTAAAAGAGAAGGCAATCAACCTTATGTCCCCCATAGGCCGCTGCGTTCGGCAGCAGCAGAGCTGCTGGAGATCCCTGGACCTGCGATGGTGCGGCTGGCCTCAACCCGGGCCAGGACCTTTACGGCCCTGGCCCCTGCCTGGTGGAATGCTCTACCTCCAGCTGTCCAGGCCCTGCGGGACCTTGGTGAGTTCCGCAGGGCCTGTAAGACTGAGCTATTCCACCGGGCCTTTGGGGGGGGGCTGGCCGCGGTTTTATCACCCCCCCATTGAGGCTGCTGCCTTCCATCTGGTCGGGCCCTGATTTCCATCTTGGGTCCTACCTATCCCCTCCCTCCGCTGGCCTTTAGATCGGGCGCTTTGTTGTTTTAACTGGTATGTAACTTGTAACGGTTATTTAAGCTTTTAAAGTTTTACGTTTTTAATGAATTAAGCTGCATTCTTGCATTTGAAATGTTTTGTTGATTGTTGTTTCAAGTGCAGCTATTTTGTGAGCCGCCTCGAGCCCTTCGTGGGTGAGGCGGCTTATAAATCTCATAATAAATGAATAAATAAACCTTAATTCTAGGTCGGATCTATTAGGCACCTTCTCAAAACAAACTAGCAACAGCCTTGCTAAGTCCGTAGGTCATGCAGAACACTGCTGGAAAACAAATATGTTAATATGACGCTGATGAGGCATTACTGAAAGCAAGGAAGAAACAAAGAGAGAGAGACATCCTGACACATCTTGACACATCGGGCAAAAGCCACACCCAGACGGCAGCTCAGTCAGTAGCACAGAAGTCATGGAGCGGTGACAAAAATCAAGAAAATGAGAGACGGAACGAATGGACGGACGGATGAGTGAGTGGATGAGCGACACCAAAAAACAAGCAGACCTTCTGCCCAAGTGTGATTTGTGCAGAGGGACAAACATATATCAAGCCAAATCCACTCAAACCGTTGAAACTTACCAGTAGTTTGGAAAGCTACAAAACAGATTGAAAGAAGAACAGATCAGGGCATTTCATATTGATCCACACAATAGTACTTCAAAAAACAAAAAGCAAAACCACCAACCAACCTGACCAGTCACTAAAAACAAGATTACCCTCTACACCTTCAAACTATATGGGGAGCTTGGATGCAAGAAAGAAATTCTGGTTTTATTTCTTAATTGAGCCCTGAAGAAGGGGGGAGGGGAAGGACCTCCCAATTAATTCTGCGCAACACACAAATCTGTAAATCAGGCTTTTATTCAACTATCAGTTCATTCACAATCTTCTGGCCGTCCTGGGTTTCCCAGGCTGTGGTCTGCTGGTTTTTGCTTCTAATGTTTTACCCATATCTATGGCTGGCATCTTCAGAGGCATGTCATGTACCAGCAACATACCTCTGAAGATGCCAGCCACAGACATGGGCGAAATGTTAGCAGGACCAGACCACAGCCACACAGCCTGGAAAACCTAAAACAGCCAAAGGGTGTTTCACGGCTTTCACGGCTAGATTCAACTGGTTGTTGTGGGTATTCCGGGCTGTGTGGCTGTGATCTGGTAGATCTTGTTCCTAATGTTTCGCCTGCATCTGTGGCTGGCAGCTTCAGAGGTGTATCACAGAGGGAAGTCTATTACTGGACACAGTGTGTAACAGACTTCTCTCTGTGATACACCTCTGAAGATGCCAGCCACAGACAGGGACGTGGGTATAGATTTTTTTTGGGGGGGGGTTTCAGGGGCAGGGCCACGCTCCCACCCACCCCTGGGGCATGGCCATGCCTCCCTAAGCCCCGCCCCCAGTGCTTATAAAAGCAGCTCTCTGAGGCCAGGGACAGCAGACTTCCCTGACCTGCCCTCTCCTGCCCCCCCACCAGCTAGGCTCCCAGCTGGCAGCCCCTTCTGCCCTCCCCTCTGGGCAGAGGCATAGCTAGGGCAAAAGGAGCCCAGTGCAAAATCTGAGCCCCCCCCCCACCCCCCCCCCGCGGCCACTGTAATGCTGGAATCCACCCCCAAACACCATCGCTTGCAATGGTGTTTAAACTAGAGAGCCCATATTCTCCTTTTAAATCCTCCTTAAAGGGAGAATCTGGGGTCCTTAGTTAAACAACATTGAAAGTGATGCTGTTTTGGGGTGGATTCTCCCCCATCCTGTAACAGTATCACTTTCAATGTTTAAACTGGGGACCTCACATTCTCCCTTTAAATCCATACTGAAGGGGGTGGATTTAAAAGGTGAATCTGGGGAAAGTTTGGGGGTGCCTGCTGTCAGGGGTACAATTACTAAGCTAGCAGCATCAAACTTTCAGGGCATCTTTAGGAGACTCTCCTGATGATACCACCCAGGTTTGGTGTAGTTTGGTTCAGGGGGTCCAAAGTTATGGACCCTCAAAGGTGTAGCCTCCATCTTCTATTAGCTCCCATTGGAAACAATGGGGGCACCCCTTTGGGGAGTTCATATTTATGGACCCTCTGGACCAAACTTCCCCAAACCTGGGTGGTATCAGTAAGATACTCTCCTAATGATACCACCCAGGTTTGGTGAAGTTTGGTTCAAGAAGTCCAAAGTTATGGACCCTCAAAGGTGTAGTCCCCATCTTCTATTAGCTCCCATTGGAAACAATGGGGGATGGGGGCACCCCCTTGGGGAGTCCATAACTTTGGACCCACTGAACCAAACCTCACCAAACGTGGGTAGTATCATCAGAAGAGTCTCCCAAACAATCCCTGAAAGTTTGGTGCTGATAGCTGAAAAAATGCACTCCCTGCAGTCCAAAAACCAAAACCCCCCACTAAAAATACAACGCCCCCCCCCCCCCACAAACGGAGGGTGGAGCTTCAGACATGCAATGGGGGGGGGTTTGAACTCGAGAACCCCCCCTTACATCCTTGGCCACAGATGCAGGTGAAACGTTAGGAACAAGATCTACCAGACCACGGCCACACAGCCCAGAAAACCCACCAGAACCAGTTGAATCCGGCCGTGAAAGCCTTTGACATCACAATCTTCTACTTCACTTCTTCTACCTCCACTTTGAAGGAAAGCAACATTTTATTTAAGAATTTTTGCTTTCCTGGGCAGACGTTAACTCGAGGCACACTTTTCTTTCTCTGTTTTACAAACTTGTTGCAGACAACAACAGGACAATGCTACCTATACGTCACCCTTCATGTTGCCATTTATGGAACAACTGGTCACCTGGATGTTTGTTGGGTCTTTATAGGATTCGTCGCTTGCCGTCTGGAGTTTCTCACTGATCCAAGCCTCTATTTCATCCACGTCCCGGCTAAACTGTTGCAGCGTCTGAGATTCTCCCAGCTTAGATCTCTTCTCAATCATCTGAGCTTTCAGTCGGCGCCACCTGTAAAAAAATTCCCCGGCCAGAGTCAATGTATAGCCGAAGGTATTTGTGCAACAGCACAGCTCTTCAGGCAACAGAGTGAAAGTCTAGCAGATGTATGGGATCCACCTAGGACAGTGATGGCGAACCTTTTCGAGACCGAGTGCCCAAATTGCAACCCAAAACCCACTTATTTATCGCAAAGGGCCAAAACGGCAATTTAACCTGAATACTGAGGTTTTAGTTTAGAAAAAACGGTTGGCTCCGAGGCGTGCGTTACTCGGGAGTAAGCTTGGTGCTTTGCTTTGAAGCAACCGTGCAACTTTTCCAATGGGTGAATCACGACCCTAGGAGGGTTTACTCAGAAGCAAGCCCCATTGACAGCAACTGAACTTACTCCCAGGTAAAGGATTGTGCTTTAGTTCTCCACTGAAAATCAGTGAGGTTTAACAGTGCTTAACAGGGTTACCTACTCTGCTTCCCCAAAACTAGATCTTAGGTTTAATGCTAATAATCGAGCCCAGCGGCCCAGGCCAATGTAGGTGGGGGTGGGGGCACTCTGTTTGCGTGTGCCCACCGAGAGGGCTCTGAGTGCCACCTCTGGCACCTGTGCCATAGGTTCGCCACCACTGCCCTAGGATTTTCAGCCAGTCCACCCACCTGTCCAGAACCTCGTTCCGCCTGTTGGCAATAACTCCTTTAGCATAGTGGTCACCTGCAATCAGTTGGTCAGCAAAAGACTGAAGGGCAGCAATCTTTTCCTCCTGCAAAAGAGAAAAACCGCAAGGTGGGGAAAGAGATACCACGAAGAACGAAAGCAATAGAAGTTTGAACAGCCATGTGAAATGTAGCAAAGGGATCGTTCTGGAAACACAAAGAGCAGCAGTGGCATAGTGGTTGAGAGCAGGTGCACTCTAATCTGGAGGAACCGGGTTTGATTCCCCGCTCTGCCGCCTGAGCTGTGGAGGCTTATCTGGGGAATTCAGATTAGCCTGTGCACTCCCATACACGCCAGCCGGGTGACCTTGGGCTAGTCACAGTTCTTCGGAGCTCTCTCATCCCCACCCACCTCACAAGGTGTTTGTTGCGCAGGGGAGGGGAAGGGGAAGGAGTTTGTAAGCCCCTTACAGGAGAGAAAGGGGGGATATACATCCAACTCTTCTTCCTCTTCTATGAATATATGAAGCTGCCTCGTACCGACTGAGACTGCTGGCCCATCAAAGCCAGTCTTCTCTTCTCCAAGAATTCAGGTAGAACTCTTACACAACACCTTAATACCTGTACCATTTTCAGTGGAGGTGCTGTGGACTGAATCTGGGATCTTCTGTGGGCCACACAGACCCCTCTCCCATAGCCACAGTCCCTCCCCTGATACTTTTTAAATACAGATATGATTCTAGGGACGCCACCTGGCACAGGAACTCACTGCTTTTCGTACTGAAGAGCTCCAGGCCACAAGAAGCCGCTCCATCTCCTAACTGTGACCATCCTTCTCACCTGAACGTTGATGGCCTTGTCAAAGTCCTCGTGCTTCTTGATGAGAGCCTCCACACTGTCTAAGGAATCCCCTTTATCCTCGGTGTTTAGGAAAGCCTCCCGGGCTGCCATCCAGTTCTCTGCCTGTTCGCAGTCCCGATGGAACAGCTAGCAAGGGAAAACAAGAACGTTACGGGAATGGACCGATCTGCAGCGCTCAAAACTCCCCTTCCCAAGGCACGAGGCTCAGTCGAACAGGTGTACCTGAAGCTCCAGGCACTGCTCCAACATCATTCGGCGCTGGAACCAGGCTTTCTCCAACTCAGTCCGTTCTTTTTCCAGAATGTCCAGCTTCTCTTTGATCTCGGGGCTGGTGTAGTGGCCGTGTGCTAAGAGCTGCTGCCCAAACTGATCAAATGCCTGGAAGGTGCCAGCCCGGGCATCTATTTCAGTACGATGTTCCTATAGTAAAGGGAGAGGAATTTGCTGAACAACTGTAGCATTTTGAATGCAGCCATTTGTTTGGCCAACACACGCCCACCGGTGGATACAAACTTGGCTTTTAACGGTACATCTTCACTCCTTACAGCAACTTCTGTTATTCTGTGCCTCAAATGCACATTTACAACAGCAGCCTGTGTTCATTAAGCAGGTCAGATCTGCTTCCCGCTGCAGCAAATACCCTGCTTCTACTCGCACAGAAGCCAAGCACTTAGTTGCAATTGTTTATCTGCTGTTGATGAGGCCAAAAAAGGCACTCTGGTCTTGCCCTGTCTCCAGGGGAGGATGTGGAACCCCGTCCCTGGCTGTGGGCCATTTTGCTTTGAGTTATTTATTCCAAAATCCAAAGCCTTTATTGGCATTATAAATTAAAGAGTTAGTAAAAAGGGGCATTTATCTACTATCTGAGACATTAAAACATTAAAATACATTAAAACAGCACTGAACATTCACAACATTCACGCACACATAAAATAATTTAGCCGTTAGTACTATGTAGGCAATGATTGCGCCTGACCAAATAGTTCCTCAAAAAACTTGCAACATTCTCACATACGAGATCACAGGAACCGTTGAGTAGAAAATTCATAACAGATGGTAGCCTAACATCGTTTGAGCTCTCTATCAGTGGACAGATGTATATAGAGCGTAACGACTTGTACATTGGACATTCCAATAGTACATGTTGAACAGTCTCAACAACGGCCATATTACATTGGGAGTTATTTATTTATTTATTTATTTATTATTGGATTTAATATACCGCCCTATCCCCGAAGGGCTCAGGGCGGTGAACAATATAAAATATTATATATAAAAACATACATTCAATTTAAAACAGTTAGGTACTAAAACAATGTCCCACGAAACCCGTATACAACCCTCCCAGAAAGGAATAATGGGTCCCGATGATGTTAGGGACCCCTGTAAAGCCGGGGGGGGGGGGGGGGGGGGCACTGTCAGCGGCTGGTCTCTCCAAAGGCCAGGTGGGACAACTCGGTCTTACAAGCCCTGCGGAACTCTCCAAGGTCCCGCAGGGCGCGGACAGCTGGTGGTAGAGTGTTCCACCAGGCCGCCGCCAGAGCCATAAAGGCCCTGGCCCGAGTGGAGGTCAGCCGCGTCATTGAGGGGCCAGGGATCTCCAGTAAATTGGCCTCTGCTGAACGCAGAGGTCGAACCGGGACATATGGGTTAACGCGGTCCCGAAGGTACAAGGATCCCAGGCCGCGTAAGGCCTTAAAGGTCAAGGTTATGCTGTACAGAATTGTGCAGGCAAATTGTAATGGCTTCTTCAAGGGGCGGGGAGTCTGCACCTGGGTCCTTAACTCAGAGCGACCTCGGGGAAGGTGAAAGCTTGTTCACAGCTGGTGGGAAGACAAAGGGAGGGGGTTGCCTAGCAACAGATTGAAGGGAGGGCATGTGTAGTTGGGATTAATGGGAAAGCCAAGTTATGAAGCTTTTAGTTTTGGCAAAAGCCTTAAGGTGCCTTGTTTGCAACTACACTCAGTGGTGCATCTGCCCAGGGACGGGGGGGTCCCCTGTCCCCGCCACTAATCTGGTCTTGTGGGGGGCGCAAAATTGCCCCCCCACGTGACCAGGAAGACATTCTGCCTCGTCGTCTTCAGGCACCCTCGGCCCCACCCAGGTCGTCACAGACATGGGCGGGGCCAAGGAAGCCCAAGGACATTGCTCCCCCAAGCCTCACACCCCCCCCCCCGGCTCCCAGCCGGCAGTCCCTTCTCCCCTCCCCTCTGGGAGCAGAAGCAACTGCAGGGCTCCGTCGTCTCCTTTGGTTTTATAAGCATGGGGGGCGGGGCTCAGGGGGTGGAGTCCCACCCCCCTGAGCCCTGCCCCCAGGTGTAGCGAGAGGGGGTGCCCGGAGATAGCAGTCTCCAGTGCTACGCCTCTGACTACACTCAATAAATCAATTTGGTATTTACTGGGTCTGTTCATTGGGAGGTCTATGGGACACAGCACAGACAATGTGGGAAGCCCTGCCGGCAACTCCTTCCATCCTCACAAGGGTCTGCAAATGGAGCATTCTCCCAGCACGCCACATGCTGCGACACTCCTCCCATGCTAGAATGCTGCATTACCTTGCTTGCCAGCAATAAAGCATGCTTACAAGCCTGTTTAAGTACCTGGTGTCTCTCCAGCAAAGCCTCTGCTCCAGTTACATCCTTTGCCAGTTCGTCTGAAGAGACCAGCCCACGGATCCCATTAATCCAAGACATGAGGTCCCTGCAAATTGCACACATAGAATTAGAAGTGTTCCGCGCCCATCGCTTTATGGGAGGAAAGAAACATAACATTGGTTCTCGGTGGACCAAAGTCTTTTCAAACCCTCCTCCAAGAAGCAACCGACCTGAAATCGCTGAGGAAACGCTGCAGGTCATGGGAGTCCCCTAGCTTCTCTTTGCGCTGGTTGGCCCGTTTCCCTAGGCTGCTCCAAGCCTGGTTCAGCTCCGTGCATTTTTCCTGGAGATCTTCAGCAGACTCCGGGTGAGACTGA
This sequence comes from Sphaerodactylus townsendi, assembly GCF_021028975.2. Taxonomy (NCBI): domain Eukaryota; kingdom Metazoa; phylum Chordata; class Lepidosauria; order Squamata; family Sphaerodactylidae; genus Sphaerodactylus; species Sphaerodactylus townsendi. The sequence continues at coordinate 50,830,702 of NC_059436.1, read as the reverse complement.
ATCAGGCGTTCAGCAGTCTCTCCTAGAGAGTTCACCTAAAGGACCGCAAAAGGAAGAAACCGTTAGGAGTAAGAATGCTGTGGCCTCTCCCCAGCTCATTCCTCATCAACTAGAGCAGTGGTGGCAAACCTATGGCATGGGTGCCAGAGGTGGCACTCAGAGCCCTCTCTGTGGGCACTCGCACACAGAGTTCACACACACATCTAGGCTGGCCTGGGCACGATCCTTTACCTGGGAGTAAGCTCGGTTGCTGGCAATGGGACTTGCTTCTGAGTAAACCCTCCTAGGATCGTGATTCACCCATTGGAAAAGTTGCACAGTTGCTTCACTAAGCTTACTCCTGAGTAATGCGCGCCTCGGAGCCAACCGTTTTTTCTAAACTAAAACCTCAGTATTCAGGTTAAATTGCCATGTTGGCACTTTGCAATAAATAAGTGGGTTTTGGGTTGCAATTTGGGTACTCAGCCTCGAAAAGGTTCACCATCACTGAACTAGAGCCATGTACATTGCTGGTGCTCTAGCAACACATTCAACAGAACACAAAAACAGCACCGCGGATTGTTCCGTCCTCACCTTGTCTCCAAGAGCTGCAAGGTCTCTCTCAAAGCCCTCGTGCTTGCGCTGAAGGGCCTGCACGCTTGCCAGGTCGTGTCCATAGTTGTCAGTATTTAAGGCCTGATTCTTTTCTTCAATCCATTCCTTTGTCTCGTCAGCATCTCTGCAAGACAAGGAAGAAATTAAATCAAACGTCAACCATCAATAACCTTTTTCGAAGAACTGTTAAGAACATAAGGAAGAGCCTGCTGGATCAGACCAGAGTCCATCTAGTCCAGCACTCTGCTACTCACAGTGGCCCACCAGGTGCCTTTGGGAGCTCACATGCAGGAGGTGAAAGCAAGGCCTTCTGCTGCTGCTGCTCCCATTGTACCCAGAGGTGGGATCCAGGAGGTTCTCACAGGTTCCCGAGAGTAGGTTACTAATTATTTGTGTGTGCCGAGAGGGGGTTACGAATTGGTGATTTTGCCACGTGATTCTTGCCTTAGTTACGCCCTCCTCTCAGCAGTAGCGGGCAGAACTTGAAGCAGTCTAGCAGGAGGTGCACCAGCGTGCGTGGCAGCCTGCGCCTGTGTGCATTTGTTTCCTGCCCAAGGACCGGCACAGTGGCTGCATCCTTGCCACAGCCCTGCCCAGGAATGCCCCGCCTCGGAATGCCCGGCCACACCCCCATCGTGCCCCGCCCAGCCCCACTGGCGCTACGCCACAGTTCAAATCCCACCACCATGGGAACCTGTTACTAAAATTTTTGGATCCCACCACTGGAAAAAACTCTAAAATCCTCCCAGCTGCTGGGACTCCCCCCAAAAGGTGGTGGTAACCGCAGGGCTGATGCAATTGGCGCCAAACCCAGGATGGAAGCTGGTCAGCTCCACTCCCAGGAATGCCTGCGCCTCACTGATGGGGCTGGGAGTGGTGTGGGAGCACTGGTGTGAGGCCGGGGGCCATGGCCCGCTGTTGCAGAGTACCAGATTCTCCAAAAGGTATGTGCCCCAGGGAGGGCATTTCCACTGACGTAGGCCTGTGATCGATCGATCGATCGATCGATCCATCCCTCCCCTAACCTAACCTAACCTATTTATTTATTTCTTGGATTTCTATACTGCCCCATCCCTGGAGGGCTCCGGGCAGTGTACAGCATAAAATTCATACAGTATCAAATAAAGGAGCAAATCATACAAAACACAGTAAACAAATAACATAGCTCCATCCAGTTAATAATCAATAAAACTCTAGAGGAGGTTTTGCCCCCCCTCCCTTCCCCAGATTGGGCTGCCCAGCTAATAAGTACCCTCTCACTTGAGAAGGAATAGTCCACTGGCGGGGAGATTTCTGAACTGAGAAGCTGAATGATCATTGGTCCCAGTTGAGCCAATGGAATGTGTGAGGAAAGATTGGAGAAAGGGACTTGCTGCCTCATCTCTTCTTCTACGGTAGCCACGTCGTGTTTACATTATCATTATCCAAGTCAGTTTGGGGGGCTAAAAGTAGCTGCTGGCATCGTTCATGTATTTTTATTGATTTAGTTTTTAATTTTAAATGTTCAAATGTTTTAATGTTTCCATGTGTACTGCCAGCCTAAAAACAAATGAAGTCAATAATAACTGAGACGCCTTGTGTGGAGTTAAACAAAACTTTCTCTCACGAGACAATGGCCCCTTCCGCACATGCAGAATAATGCGTTTTCAAACCATTTTCACAACTGTTTGCAAGTGGATTTTGCCATTCCGCACAGCTTCAAAGAGCACTGAAAGCAGTTTGAAAGTGCATTATTCTGCATGTGCGGAATGAGCCAATGAAACATTCATCATTTAAAATCCAGTTGGCTTTAACCCCTTTCATTTTTAGAGCTTAAACATATGAATGGCCTTCACGTGATCCTTTTACAAAACAAGTAGTTATGACACTGGCGTAATGCCCATTGGGCAAGGTGGGCAGCTGCCCAGGGCATCACCTTGTGGGGGGCATCAAAATGCTGGCTTCGTTTTTGGGTATTTTACTGGTTTTCCATTTGTGGCCTGCAGGGGGCGCAGTTTTTAGGCTAGCGGCACCAAAATTTCAGCGTATCATCAGGAGACTGTCCTTATGCTATCCCCCAAGTTTGGTGAGGTTTGGTTCAGGGAGTCCAAAGTTATGGACTCCCAAAGGGGGTGCCCCTATCCCCCATTGTTTCCAATGGGAGCTAATAGGAGATGGGGGCTACAGTTTTGAGGGTCCATAACTTTGCCCCCCCTGAACCAAACTGCACCAAACTTGGGGGGTATCATTAGGGCAGTCTCCTGATGAGACCCTGAAAGTTTTGAGACTGTGCCTTCAGAAATGTGCCCCCCACAGCCTGCAACCCCCATTGACAGCAATGCAGAAAACTCAATGCAGAACCAAGATTCTTGGGCAAATTTCTAGGATGTTCCTGCAGGGGGTGCATTTTTGGATGTATCAGCACCAAAATTTCAGTGTATCATCTGGAGATGATGGCACCCCCCAAGTTTGGTGCAGTTTGGTTCAGGGGGGCCAAAGTTATGGACCCTCAAAACTGTAGCCCCCATCTCCTATTAGCTCCCATTGGAAACAATGGGGGATAGGGGCACCCCCTTTGGGAGTCCATAACTTTGGACTCCCTGAACCAAACCTCACCAAACTTGGGGAGTAGCATAAGGACAGTCTCCTGATGATATGCTGAAATTGTGGTGCTGATATGTCTAAAAATGCACCCCCTGCAGACACCAATGTCCTGGTGCAAAAAAAAAAATTTGGTCATGGTGGAGTGGCCGCCCATTGGGCGGGGGGGGGGGGCGGGGCGGCATCCAACTCAGGTTTTGCCCAGGGCTACAGTTTGCCCAGGGCTGCCTTGTTACGCCCCTGAGTTATGAAGGTGCAGCTTTGGAAGGCAACTGCCTGCAGAGAGAACCAGGAGGAGACAGAAGCTGCAAAGATCCAACCCATAATCGATCTATGATGTCACATCCAGCATGAAGAAAAAGAACTGCTCCTGACCTGTGAAATCTCTGGACCTCGTGGGCACTGCCTAACAACTGGCTTCGCTCTTCGGCCAACTGCTGGAGAGATCGCCAGCGCTCATTCAGGTCCTGAAAGACAAAGAAAAATGCATGACCAACTGAGAGGCATTTTTATCTTCCAGTCTTCCTTCTAGGACTTGTCTGATCAACCAAAAAAGGTGCCCAGATCAACATGACAATGTATTTGAAAGCAATATCTTTAACAGAAGTATTTTCAGAAATTACAGACAGGAAGTACCATTGGCATTTGTGGGTTTTCTGGGTCTGTGTGGCTGTGGTCTGATAGTTTTTGCTCCTAACATTTCTCCTGCAACTATGATTGGCGTCTTTAGAGGGATGTCACAGTAAGATGTGTTTCTCTCTGTGAGAATGCCACCTTAGAAGAGACATTCCTCCTCTCCTATTCAGAAAAGAATGCTTCTTCTGCGCTGGAGCCTGCTGAAACACGTTTGCTTTCTTATGATCATATTCACACAGCATTAGACAAATTCTCAGAGGACACATCCTCCAATGGCTGTCATCCATGGTGGCTAACTGCAGACTTCATGTTCAGAAGTGTCTGAGTGTCTCAATACCAGTTGCTGGGGGGACAACAGGGGAAGGCCTCTGTGAAACCAGTTTTCCCGGAAGGACTTAGTTGACTAATTCAGGAAACAGGATTTGCTGGACCACATGGACATTTGTACTCAAGATAACCCCTTATCAAAAATCCAAATGTTTCTTTTTATTCAAAACGGTTGTTTTAGGCACATGCAAATTTATGCAGACTGATTAATCAATTAAACTCTATGATCTAGTGCAGGGGTCTGCAACCTGCGGTTCTCCAGATGTTCATGGACTACAATTCCCATCAGCCCCTGCCAGCATGGCCAATTTGTAGTCCATGAACATCTGGAGAGCCGCGGGTTGCAGACCCCTGATAGTGGCTAAGAGAAACCCTCCTTTGCAAAGCTTCATTCAAAGGAGCAATGAAAAGTAAGGAGAGAGAGAAAGAGAGAGGGAGATAGAGAGACCCACTGCTAAAGACTGGAAAGACATGGGATAACATGCTATTGACTTGCCTTGATGGAGTTGAAAGTCGTCACCGTGTGAATCATCAATCTTGCCGACTGAATAGAGAAGGAGATGCAAACAGTGTTTTAGATGTATACACCCTATTACCCTGTTTCCCCGAATATAAGACATCCCCAAAAAATAAGACATAGTAGAGGTTTTGCTGAAGTGCAAAATATAAGGCATCCCCCGAAAGTAAGACATAGCAAAGTTTTTGTTTGGAAGTATGCCCGACGAACAGAACACAGAAAAATAAGACATCCCCTGAAAATAAGACATAGCATATCTCTGGGAGCAAAAATTAATATAAGACACTGTCTTATATTCGGGGAAACACGGTAGTTCAGACCCCACTGTTGTCAACGTCTTACAGTCACATGCATGCCGCTACCATGAAAGCAAGAAATATGCACTGGTGATGGTACAAAGTACAGTTGAGTAACAGCTGATACAATAGGGTTTTGGAAACTGATTTGTCGTTGCCTGCCTCTGGGTGGGCTGTGAGAGTTCTAAGAGAACTGTGACTAGCCCAAGATCACCAGCAGGCTTCATGTGGAAAAGTGGGGAGTCAAACCCGGTTCTCCAGATTAGAGCTCACCAACCACTACATGATGTTGCCTCCCCAGAAACATGCATTAACATGATAAATAACCTACTTCAAAGGTACTTGCCTATATTTATGTTATTGATCTTACCTTCCAAGGAGATGCTGTCTTAGAGTCAGTTTCATCCTGTTTGAAAGAACAATTAGGAGATCTTCATAATCACAGTACACAAACCACATCCTTATTTGGAATGAAACCATCTAGGACTTAAGTTCGTATCTTTAAAACATGCTCTTATCTATGTTTTACACGGAGAAAAACAAAACAAGGCTTCAGTTCCATGAAAGCTTGGGAGATTATTTCACACTGCACTCCGCAGAACTCACTTTTGAGTCCGCCTGCGCAAGACATGACTGTTTGTGTTAACAGCTGGGCTGTGTAACGAATGGTAGAATTGGAACAATCGTACCAAAAATGGTGTATAAATGGATGACAAGCAGATTCAGAAATTAATTTTTAATGGTGAATAGTGGGACCGATTGGTTTCTATTTAGTTCGCATGGAAAAAAGAGAAGGGCTTCCCCCCCCCCCCCTTACATATAAAAATGGAATGTACAGGTGAGGAAACTATACTTTGACCTTGTCAGGCAGCGCACTTGACATCAAACAGGGCTCTGGTTCTGCAATAGTAATGTGCTCCCCTGAATTGTGGCTTCCTGCCGCCTTTGTGCTTTGTAACCTGTAGTATATAGATTTAGACCAGGCGCCAGTGGGGCTGATAGCCCTCTCTGTCAGCTTGAGAACCAACGATCGTTTCATTCCTGTTTTGAAATGCCTTGCTTTGATGTTTCGGGGGACGGAAGGAAGGGGGGTCCTTTGAGGCATTAAAAGGGGTGCTAGAAGAGCAAGTGGTTGGAACTGGCTTCTTCTAGGGCAGTGAGGGCGAACCTATGGCACAGGTGCCAGAGGTGGCATTCAGATCCCTCTCTGTGGGCATGTGCAGAGTGCCCCACCCCCACACATCTAGGCTGGCCTGAGCCGCTGGGCTTGATTATTAGCATTAAACCGAAGACCTAGTTTTGGGGAAGCAGTGTAGGTAACCCTGTTAAGCGCTGTTAAACCCCACTGATCTTCATGCAAAGAACTAAAGCGCGATCCTTTACCTGGGAGTAAGCTGAGTTGCTGGCAATGGGGCTTGCTTCTGAGTAAACCCTCCTAGGGTTGTGATTTCCCCATTGGAAGAGTTGCACAGTTGCTTCAAAGCAAAGCTACCGACTACCACCAAGCTTACTCCTGAGTAACACACGCCTCGGAGCCAACCATTTTTTCTAAACAAAAACCTCAGTATTCAGGTTAAATTGCCATGTTGGCACTTTTTGATAAATAAGTGGGTTTTGGGTTGCAATTTGGGCACTCGGTCTTGAAAAGGTTCGCCATCACTGTTCTAGGGCCATGCCACTGTCTGACAATAAAAGACTTCTGATTGTAATCACTGAGTCCGGTACTGGTCTAGATCCGGGGCTTGACAGCCCTAACTCTTCCTTTCCTCATTGTTTCTTTATGCATTTTCTTAAACCCAGAGTACTTCTGGTATTGCCCAGGGCTGAAAACTACAAACAGAACACAGAAAAGAAAGGCAGGGTTTCGTTCCTCTTGTTTAAAAACACACACACACATATTTCCCTATGCCTGCTTAATGCCCAAGCCCTTTAGGGATGACATCACATCAAGTTTGATCCTACCACAAAAAAGGATTTAAACATGAAGCACACACTCTTGGGTGCTGCAGATAGATGGACACAAATTCACTAGACCCCTATTCAGCCATTTTTTTAAAAAAAGAAACCAATGTTCACATACTAGAGAAGATGCTTACCCGTGGCATCATTCCATAGACCTCCTAGAAGAGAGAAGAAAATGGTTTCCTTTAGTTTTGTATGAAAAACTCCAGGAGGATGTAAATTGTTTGGGAAGGGGAAGCTAAGGTTTTTCTCATGCACTGAATTAAGGGCAGACAGCAGCTTTGCAACATGTTAATTTTCTGAAGGGTATTATTGCACACTGCAATTTATTAGTGCAATTTATTATTTAGGGAATTTCAAAAAGGAAACATTCCACATTAGCAATCTGGCTGATTTTGTCAGGCTGCACAATGAACAACAAGAAGAAGAGTTTGGATTTATATCCCCCCTTTCTCTCCTGCAGGAGACTCAAAGGGGCTTACAACCTCCTTGCCATTCCGCCCTCACAACAAACACCCTGTGATGTAGGTGGGGCTGAGAGAGCTCCGAGAAGCTGTGACTAGCCCAAGGTCACCCAACTGGCGTGTGTGGGAATTCCCCAGATAAGCCTCCACAGCTCAGGCGGCAGAGCTGGGAATCAAACCCGGTTCCTCCAGATTAGATACACGAGCTCTTAACCTCCTACGCCACTGCTGCTCCTGAACTGAACTGAACCAGATGTGGAAAGTTAATGATATTTCATCACGAAGAGCGGTCTGTGACCAGGAAATAGGATTAAGCCCATAAATTCATCCTTAAGAGTATTCGCTTTTTCTGTTTTACTTGCGGAGAAAAAGCAAACTTAAAGAGACACGGAAAATGCCAAAGAAAATTCTTGATAGGACCTAACTGACAGGCCTCTTCACATGTTACAGAGGTTGGTGCATGCTCACTGCGTTCCTGCAGTGAACACCACGACAAAAGAGATGGCTACCCACATGTTCCCCACGCAGACATGAGGCCAGGAGCCAAGAGCAGTACTTGAAATACTGATCCAAAAGCAAAATTTAGCACAACTGCGTTCAGAGTCATATCAGAAAAGTTCCATTGGGGGAAACAAAAAAAGAAAGATGTGCAGATACATAGCAGCAGCACACTGGAATAAGAACATCAATGTTTCCTGTATATGGCAGGACTAAATCGGGCAGGAACGGACCTGCTGTTGTACCGCTTGAACTTCTTCCGCTATCAGCCCTTCTGATTCCAGGTCGTCTGCCACCTTGTTGATGTCTTTCAGGCGTGACTCGTTGGCTTTCAGATCCTGCACAGAGCAGAACAATCAGAAGATTAAAGCCATCAAGAAAACACTTCGTTCCAGAGGTCATTTCTTTTTTTAAAATTTTTATTAAAAAGATGAAATTAATAACAATACAACAAAAACCATTAAACCACAAACGGTTAAGAAATAAAGGGTAACGGGGAAGTAAGGTGTATTAAAAAACAAAAAATATGTACAACAAAAATTATGACTGCTTAAAAACAGAATTATATTAAAAAAAGAATTTTTCGTGCATCTTGTATTGTTCTCTATAAGTTCCAGAGGTCATTTCTGAAGCACAGGCTATCGTGATGTGAGCTCGATACTTTTGAAGAAGAAGATGAGTTTGGATTTATATCCCCCCTTTCTCTCCTGCAGGAGACTCAAAGGGGCTGACAATCTCCTTGCCCTTCCCCCCTCACAACAAACACTCTGTGAGGTGGGTGGGGCTGAGAGAGCTCCGAAGAGCTGTGACTAGCCCAAGGTCACCCAGCTGGCGTGTGTGGGAGTGTACAGGCTAATCTGAATTCCCCAGAGAAGCCTCCACAGCTCAGGCGGCAGAGCTGGGAATCAAACCCGGTTTCTCCAGATTAGATACATGAGCTCTTAACCTCCTACGCCACTGCTGCTCCTGAGATGCTCTCTGTCAGGGTCTCAGGTCAGTTGTCATGAGCCAGTCCCTGGGAGACGAGAAATCTGATGAAGAGCCAGACAATGCCAGCAACCAGGAGCTTGAGAGGAGCGGCATGTAACAGAGCCAAGCCCTTCCCTGCCAGCTGAGACTGAGCAAGATGCAGTGCAGCTGGGAGAGCCTTCACCAGCCCCAGAGGAGCTAAGGGACGGGCCAGCTGCACAAAGGAGGCAGTAGCTCAGAAGTTTAAAAAGTGCCAGCGCTGCAGCTCCATATGGCAAAAGGCTCTGCAAGCTAGAAACAGAAACATTAAAGGAGGACTGAGTCCTTGCAGGTTCCTGGCCACATTAGCAAGGGCCTCTTCCACAAACCCGGTCTTGGGCTTGGCTCAGCCTGAGTGCAAGGAGTGTATTTCGCAGGGAAGCTCCGTGAACCTGGCTTCCTGCTGAGTTCCTCTGAACCTCGGTTGGAGATCCCAGATTTACAGCATGTAATTCATTATATAACGGGTCAGCCAGTCTGAGCCATTGTGATATGGACAAAGGCAGGGAAACTCCCACTTGCTAGGGGACTGTGCGCAAGTTACTCTCTTATGGAGTTGATGTTTCTCAAACCCCTGAGCACAGACGAAGCGAGATATAAACGTGACAGAGAGCTCTTACTCTGGAGGAGGGGAAAATAAGACGCTCGGACTTCCGTTCTCCCATGGAGGAAGCCAGACTGCTGAGCCACAAACAATGTTTTACACCCTTCATTTCAAACCAGGATTCCAATATGTAATTTAATCTTGATTTGCAGGAAAAAGTACAAACCATTGGTTGTGGTTTGATCAGAAAAATCCATGGGAGAGACAGTATACGAGTCTGAGGATCTTGAAGACTTGATTCTGTAACCTGAACTACCAATTGTACAGAAAAGGATAATCTAGGATTCCCTAACACTTTTATCTCGAAGAGTCTGCACCTCTGACTAGAGTGTTGTGTACAGTTCTGGTCGCCACATCTCAAAAAGGATATCGAAGAGATAGAAAAAGTGCAGAGAAGGGCAACGAGGATGATTGAAGGATTGGGGTTGGAGCCCAATCCAAAGCTGGAGCTCGTTTGCCTTCCTTATGAGGAGAGGCTGGAACGTTTGGGACTCTTTAGTTTGGAGAGGAGACGTCTGAGGGGGGATATGGTTGAAGTCTATAAAATTATGCACGGGGTAGAAAATGTTGACAGAGAGACATTTTTCTCTCTTTCTCACAATACTAGAACCAGAGGGCATCCATTGAAAATGCTGGGGGGAAGAATTAGGACTAATAAAAGGAAACACTTCTTCACGCAACGTGTGATTGGTGTTTGGAATATGCTGCCACAGGAGGTGGTGATGGCCGCTAACCTGGATAGCTTTAAAAGGGGATTGGACAGATTTATGGAGGAGAAGTCGATTTATGGCTACCAATCTTGATCCTCTTTGATCTGAGATTGCAAATGCCGTAGCACACCAGGTGCTCAGGAGCAGCAGCAGCAGCAGGCCATTGCTTTCACCTCCTGCACGTGAGCTCCCAAAGGCACCTGGTGGGCCACTGCGAGTAGCAGAGTGCTGGACTAGATGGACTCTGGTCTGATCCAGCAGGCTAGTTCTTATGTTCTTAAGGCCCTTGCTTTCACCTCCTGCAGGTGAGCTCCCAAAGGCACCTGGTGGGCCACTGCGAGTAGCAGAGTGCTGGACTAGATGGACTCTGATCTGATCCAGCAGGCTAGTTCTTATGTTCTTATGCTCTCTACAATTAAAGTCAGAGGTGCAGACATTCAAGCTTGCTGAAACGGTCCTCTTCAGTCTGAAGTGGCTGAAGTATTTCCCAGCTCACCTTCTGGAAGTCATCAAACTTCTTCTGCAGCACCTCCACCTGCTCCAGATCGGCTCCGACCTCTTCGTTGGTCAGCGTGGCCTCCTTCTCGTTGATCCACTGCTGGAGCTCGTTTGCCTCGCGGAAGAGCATGAACTTCTTGCAGCTTTTCTCCAGCATGCCCTTGCGCTTCTCGCCCAATTCAAGGATGGAGTGATACCTAGAAGACAGGCAGGGTAGGGTCAGCTGGGAACACTCTCGTCGTGGATGTTCGGAATGGATGTCAAATGGACTGGAGGCGTCAAGAGAGGATGGAGGGATGCTTGATGACAACAGAGTGTCCTACAGAGCCACGCAGCTGTAAACTCTAAAGGATTCTAGCTACTAAACAAGCAGAAAACATGGACGTCAGGCTCCTAGCACACAAGGCTTCTAAAAAAGGGAGACGCAAAACAAAACAAACTGCAGCTTAAGAGTCAAGGCCACTGATAAGGCAGCACAGAGCTGAAATTCGGGGGGAGCCCGCTGAGCACAGAATATTTGAACACAGGAGCCTCTCTGCAGACATTGCTGCTCCAGAGAAGGCATTCTGCAATTTCCCCATTTTTCATTCTGTAGAAACGTTTCCCAACTTTCATTTCCTCGAAACAAAAGGCCATACTTGGGATGACCTCCCAGGACTGAAAAATATACACATACAAATACTTCTTGTGAGCTCAGCTGGCCCCCGAATTGCAGCTGTTACCTGCAAAAAAATATTAATGCCTTTACAACGAGGTCTTGCAGCTCTCCAACACATTTTCCTATATCTGTGTGCTGATATTGTTGCTACATAAAGAAAATGAATGGAACGCCTTTTATTATATTCCTGAAAGCCAAGCCTGTATCCCTGATATCACTTTTCATACGCTAAAAAATGCTGGTGTATGAGTAATCTTTAAAGCAAGTCAATAGACCTCAAGGATCAAATAAAAGGCAGTCAACCTATCTGAAGATTGTATTGTCAAAGGCTTTCACGGCCGGAATCACTGGGGTGCTGTGTGGTTTCCAGGCTGCATGGCCGTGTTCTAGCAGCATTCTCTCCTGACGTTTCGCCTGCATCTGTGGCTGGCATCTCAGATCCTCTGAAGATGCCCAGCCACAGATGCAGGCGAAACGTCAGGAGAGAATGCTGCTAGAATACGGCCATGCAGCCCGGAAACCACACAGCACCCCACTATCTGAAGATTCTCTCTCCCCTCCCCCCCACCTCCCCCCAAAAAAGGAAATACAGGGATACTTTGAAGGTTTGACATGCTAAAGGTTTCCATGACAACAAACCTAAGGAGGCTTAGGCCCCTTCCGCACATGCAGAATAATACATGTTCAATCCGCTTTCACACTTGTTTGCAGGTGGATTTTGCTATTCTGCATGGTAAAATCCTTCTTCAAAGTGCACTGAAAATGGACTGAAAGTGCATTATTCTGCATGTGTGGAAGGGGCCCTAGATCCTTTCCATTCTGAAATCTAGCTGAGGAATGGTCAGTGGTAAAGGAGGGCATTGATTCATAGGGTCGCCATGAGTCGGAAGTGACTTGACAGCACTTAACGCCATCTATGATAGCCCGATTAAAACTGGAAAGATTTCATATTTTGGCCGTGTCATTGAGAAAAACAGGCAGTCCTGGAATATTTCCAGTGTTTTCCTGGAATTCTACTGTGTGCATTAAAAAAACACAGCTGTCTGGCTATCTTGAGGTGACAGTCGGGTTATGAACTGAACCCGTCAATGGGAAGTCAGTTCCCTACATATTTCCCTCATGAAGAAGAAGAGTGAAGAGTTTTGGATTTATATCCCCCCTTTCTCTCCTGCAGGAGACTCAAAGGGGCTGACAATCTTCTTGCCCTTCCCCCCTCACAACAAACACCCTGTGAGGTAGGTGGGGCTGAGAGAGCTCCGAGAAGCTGTGACTAGCCCAAGGTCACCCAGCTGGCGTGTGTGGGAGTGCACAGGCTACTCTGAATTCCCCAGATAAGCCTCCACAGCTCAGGCGGCAGAGCTGGGAATCAAACCCGGTTCCTCCAGATTAGATACACGAGCTCTTAACCTCCGACGCCACTGCTGCCCCTTAAAGTGTGAAAAAGCAGCTATGTGGGTGCATTGGCAGTCAAGACAAAGGTTGCACGGGACTTGCTGACCTGTTAAAACACCTGATTACCTTCTGCAGATTTTTAAAAAAACCCTGATAATAAATACAACTCCTATACAATGCAAACTTATCCAAGTATGCCCGTTACTGAGATGGCGGCCGAGTGCTGCTCCAGAAAGCGACAGGGAGTGACAGTGACAGAGGAAGAATGGGAAGGCGACGGCACGGGGGACATGGTTTACGAAAGGCTAATCCTACTCACAGTTCTTCGACCTGTTTCATGCGCAGAGATACACTGCCGACTTCCTTAGTTATGAGAGTCCTGCACAGACAGAGGGAGCACAGCAGAAAGCATGCACAAAATTAGTCAGATTAACAAAAATAAATGAAGGCAGAGGCTCCATTCCAGGGATCATTCGTGGTGGGCGAGGAAGTGAGGAGCAGGTTAAAAATGGAAGGAAGGAGGATGCCGTACAAAAGCAGTGTGAAGCGGATCAGAGCACGGGTGCAAAGGATTGTAAAAGAAACCGTCGGCAGTACTGTTCAGCTCTCCCTCCAGGGCTGCCTTCTCTCTTTTAACGTACGAGCATTCTTCTCTCCTGAGAACTAAAAAAGGGGATGCTGTCCCAAAATCAGGCATAATCTTTTTTTTTTCAGATGTAGTTAAAGGGTACAGCATCTGAGCATCTTGCTATTCTGCTTGTGCAACCCAAATCCTAACCAACGTTGAGAGGTGGCTAGTTAGCTGTACCTCTACAGTTACCATAAAGGGGGGGAAGCACCGAGTGGCGCTAAATGCTACTTTCAGCTCCCCAGCTACATAACAGGCCGTAATAATAAATATCTATCTATCTAGGGGTAAACAGGGATTTTGAAGAGAATGAATACTGTTTGGACGAGCCATTCTCAACCAGGGTTCCGTGGTACCCTGGGGTACCGTGAGCATGTCCCAGGGGTACTGCGGCAACACTACTGCCCCCCCTCTCATTTTGTGGTGTCTACCACTGGTGCCAACAAGGACATGGAGCTGGCCCATGGGGCAGGGCCTGCCGCAAGGTCAGCAGCCACCCCCTTCCCCAGTACTTCCCTTCACCCTGGGAGGGAAAGGTGGGGGAGTGGCAAGCAGGAGCAATCGGAGGGGAAGGTGGGGGGTGGCGACAGGGGTACCGTGAGATATGAAGAGTGAGGTCAAGGGTACCCTGACCTCGAAAAGGTTGGGAAACACTGCTTTGGACTGTAATGCAGCTGGTACCACAAGAAGTCTTAGTTAGTAGATGATACCAGCAAGCAAATACTAGCACCACACATACGTTGGCCGAACTACAACCTATGGAAAGGTTGCAGTTTCCTCAGGACCGAAGAGGCTCAGATGCCCAAAGAGACAGCAGGGAGGAAGGCACACCAAAATGTAGCTGCGCCCAACCCAGGGCTGTGATACGATGACTCAACACTGCACACCTCTTATAGTTTACTGCTCTGCCCAGAACTTAATCTGCAGCTTCATTGCACTCAGTTAATCCTGGGGCTGCTGAGCTCCTTTACATAGCAAAGTCTTGGAAATTGGCTTCCGGTGGAATTCCGAATCATTTTCAAGGTTTGGGTTTTGACCTTTAAGGCCTTATGCGGCCTGGGACCCTCGTATCTTCGGGACCGCATTACCCCATATGTCCCCACTCGCCCTCTGAGTTCGGCAGAGGCAAATTTACTGGTGGTCCCCGGCCCCTCTGTGATGCGGCTGGCCTTTACGGCCCTGGCCCCGGCCTGGTGGAACACTCTTCCTCCAGCTGTCCGGGCCCTGCGAGATCTCGGTGAATTCCGCAGGGCCTGTAAGACCGAGTTGTTCCGCCGGGCCTTTGGAGCAACCAGCCGCTGAGTATGGCGCCCCGTTCGATTACATCAAGATTACATCCTCCTATGGAGGAGTCCGGTCACTCCCTAGGGGAGGGTTTTAAAGGAAAGGATTTACCGGGTGCCTTTTGTTATGATATTACCGCCGTTTTAACGTAATTTAGTATATTTTAATGTTGGAGCTGTATGGGTCGTTGTTGTTTTAATTGCATAGTTTGCCTTCTTATTTGTTTGTATTAATTTGTTGTGCACCGCCCGGAGCCCACTGGGGATGGGGCGGTATAGAACTTGAAATAATAAATAAATAAAATATAACAGGTATAAAATATTAAAAATGCACGTGTGTTTGCCCTGGAGCTGAATAAAATAAAATGGTCTAATTCCCCCTTCCCGGACAGTATAACCCACTCCCTCCCCAGAAGTAACTTGTTGCCTGCAGACAGCCCTGCAAAGGGACAGCGGTATGCTTCAGGTGACTCGATTTAGGAAGGTAACTTAATTAAGAATCACATGCTCAGAAAAATCTGGGAGTTACAATTGTCAAAGAAAGGATGCTTCGGACTGAAATGCTGGGAACCGTTAAGAGACGCACAAAAGTACAGATAATATAAAAGTCTGTAAGTTAAAAAAATCTTTAGAGATTGAAAAAAGAAAGGAAACAGAATTCCACGTCGAACGAATGAAATAAAAAAGGAACAAAATGGTAAGCTTATCGATGTAACCATCTGATGCAAAAAACATGAAGAAATGGCTTTCTAAGCCTTCTGTGCCTGGCAGGAAAAAGGATAACTCCCTCTAGCTCTGAGGTCCTCCGTGTGTGATCTTACTGGTTGTCAACTTGCTCCTGCCGCAAGGCGATGCTGCCCTGCTCATCCAAGAGGTTCTCCCGGGACGCAGACTGGGCCGGGTCGAGTTTCTTCACGTAGGCAGCGGGCACAAAACCCTGTCGGTCGTTCACTTCCACTTTCCACCAGTCCTGGAGGAAAAGAAAAGATGCAGCCTATTTACCGCTTGAAGTTGCTGCAAGCGAAGATTTGTTTGCACATGGAAAGCAGGAGAGATGAAAACATCCTCCGACTCAAAGAAGAGGAGAGACTCCACTCACACTCAGGACAGGACATGGTGTAAAGAACAGAAGGGCTTGTTATTTCTGACCAGGGATATCCCACAGAGAAAGCACAGTCAAGTGTGAATGATTCAAAGGACTGGCATGCTGCTAAACCACACCGGCAATTTGAGTTCATACAACCAGGCCTTTGGGTAACGCAGGCCTAACAAACCAAGGAGAGTATCTGTATTATTGGTCCTGCAAAGTGCTTTAAAGTGAGCCAACCAGGTATGAGGCTTAATAAGAGTTGTAGGTCGAGTGGGGTTTCTAAGGCCATTCGTGACTATAGACCAAAAACTTCTGGTGTCATTTTTTGAAATTGCACGGAACAGAGCTTCCCATTTGGCTAGTAAGGTTTTTTGATAATTCATTTTGGGCGATTCCGCACACGAGTAAAATAGGTTCAACCCAGTTCCCTGAGAAGGGTACTAACCTAGGTCGAAGCCATTGTTGTTCCCCACTGCAACCAGCTTGATCCCAGCTCGGAGGGCGGAATCATCCTGTGCCTCTTTGCCGCTCCGTTCCGATTGGCTACTGTTCTACGGCCATGTTCCATCTATCCCCACACACGTTATTAAAAAAACTGCCACAGGAATGGAGGGACGAAGGTGGCGTTTTTTGATTGGCCAGCTGTACGCATGCCTGAAACACTCAGCTGTGATTGGCTGAATGCGGGACTCCTGGCACCAGAGATTCCGCATTTCACTGGAATCAAGCTGAGTTCGAGCGTGGTTCCCTGAAAAAGTAGTTGTTCCCAACTGGAGTCAGAAATTTGACCGTTACACGGGGCAAAGCTGGTACAAAACCACGTCGATCCCAGTGGTTGTGCGGAGCACTGAGGTCAAACGCAGCTCAAACTTAGGTTGATAACCCAAGTGCGGAATCGACCTTTGAGAGGGAAAATTAACTCTTGTCTTTAGATTGAAATAAGCTGCAGGGAGATATTCTAGTCCCTCTTTTTTTATGACAGGCATAAATCTCTCTCATGGTGCATTTAATGGTCCTACACAGTAAAGAAAGGATCAAAGATAGTGGTCCTATCTTGGAACGTCACAGGGAACTGAGTCGAGAGAAAGTTGGCTATTGATTGACAGGGGTTTTGAAAATCAGTGATGCAATGCTTGGGCAAGGGAGAAGATAGAATTTTTTTCCCTGAGATCTATTATGGAGATTTCATGTAGCATTGTATAGATCAGTGATGGCGAACCTATGGCACGGGTGCCAGAGGTGGCACTCAGAGCCCGCTCTGTGGGCACGCGCAGAGTCCCTCCCCCATCTAGACTGGCCTGGGCCGCTGGGCTTGATTATTAGCATTAAACCTAAGACCTAGTTTTGGAGAAGCAGTGTAGGTAATCCTGTAAAACGCTGTTAAACCTCACTGATTTTCATGCGAAGAACTAAAGCGCGATCCTTTACCTGGGAGTAAATTCGGTTGCTGGCAATGGGGCTTGCTTCTGAGTAAACCCTCCTAGGGTCATGATTCACCATTGGAAGAGTTGCACGGTTGCTTCAAAGCAAAGCCACCAACTACCACCAAGCTTACTCCCGAGTAACGTGTGCCTCGGAGCCAACTTGTTTTTTCCTAAACTAAAACCTCCGTATTCAGGTTAAATTGCCGTGTTGGCACTTTGCGATAAATAAGCGGCTTTTGGGTTGCAATTTGGGCACTCGGTCTCAAAAAGGTTTGCCATCACTGGTATAGATGTTAATCATGGAGGCTTCATTCCATATAATTCTGGGAGAAGCCATAGGTGGTAGCTCAATTGATTGAGTGCACAGAGGATCAAATTTATATTTCAGACATAAGGGAAACGGCAGACAGGACTTCACTAAACTCCCTGTCACTGGACATCATTTTCTCTTCTCCCCTCAACACATTTTTGTTTAACAGGCAGTCTCAGGAAGAGTTCTGTGAAACTCAAAAGCTGGCTCACTGCTGGAGGACTTTCAGTTAGTCTCAGGAAGGGTCTTTATCATACAATTTTTGCTGTTTTGGATTTTCTCATACTCTTTTTTTTTTAGTTTCATTATTACATTATTGCATTAAACATTAAATATTAGACATTCTAATAATAAACATTCAAACACAAACAAATCACATTGCACATTATACATTACACCCTACTAATTCGACAATAAATCACCGTGGACATTTGAAATTACCCCACAATTATACCCCCTCTTAAAATATACCCTGTCCCCCTTATCATCTATACCTTCTGTCCACCCTTACCAACTCTTTAGCCTATTTTCTATAACATTTAATCTCTTATCACTAATCCCCTTCCTTATTTCCCCAGTCCTTTACCCCTAGTATAATTCCCTTTATTTCACTCTTATGTTCTTATTCTAACTTATCCTTTGTTTATACTTGTACTATTATTGATTTTCCCTGAATATTTCACCTACCCCTTTTATGCTTGGTTCGGGCTTCCCCCTGATTCTTCCCTTATCTGATATACAATTATACAAAATGAAGGTATGTCTTTATTCCTTTACTAGCTATTCTAGTTTCGTAACATTCTCAAAATCATTTCAATGTTATTGTTTTGCATAACTTTGCATAATTCTGTTTTTACTGTCTCTTTCTATGTATTGGATATATTGTGTCCATGTGTCCATAAACCTTTTCCACTGCAAGTCTTTTAAGATTATCTCATACTCTTGACAGTGTAAAAGGAGATCCTCCTTTCTTTCCCCAGCCAGCTACGCAAAGTGTATCATCTTTTTTGCTCGTGTGAGCCACAGCCTGAAGTCCTGTGAAGTGATGGCTTACTTTGTTGGTGCTGTTCAGCAGAGTCAGAATGTCCCCCTTCTTCATTGTCACCTCCCGGGGACTTTTCTCTTGGTAGTCATAAAGAGCCAGGACCAGTTCTTTGCCCGTCTCATCATCTGTGGGAGCCACTTGTTGCTGAAAGAGACAGACGGTTCCGTGACCCTTGGGAGCTCACTGAAGCCAATGCTACAACTCTCAAGAGTAAAGAAGAGTTTGAAGAGTTTGGATTTATATCCCCCCTTTCTCTCCTGCAGGAGACTCAAAGGGGCTGACAATCTCCTTGCCCTTCCTGCCTCACAACGAACACACTGTGAGGTAGGTGGGGCTGAGAGAACTCAGAAGAGCTGTGACTAGCCCAAGGTCACCCAGCTGGCGTGTGTGGGAGTGTACAGGCTAATCTGAATTCCCCAGATAAGCCTCCACAGCTCCGGCGGCAGAGCTGGGAATCAAACCCGGTTCCTCCAGATTAGATACATGAGCTCTTAACCTCCTACGCCACTGCTGCTCCTAAACTGCTGAGCCTTAATCACAGTCAGCAGGAAGCTACCATCAGGGAGGGATTTAACCGGAGCCTCTGCTGAACAGTGTACATAAAAAGTACCCTACATTCTGAACTGGGAAAAAGAGATCCAAAGTTCCTATCTCAGGGGAGATACAGAAGATCTTTTAGGGAGCAAACGTTTTAAAGGTCTGCTAGATTGCCAGAAACACACCCCCCCCACCCCCCAACAGTAGTGGGACGAGTCTTTGTGGACGCAAGAAGGCAGCGGCAGGCTCTGCTCGGTTTCTTCTTACCCGGCATGCTTGGGCTTGCTCTCTCAGGGCTTGAATGCTGCTGCCATAGGCAGAGAGATCAGACATCAGAGCTTCATGCTTCTTAAGAAGAGCCTGCAAGCAGGGGAAAAAAGGCCATTAGAACCCGCATTATATTTTTCAACGGTAACTCTGCTGCTGGCTTTACTGGTCTGACAAATGTTGGCTTTTTTATTTCTCAATAGCAAGCATAATTTACAGAGGCGTAGCTGGATCATGCTGCGTCCGGTGAGCACTCAGCGTTCCCCCGCTCCCGCCTACCTTACTTAATTCAGCCTGAAAGTGGAGGCTGGAAAAAGCAGCCTGTTCACTTGAGGCTGAAAACGGCCTGGTGGCAACTATACTTCCCAGGGGACCTTGGGGCGCGCAAGGTCTCCTGGGAAGTGTAGTTCCCATCAGGCTGTTTTCAGCCTCAAGTGAACAAGCCGCTTTTTCCAGCCTCCACTTTCAGGCTGAACTAAGGTAAGTGTGTGTGGGGCAGGGCAGGGCAGGGCACTGCGGGGGGGCGGGGTGGATTTTCTGCCCCAGGCGCATGCCCGGTGCAATGCGCATCCCCCTGCCCGCTTGTAGCTCCGCCTCTCATTATTTACTCTACTTTGACTCCAAGAGCATCGGAACACTCTAGAGCAGTGATGGCGAACCTTTTCGAGACCGAGTGCCCAAACTGCAACCCAAACCCCACTCATTTATCGCAAAGTGCCAACACGGCAATTTAACCTGAATACTGAGGTTTTAGTTTAGGAAAAACGGTTGGCTCTGAGGCGTGCGTTACTCAGGAGTAAGCTTGGTGGTAAAAGGTGGCTTTGCTTTGAAGCAACCATGCAACTCTTCAGGGTGACTCACAACCCTTAGGAGGGTTTACTCAGAAGCAAGCCCCATTGCCAGCAACTGAACTTACTCCCAGGTAAAGGATCGCGCTTTAGTTCTTTGCATGAAAATCAGTGGGGTTTAACAGTGCTTAACAGGGTTACCTATACGGCTTCCCCAAAACTAGGTTTAATGCTAATAATCGAGCCCAGCGGCCCAGGCCAGCCTAGATGTGTGTGTGTGGGGGGGGCAATTTCTCCCCCACACACGATGAACTCTGTTTGTGCATGCCCACAGAGAGGGCTCTGAGTGCCACCTCTGGCACCCGTGCCATAGGTTCGCCATCACTGCTCTAGATGCTGGCTGCGACGTACCTCTGCAGAATCCTCATCCTTTCCATAATCGGTGCTGCCCACGATGGGCTCCTTCTCCCTCATCCAGGACTCAGCCTCGTTGGCATCCGCAAAATACTGCTGGGCTTGCAGAGAGTCTTCCAGATCTTGCCTGCGTTGGGACGCCTTGCCTTTCAAGGACTCCCATTTCTGGTTCAGGTCATTCAATCTGGTTTTCACATCCTCAGCAGCAAAGTGTCCTAAGACACAACAGCTCCAAGTTTAACATTAGAGCATGGAAAGAGACCTCAGCTGTTCATGCAATTTGTTCCTCCCCTCATCCTTCCCTGGGGGAGACTAGGAGGAGGCCCCAGGATTATAGATGCCCCTTCCTAGCTCTTCACAGCAGGAGAAAGTGAACAAATGAATAAAGGAAGGCTGAATAAGAACATAATAACATAAGAATGAGCCTGCTGGATCAGACCAGAGTCCATCTAGTCCAGCACTCTGCTACTCGCAGTGGCCCACCAGGTGCCTTTGGGAGCTTTGCTCACATGAATGCATGTGAACAATCCCTTGGTTCATCTAGTCCAGGGGTAGGGAACCTTTAACACTCAAAGAGCCATTTGGACCCGTTTTCCATGGGAAAAGAAAACACTTGGAACCGCAAATAATTTTTGACATTTAAAATAAAGATAACACTATATATATAGGGTTTTTTAAACCTTTTACTCCGCTCATTCTGAGAAGCGCATGGATGCGCCCGCCCGGCTCCAACGGGGCGGGCGAGAGGGGAAGCCCGCGGCGCGGCCCAGCCAACTGTGGGCAGTTGGTGCGCCCACCCTGCTTCCTGCAGGGCGGGCAAGGATGGGGCCGGCGGCTCGGCTCGTGGAACCACAGTGCAAGGGCAGAAGAATCGCATGCGGCTCTTGAGCCACAGGTTCCCTACCCCTGATCTAGTCACTTCTCCCCATTGTGAGAGAACTGGGGAATGGGACGCATGAACCCAAGGGTGAAACCTTGCTCCCCGCCCCCAAATTGTAGGAGCTGAGCTTAGGAAACAACCAGGCACCCTTCTACTGTGTTCAGATCCAGCTGCAGCTGACACCCCCCACCCCCACCTCTAATTACTATTGCCAAGGACATTATAAGGAAGACAGGAAGCAGCTAGACATCTGCCATCACCTCTGACCTTTAAAATTTAGGACATAAAAGCCACCCCATTTATCAATTCTTGGTACAGAACCTTTTTCAATGCAGAAAGTACCGGGCCCTGACTATAGTCAGCCAACAGCTGGCTCGCTTGTTTGGTGAGTGTCCAGGATTGCTAAAGTAACCTTGAAAGCAAATCCGCAACAGTGACTAGCTTGCCACATTTTAACTGGACCACATACTCCTATCAGTCATACATGCCCTAAGGGGCAAAACGGACCAATGTCCGCAACATTTACCATCTGATCGCTGCAAGGATTGTCTTTTTTCGCACAAGCCACAAGAGACGTGGCTGTTTATAGGTATGTGCCAAGGAGATAAACAAGATACAGGACACTTATCATTTACAGTAGCGTGGGAAAAATCCAGATGTACACACCTTCTTCCACCATGATGTTCCCTTTCTGGGTGACCGCTTTAATGCGTGGTTCGTGGCCGGCAATCTCAGCTTGTAGAGCCTGGTGCTTCTTCAACAGGTTCTGGACCCCGATCAGATCTTTGCCTGGAAGTGAGCACAGCTGACATCAGGAACTGCCAGATGGTTAAGCCACTGAATAAAAAGCTGCAACTAGGAAATGCACCAACTGTCATGACAAATGTTTGTTAACACAGCAGAAACAACGCTCATGTTCTCGAAAGCAACAGTGGGTTGGCAGGAATGCATCATGTCTATGTGTTCTGTAATTCTGGCAATGGGGGGGGAGTTGTGAAAAAAAAAACCTAGCAAGCCTACTAAAACTGGCTTGCTGGCAGTCCCAAATGTGGGCCACTGCAGAGTTATGCTTCTTCTCCACTGAGGCAGGAGGACATCTTGATGGCGGGGGATTCCCACCCCTTCCAATAGGGAGGCAGGAGAAAGTTGGGAATCACCCGCCGTCAAGATGTCCTCCTGCCTCAGTGGAGGACCAATCTTCATGGTGAGTATCCAACAGACCATTCTTGAACCTTATTAAGAAATTAAAACATATGGCCAATAGCAGACTCCGGCCTATTTGGGAGAGAAAGCAGCAGAAGTTCTCTGGCACAAGATGAGGTGCTGACCCCTACATGAGTTTTGTGTGTAGAGTGAGTTTCTAAAGAGTGAGAAACCACTCGCAAAGGGGGGTCTTCACAAAATACGTAACATGCCGTGGCCAAACCATATTTTGGCTGCTATGAACAGGTGTAGGGGCTTCTAGGCCCCCCACTAGCATTCCAATTCTCTCCTTGATCACTGGCAGAAGTGGGTTTCCAATATATGCAAGAGGAGGAGGGAACGCGTGAGCCAGAAACCGCTTAATGATTGCCAGACCGCACTTTGGCTATTATATACAAACCAACCCAATATTTGGCCAATCTAATAAAGGCAGCAAATTGCAGAGCCAAATAACGCATTCCAACCGTACATCTTTCTATTTATGTAGTCCAAAGAATGATGGGAGTCATACAGAACATAAGCATGAACATATGGATTGAGCTTGCAAGCATTTCCAGAAGTGTTGCACAATGTTCATTTGGCCCAGATGCAGTTTGCATGTAATTCCAGTCTGACGCCAGTGTGTGTCTGAAAGAGGGCAGGCTGTTCTTAGTCACAAATAAGTGCAGGCAACGCACCCAAAAACACAGAGAGACCAACAAATTTGAGTATCTCAAACCAATATCCAGGATCAATACATGCCAAATAATTTTGGAAACCCAAAACAGTGATGGCCAACCTTTTTGAGACCGAGTGCCCAAATTGCAACCCAAACCCCACTTATTAATCGCAAAGTGCCAACCCAGCAATTTAACCTGAATGCTGAGGTTTTAGTTTAGAAAAAACCGGTTGATTCCCTCTTCCTCTGCCCTACCCGCTCGAGCAGGGGCCAGCCTGCTCTAGCCTCCAGCAAGTCCCCCGCACACAGCTCTGTGCCTCTCTAGCATCTCTGCTTCCTCTGCGCCCCCCCCCCCCTCAGGCAGCAGCCGCCCGGAGCACGGGCACCAGGCCCGCCAGCCAAGTCCTCCCTGCTCACTGCGGTGCGTGCACGTCATGCTCAGTGGCCCAGGCCAGCCTAGATGTGTGTGTGGGAGGGTGATTTTCCGCCTCCCACATGACAAACTCTGTGTTCGCGTGCCCACAGAGAGGGCTCCGAGTGCCACCTCTGGCACCCATGCCATAGGTTCGCCATCACTGACCTAAAAAGATGTCTGATCCCACAACAGAATTGCCAGCACTGTCCCGCACGGTACAAACATATCACCTCTATTGGTTGAAGCGGCAATAGGTTCCTTCTCTCTGATCCAAGTTTCTTCATCTTCAATGTCACGGAAGAGCTGCTGCAGGCGAAGGGAATCGGCCAGCTTCTGCTTGCGTGCCACCATTGGGTCCTTCAGGGCTTCGTAGCGGGCAACCAAAGCCTCCTGCTTCTTCTTGATGTTGTCGGCATCAAAGTGTCCGGCTTCTTGGAACTGCCGAGCTTGGATAGTGATGCCGTCAATGCGATCCTAGGATAAATGATTCAGCAGGAAGGTTTCAGGTCAGAAGCATCAGGCCTCTACCCAAAGTTTCTTTGGTTGCCGGGATGGTGCCCAGCATGGTTCTCCAGCTTGGGCCTGTGTCACAATGGCCCCATCCTGTGATTGGGGAGGGGAGTCTGGAATGATGGATGTGTGCTCTCACCCAGGAGTCAGTTCCTATCTCCTGTTTATAGACCTTGGGGCTCTGGTTTGGCTCAAACCACTATCAGTCGTAAAATGCCACCTCCCTTTCTACTTTCAATTTCCTTTGTGTACTCCTACTTTGATTCTGTGGCATAGGGGCAGGGGAAAAGGGGATTTAAGCCCAAGCCTTGCTTGTGTTCTTTAGAGTCGTCTGTTGCTGTTCCTGATCTTTGGTTTCCCCAATAAAGGCTATAGCTAACATCTACAGTCTCTTTATTTTGGACTGAAGT
Organism: Sphaerodactylus townsendi; assembly: GCF_021028975.2. Classification (NCBI taxonomy): domain Eukaryota; kingdom Metazoa; phylum Chordata; class Lepidosauria; order Squamata; family Sphaerodactylidae; genus Sphaerodactylus; species Sphaerodactylus townsendi. The sequence continues at coordinate 50,806,096 of NC_059436.1, read as the reverse complement.
CTGACATTTAGACGATTCCAACAGTTGCTACCGTGTTTCCCCGAAAATAAGACAGTGTCTTATATTAATTTTTGTTCCCAAAGATGCGCTATGTCTTATTTTTAGGGGATGTCTTATTTTTCTGTGTTCTGTTCATCGGGCATGCTTCCAAACAAAAACTTTGTTATGTCTTACTTTCGGGGGATGCCTTATATTTTGCACTTCAGCAAAACCTCTACTACGTCTTATTTTCAGGGGATGTCTTATATTCGGGGAAACAGGGTAACTGCCTTACCCTCCTTATGTCAGGACTGCAACTCCCAACATGCACTGGTTCCCGCCTTTTCCCCAAAAGTGCGGGAAAACAAACTGAGAAGCTACATTCCACCAGAGCTTCAGAACCAATGGGAGACCAGGAACTGGGAGGAGGGGAAGAGCTGATTGGTTGCTGTCTGTTTTTGTAAATAGTTTAAATACTGGAACTGAGGACAAGAATCCTCAGTTCCAGCACCCTGTAGTTAGGGCGACGTAAATAAAAAAAAGTTCTTTTTTAAGCTGCTTTGTTTGAGTGTGTTCAGCCTTACACCTTACAAGGAGACGGGGCTAGGTACATCAGTCAGCATCATTTTGTCCTCATCACAACTAAGTGTGGCAGGGCAGGTGGAAAGAGGACAGCTGATCCAAGGCCTCCCAATGAATTTCATGGCAGGTTGGAGATCTGGATCTCCCAGGTTCCCCAAAACAATGTCTGTGGGAGCCATAATATCTGCTAACACCTTTTTCTGCTGCTTGCCTAGTGTTTTTAGGGACAAGGTGGGGCCTGATAGGGCTTTAGACCACAAAGCGTCTGATTGGCTGTGCAGATTTTTCAAAAAAAATGTTGCTTTGACAGCAGGTACCACCCGAGAACAGGCATCTGCACGTTGTTTCTGAAGTTAAGGTGCGCAAATCCTTTTGTGGCTGGCTCTGCCTCCTGTGGCAACCAGTTTGTTGCTGCACCCCACCATGCTGTGCCAGAATTCCAAATGGGCTCATAGCAGAGGTGGGATCCAAAAATTTTAGTAACAGGTTCCCATGGTGGTGGGATTCAAACAGTGGCATAGCGCCAATGGGGCTGGGCGGGGCACGATGGGGGCGTGGCCGGGCATTCCGGGAGCGGGGCATTAATAATTTCTCTGTTACTGTAAAAAACTTACTGTAAAAAAAAGTTCCTAATTTCCAGCTGGTATCTTTCTGTCCATAATTTAAACTCATTATAGCAAGTCCTATCGTCTCCTGCCAACAGAAACGACTTCTCCTCTAATTGACTGCCTGTCAAATACTTAATACTTTCAAATACTTAATTTTGTTTCTAGAAATCAAAAGAAGGAGACTTTCCTTAAACCAGGAACTTTACCATATTTCTAAAACATGTTTTTAAAACAGCCCAACAGGGAGAATTATCCCGTTTTCTACCTTCGCTAACCAGCCACATAGGAAACAACCGGACTTTATGATTTTTGGACCTAACGGAATTTCTAATGGAAAAGCAGACCCAATTAGTAACCCCCTCTCGGCACACACAAATAATTAGTAACCCACTGTCGGGAACTGGTGAGAACCTGCTGGATCCCACCTCTGGCTCATAGGCTCAAACAGGTTGGGGACCCCTGCCCTTGTCCAATATTCTGACCACTACAACAGAACACCTCTCAAGCAGAACATGGGAAACTCACTAAACATACCATGAGATACAGAAATGAACTTTTGGACACAAGAACTAATCAAAGGCCATAAAATAAGAGCCTCCCAGAGCATCTAAGATCCAACAGGTGGCTTGGAGTCCACCCTTGGTCAATATGGGGAAGAAAAATAAAGACAGGCCAGTGTTGTACCTGGTGAGCAGCAACGTCGGCCTCCAGCAGGGCATGCTTCTTCTGAAGGTTCTGAACATTAGTGAGGTCTTTGCCATAATCGTCTGAAGCCAGGTGCCCTTCCACCTCGTACAGCCACAGTTCGATGTCTTCCACATTGCGGTTGAATTGCTGCTGCTGGTTGGCTTCACGCAGCTTTATCCCTGGATGGAAAAGAAAGGAGAGGTGTGAACTGACCTTCTTCTAACGCAGATCGTAATGATCATGTGCTCTGGACTTGATACGAAGCTGCCTTGGAACAAGCCACACTTGATTTATCAAGCTTGATATTGCCCACTCAACTGGCAGCAGCTCTGAGACACTTTGAGAACCAGCACGGTGACGTGGGTAAGAGCGCCAGACTCTAATTTGATGAACCTGGATGGACTCCCCATTCCTACACCTGAAGCCTGCTGGGTGTAACGAACCAGTAAAGTCCAGTCAAAAGCAACCGTGTAAAGTTCTTTATTGAGCTGGCATTCTTAGTTTGCGACAGGCAATGCGAGAACTGACACCCAGATCTCAAGCAACCGCTTATACAGGGCATCAGATAGGATCCCGCCAAAAGAGTATAAACAGGACAGATTTTCACACAGAATTTCACATCAGGCAAGCAAGCAGTCAAGTGAAAGATAACCAAAACAGTGAAATTCCCCTTTCCCGGGCGTTAAGCCAAAACCTCCGGCGAGAACCTCTCCAAGGTCGAACTACAACCTTACACTGGGTGACCTTGGGCTAGTCACAGTTCTCACAAGGTGCCTGTTTTTCATGGTGGGGGGGGGGGGGGATGAGTGCAAGCTGCTTTGGGACTCTTTACAGTAGAGAAAAATGGGGGGGGGGGAAACAACTCTCCTTCTTCTGGGGTCTCAGACAGAGGTCCTTCATATCACCAACTTGCTAACTTTTTAAAACTGGAGATGATGGAGCGTGAAACTGCATCCTTCCGCATGAAAAGCGGAAATTGGACAAAGTGATTTGTAAAAAAAACTACCTTCCAGTGCAACTTCTAGAGGAAAACACCATTTTAATGTGTCCCTATACTATGTATTGTCAAAGGCTTTCATGGCCGGATTCAACTGGTTGTGGGTTCTCTGGGCTGTGTGGCCGCGGTCTGGTAGATCTTGTTCCTGAAGTTTCGCCTGCACCTGTGGCTGGCATCTTCAGAGGTGTATCACAGAGGGAAACCCACAACAACCTGTCCCTGTACTCTTTTCAATTAAAAGCAGCATCGCACCTTTCAGTTCAGTTGCTTCCAGCAGCTTCTTCCACAAGCTGATGACTTCGTTCATGCGGGCTGCTACTTCATCAAATGCATAATGTTTGACGTCAATCAACTGCTGCCCAGCCTTCTCCAAAGCATCAATGCGGCTCTGATTGGCTGACAGCTCAGCCTCAAAAGCTTGATGCTTCTGGACTTTGCCCTGCAGATTGGATGGGTCCTAGAAACGGAGGATTACCAGACGTTACAGTCTTGAGTTAGAAGAATGTTGTATGCTAAGAGTTTCCTTTGTGGAAAGAGTAGTAGAAGTAGACAAGCCTATATTGGCATTCCAAAATACAATAAAACAATTGTCCATAAAAGACAGATAGATACAACAAACATTCAGAGTCTTATCAATAGTGTAGTCCAAATGGACTCATCAAAAGTGCCATTCCCATACACCTCTCCACAGACCAGACTGAAGACCCACCAACAGAACCCAGGCATCGCAACAACATACAGTATCAACACTCCACTGTAAAACACAGAGTTTGTTGGAGTGGCACCAAACACAGAGCAAGGGATAGGGGACAAGGAAATGGGCGAACAATTGATCTGACTCCAATAGGTTGCCACAGCCTTCAATTGTCACACCATCTGGCAATTGATAACAAAACTACGACATCTCTCTATGAATCACCCACAGGTTATTTGACTTTGGATGACCGTGAACTTGTGGAAAGAGTAGACGAAGAGGCACTTTCTACATCATGGAATGTGCTGCCCTATATTGAGAGCAACTGTAGAGCAAACACGTGCAAGGCACTTTTGAATAAATAAGAAAATATTGGCATTACCTTGTAAGCTTCGTCAGTTGCGGTTTTCATCTTTTCATTGACCCAGCTTTTCAGCTCATCAGAGTCCCTGAAGAACTGTTGCAGGTGGAACGAATCGGCAAGTTGCGTCCGGCGGTGCATGGCTCGTTCATGCAAAGCATTACGCCGGCTCAGCAGCTGAAAGAAGCAGCAGAGAGGACCTAGTTACGAATTAATTTCATTAGAATTTCCTTCAGTCACAGCTAAAGGAATCAGATAGAACAGTGATGGCGAACCTTTTTGGGACCGAGTGCCCAAATTGCAACCCAAACCCCACTTATTTATCGCAAAGTGCCAACTTGGCAATTTAACCTGAATGCGGAGGTTTTAATTTAGAAAAAAACGGCTGGCTCCCTCTTCCTCCACCCCACCTGCTCGAGCAGGGGATAGCCTGCTCTAGCCTCCAGCAAGTCCCGTGCACACCACTCTGTGCCTCTCTAGCATCTCTGCCTCCTCTGCATGCCGCCCAGGCAGCAGCCACCTGGAACACAGGCACCAGGCCCGCCAGCCGAGTCCTCCCTGCTCACAGCGGTGCCCGCACGTTGTGCTCAGTGGCCCAGGCCAGCCTAGATGTGTGTGTGTGTGGGGGATGACTTTCTGCCTCCCACATGACGAACTCTGTGTGCACATGCCCACAGAGAGGGCTCCGAGTGCCACCTCTGGCACCCGTGCCATAGGTTCGCCATCACTGAGATAGAACCACAGCAATCAGCCAGTGATATCCTTGTAACATAATGATGCGCAAGCTGGAAAGCCGCATGAGATACTTTAAACTTACAGCATCTCTTCGTGTAGCAACATCTTCCTTTGCGTAATGGTTGTTCTGTATCAGTTTTGTGGCAAATTCATCCAGGGCCTGAAAAAGAGGCAATTTTTATTCATTTAATTATACTGGAAATGCTGACTGAACCAGTAAAAATTGTTTGCAAAAATCTCAAAATCTTAATGTCTGTATTCATCTCAGGTCCATGTTAATAACATTTGGCCTACATCCTGATTAAAGATGATGTTTATGTTGGAACTTCCTACAGAAATATACCAGTTTCTGGCCAAAATGGTTCGTTTGTAGTTCTCTTCTTTGTACAATGAAAAGCTCTGCTAATTGACATTCCTGGGGAACTGGAGTTGTCAGTGTACCATTAATGCATGTTAAAAATCTTAATGTCTGTATTCATCTCAAAATCTTAACGTCTGTATTCATCTCAGGTCCATGTTAATAACATTTGGCCTACATCCTGATTAAAGATGACGTTTATGCCGGAACTTCCTACAGAAATATACCAGTTTCTGGCCAAAATGGTTCGTTCGTAGTTCTCTTCTTTGTACATTGAAAAGCTCTGCTAATTGAACTTCCTGGGGAACTGGAGTTGTCAGTGTACCATAAATGCATGTTAAGAAAGCTTTTGCCTGGAGGCTGCTCAGGTTGCTTGGTCAGCATACTGGTTAATCAAGCTGTCCTGTTTTTAAAAAATCAATTAAATGCAACAGAAAAAAAACCAGACCAAAACTTTTATACGCAAACTGAAGAAGGGTTAATGAGGCATACAAACTCATGTGAATGTACTTAATCTGACACTGTCCTAAGGCTGTGCTCATACACAGCTATCCTGAAGCAAGTCCTGCTGATCTCAATACAACATTCCCAGGTGAACACACGTGAAATTACAGCTATTAATGTATACTTGGAAGAATGTTCTGAATGGGACTTTCTCCAAAGGCAATTTAGCATTAGAGGGGGCTATACCACAAAAACTAAAAAAAGCTCCAAGAAGCCAAAGGAAACCAGGACAACTTATGACAAGTCCCTGTGCACAAACTCACTATATTCATTTATCTGAAACAAGAGAACTTCTAGTAGAACACAGTTAATAAATTCTGGAAGCACAATATTGAACAGCAAATCTACCTAAGGCAACAGCTCTGCGTGAAAAAACAACTTAAGTTGCTATGAAGGGAGGAAGATCTCCAAAAGGATTTCCTTCTGGAAATAGATCCAGCGATAAAACTCCATATGATTAGAGCTTGTAAACAACTTCCTTGCAGATGGTACATGCTACTCCAGCCCTATCCAATTATCACACATAGATTGCAGGCTTGCCTTTGTTGGAATCAAGAACAAAATCCTAGTTTTTCAAATTATGGAAGTCTGAGGAAGGTCCCAAGAAAGTCCTAATATGTGCTATTAACACAGGTTTGGGGGATTTCAAAACTGAAATTAAGTATGGAAGAAGCACTTCATTGGAATTAGTGAAAGGACCTCCTATGGCCATGGTGGCGAACCTTTGGCACTCCAGATGTTGTGGACTACAATTCCCAGCAGCCCCTGCCAGCATGGCAATTGGCCATGCTGGCAGGGGCTGATGGGAATTGTAGTCCACAACATCTGGAGTGCCAAAGGTTCACCACCACTGTCCTATAGAAACTCAGATTCCTGAAAATCTAGAGCGCGCGCCTGACCCAGTTAGGAAGGGCTGGTAGCTCACCAAAGTTTCCTTTAGCAGTTTTAACATGTAGCTCTGCCTTTTGAACAGCTAACAAAGCAATTTCACACAAACCAGGTGCCCCTTTCTGTGCCACGTGAAACAGAATGATCACATATGCCAACAACTATTATTAATAACTAGCTGTCATGCCCGTTGTATGAACAAATACAATGGGCTGTAGAAAAATGTTGGCAGGTTAACAGCTTCTACCGAGGGGGCCAACCAATCCTGCCTTTCTTCCCGGCTGCCCTGCATCACCAACTCCCTCCTCATCCTCTTCCTGGATGCCTGCATCGGCATGCAAGGGTTAATGGTGGCTGCTGAGAGGGATGACCCCCGCCTGCCTCGTGTCACCAGCCCCCTCCTCCTTTTCCCAGATGCCTGCATCACCCACACACTGGTTAATGGTGCAGTTGCGGTTGCCAGCAGTTGTGACCAGTGGTGGGATCCAAAAATTTTAGTAACAGGTTCCCATGGTGGTGGGATTCAAACAGTGGCGTTAGCCAATGGAATTCACAGAGCATTGGCCACGATGGGGGGGGGTGTGGCTGGGCATTCTGGGGGCGGGGCATTAATAATTTCTCTGTTACTGTAAAAAAACTCTTACTGTAAAAAAAAAAAAGATCCTGATTTCCAACTGGTATCTTTTCTGTCCATAATGTGTTTTTAAACACATTACCTTAGCAAGTCCTATCCGTCTTCACTGCCAACAAGAAACAAGCGACTTCTCCTCTAATTGACTGCCTGTCAAATACTTAATACTTTCAAATACTTAATTTTGTTTCTAGAAATCAAAAGGAGGAGACTTTCCTTAAACAAGGAACTTTACCATATTTCTAAAACATGTTTTAAAAACAGCCCAACAGGGAGAATTATCCCGTTTTCTACGCTCACTAACCAGCCACATAGGAAACAACAGGACTTGATGATTTTTGGACCTAATGGAATTTCGAACGGAAAAGCAGACCCAATGAGTAACCCCCTCTCGGCACACACAAATAATTAGTAACCCACTGTCAGGAACTGGTGAGAACCTGCTGGATCCCACCTCTGGTTGTGACCTTCCCTCCGGGAGCAGCTGATGCCTGCTCCTCCTCAGGAAACTGCAGACAATACAATGACTGTAATTATTCAGGTAAGGGGGGAGAAGGGCAAGGATGTGAGAGAGTGAGAAACCCCCACATTTCGCTTTCTTTCTTTTGTGTTGTTTTTTACCGATTTTGTGTAAGACCCGCCCCCAAGCCATGCCTGTCGCCACCCTGGATAGCTTTTTATATAATAGAAAGTCTAAAATTTATAAAGCCCACAAGTATGCCTCTGTGAAGTTAATGAAACAGACAAACTTCGGGTGCACTCAGGTGTCATGATGGAGCATAGTTTGTAAAAGAAACTGTAGTCTCAGTCATTAAGTGAGCAGTTTTGGTTTTCTTTTTCTTGGCTCTCTCCTACACCCAGCAAGAAGGACATCCTCTCAATACTCCAGACTCTGCAGCCAGGAAGCTGTGAAAGATGGGGCTACTCCACCAACTGCACTTTGTGTATTTAGATGTTACAAGAAATCACCATTAGTTCAGACTGGTTAACTAACCAACTGCAATTCCTAGCTTGAAATGCTAGTTTTGCACCAACCAGCACACACCAGGTTATTGGTCTTTTTCTATTCAAATGCCTTGTCTAACTGGGATCTAATCAAAGAATGGGTTATATGACGTCTAAATGCAGTCCTAGTTTAAATTGTGGGGGACTAGTTAATTTAGTTATGTGCATTTACTCAGAAATAAGTCCCACAGAGTTTAGTGGGCCTTGGCCCAAGGGAGCATGGACAGAATTAAAGCCTTAGGTACACATTTTTCAAGATGCACATACTTTCTGTTTTCTCGCCATCTGATTCAAACAGAACTCTAATAGAAGCAAAAAATAGGTACAGAAAGGATAGAAATGTAGCATTTAGTAGGGCATATTGTTATATGACAGCTTATAATGGGTTTCTTAAACTCTGAAAAATTAAATGATGGAGGGGGAAAGAATCTACTTTCTCTTTTGGTAGCTGGCAGATAATATTTTTACTCTTTAGCTTGTGATATCACTTTCATCTCTACCAAATGAAACAGAATCTAATGCGAATAACCCAGTATAAAAATGTCTTACTGTGATTTTCTCTTCCTGGGCACTGAGGGACTTTTCAAAGTCCTCGTGCTTTTTAAGCAGGGCTTCCACACTGTCCAAGGAGTCGCCCAGGTCTTCGTTGAGCAAGAAGGCCTAAAAGGAAAGAAAAACATAACCATTGGTGCATGTACTACATTTGCCCGCGTTAACAAGGCTGCAGCATCTGGGAGAATGGCATTCTTCTGATTCATGTGGGCTTGGGACATCTTTCATCCATCTTGAACCCTTGGTCCAGAACGGAAGATAGTCAGAACATTTTAAAACGCTGGTTATTCACTGAAAAGGAGCAGTGACCAAGCCGCAAGCAAACTTGTGCAGAGGCGGGGGGGGGGGGGAGGGGGGGCTTGTCTCACCTCTTCATTTGGGTAATGCTTCATGTCGGATAACTAAAGAGTCTCTAATGACACGTTGATAATAGGGCTACAGATATTTGGAAATACTTTTGTCCTGCTTTGTTGATTTACAGCATTTTCTATGGCAGTTCCTCCTTCCCCTCCCCTCAATTGCATACCACCCTCCCTCCCCTTCCCTTGCATGCCACCCCTCCCTCCCTCCCCTTCCCTTGCATGCCACCCCTCCCTCCCCACTTCCTCCTTCCACTAGGGTGGGTGGGCTATGTCTAAACGCTGGGCCCCCTCCCCTCCCTTGCATGCCACCCCTCCCTCACTCCCCTTCCTCCCTCCCCTTGCATGCCACCCCTCTCCCAACCCCTCCCACTCTGCTTCAAGGTGGGAGTTGGAGCCAGATGATCGAGGCCCCTTCCCTCCTCTCTCCCCTCTCCCTTGAATGCCACCCCTCACTCCCTCCCCTTCCCCACTCCCTTCCCTTGCATGCCACCCCTCCCTCCCCTCCTTCTCCCTCTGCTAGGGTGGGTGGGCCATGTCCAGATGCCGGGACCCCTTCCCTTCCCTCCCCTCCCTTGCATGCCACCCCTCACTCACTCACTCCCCTTCCTCCCTCCCCTTGCATGCCACCCCTCCCTCCCAACCCCCCTCCCTCTCTGCTAAGGTGGGTGGGCCAGATTTGAATGGGGCCCCTTCCTCCTCTCCCTTGAATGCCACCCCTCACTCCCTCCCTCTCTTCCCCACTCCCCTTCCCCTTTGCATGCTGCCACCCCTCCCTCCCCTCCTTCTCCCTCTGCTAGGGTGGGTGGGCCATGTCCAGATGCTGGGCCCCCTCCCTCCCCTCCCTTGCATGCCACCCCTCACTCCCTCCTCTCCCCTTTCTTCCCAAGGGGTTAAAGCATCTTTCCTGTGAGGAAAAGCTCAATAATTTAGGTTTTTGTGATCATGAAACAGGACAACTAGGGAGAGGTGTCATATTTTAATGAAATGTTGAATGGTGTCTTGAGACAGAGAGAGGAAGTCCTTGTATTATGGTTCATTAACTGCTGGCATTATCACAGTTTTGTACGTGAAGCAGTATTTGTACTGTTTGCATTTCTTCAACACACCTTATCTTTATACATTGCATCACCCTTCGTGTGGCTGGGATATAACTCCCCCCCCACCTTTTTTTTTGGTATTAGAACTGAAAATGGTCATCCTTCATGCTAGCTCTCAACAGACATTACACTCGACTGAACATGAACCTGGGAATTCAGGGGACCGATCTAGCAAAAACGCTGCTGTGAAAAGGCAGACAGAAACAGAGAGAACCCAATTTTTTTCCAGGCAGCAATGACATACTTTGCTGTATTCGGGGCTGCATAATTTCAGTACAAGCAGATGTATAAGCTTCATAATAAGTAATGAAACCGTGGAATTCGCTGCCAGCAGACATAGTGAAGGCCACCAGTATGGATGGCTGTAAAACGGGTTAATCAGATTGATGGAAGAGAAGTCCATTAATGGCAACTAGCCACAGAGGATGAATGGAACTTTCATAGTCAAAGGAAAAAGTAAGCCTAGATGTAAACTACTAGTAAAACTACGGTGCTAGTGGAAGAAGAAGAAGAGTTGGATTTATATCCCCCTTTCTCTCCTGTTAGGAGACTCAAAGGGGCTTACAAACTCCCTTCCCCTCCCCCCAAATAAACACCCTGTGAGGTGGATGGGGCTGAGAGAGCTCCGAAGAACTGTGACTAACCCAAGGTCACCCAGCTGGCATGTGTTGGAGTACACAGGCTAATCTAGTTCACCAGATAAGCCTCCACAGCTCAAGCAGCAGAGCGGGGAATCAAACCCGACTCTCCAGATTAGAGTGCACCTGCTCTTGACCACTACACTACCTAGTGCCCAGCAGGTTGCCCTGGATAGCTGACAAATAGGGCTTCCATTCAAGAGAAGGCTTGTTTGCCAGCTATCCAGAGCAATGGGCTGGCCACTAGGTGACATAAAATGATGTTATGGACTACAATTCCCATCAGCCCCTACCAGCATGGCCAATTGGCCATGCTGGCAGGAGCTGATGGGAATTGTAGTCCATAACATCTGGAGTGCCAAAGGTTCGCCACCACGGTGATAGACCATATGGACCACAGGATCTTAGGTAGTTGCTTCTATTCCTGCCTAATTTAAAGCACACACACACCCCCGAAACTCAGCAGGCCTGCTTGTTAAATTATGCTCAGTGTGATTGAGCTTGACACATACTTCCTGTTTGCTCATCCAGTTGTCCACTTGCTCGGTGTCCCTGTAGAAAAGCTGCAGGTCCATGCACTGCTCATACTGCTGCCTGCGAAGCTCCCAGAGTTCCAGAAGAGCAGCTCGTTCATCCGACAGGAGGGTCAGCTGAGGAAGGAAAAAAACCCACTTGAGTGGCCACTCACTCACTCACTCACGCCCTCTCAAGAACTCTACGCATCAGCATTAGGACCTGAGAATATCACCTCCTAAAAGAAAAACAGACCCTGTCCACGTAAGAGTTTCCTGATTTGGCATCCGGTGCTGGATTCTCCTATCTGGATCGTATCCCAAACTTTTACTGGAGGAACTGTAGGTTAGGAATAAGGTGGCTGCTGTGCATGTTTAGGTCTTTGGTTAAATTTCTGGCATCCACAGTTGAAAGGTGCTCTGGCAGCCAGACATCTATAGCTGCTGCCAGTCAAGGACAACATCCGGAAGGACCAACAGTCCGACTCAAGCAGGAGTCAGCAACCTTTACCACCGAAAGAGCCATTTGGACCGATTTTCCACAGCCCCAAAGATCTACTGAGCTGGACAGCCTCTGATTCGGCCCCTCCACTCACCTGCTCTGGAGGGCTGGAGGGACGCAGCCACCACGCTACCCCTCCAGAGCCTCCAGGCCACATGAGCCGCAGTATAAGGCTGAAAGAGCCACATGCGGCTCCGGAGCCGCGGGTTGCAGACCCCTGGAAGGCAGCTTCATGTGGAAATCAAGGCCTTCTTCCCTTTGAGAAGAATTTGTATAAATGCAGCTGTGACAAGATACAGAACTCCTGCTTTTATGACCTGGCCTAGAAAAACTGGAAATGGAATCCACTCCACATCTGATGCATTTGCCTAATTGCTTTCATTAGCAAAGCACAAATTCAATTCTCATCAAGGTTTTTCCTGCTATCAAATAAAAGCTGACTTATTGTGGCAACATCATAGGGTTTTCCAAGCAACAGAAGCTCAGAAGTGGTTTGCCATTGCCTGCCTCTGCCCTTCCTTCGTGGTCTCCCATCCCAATATCAGCCAGGACTGACCCTGCTGAGCTCCCTAGATCTCCAGGCATCAGGCTAGCCTGGGCCACCAAGATCAGGGCCACGTAAGATTCTCTCAAGCTTAAAAATGAAAAGAAATATATTGTATTGTCGAAGGCTTTCATGGCCGGAATCACTGGGGTGCTGTGTGGTTTCCGGGCTGTATGGCCGTGTTCTAGCAGCATTCTCTCCTGACGTTTCGCCTGCATCTGTGGCTGGCATCTTCAGAGGATCTGATGATGATGCTAGAACACAGCCATACAGCCCGGAAACCACACAGCACCCCAAGAAATATATTGTCGAAGGCTTTCACGGCCGGAATCACAGGGGTGCTGTTTGGTTTCCAGGCTGTATGGCCGTGTTCTAGCAGCATTCTCTCCTGACGTTTCGCCTGCATCTGTGGCTGGCATCTTCAGAGGATCCTCTGAAGATGCCAGCCACAGATGCAGGCGAAACATCAGGAGAGAATGCTGCTAGAACACGGCCATACAGCCCGGAAACCACACAGCACCCCTGAGAAGAAATAGTTAGTGGAATTACACACAACTTTTTTTTAACCCAGCAGTATTACATTTCACTGCTATTTTTCACTTCTGGGTTTTTTTCTTGCTTCTGAACATCATCATCTTACCTTCTCTTTAACTTCCTCGGAGGCGTAATGACCAGCAGCAAGCAGAGCCTGTCCAGACTCATCGGCAGATTTAAAACTATCTTCGTGGGCATCGATTTCTCCCTGTGACAAAATACACATTAATTTTCCAAAATAGAAAAGCTGCCATTTGAAAATACAAACAGAGATTTGTTAAAGCTCAATCCTGGAAATGAAGGGAACAAACGGGGCTTGGATATTTGGGCATTTGGCTATTGCCCGCACAAGATGGACGCACCGGAGAATGGTAGAAATATAAAACATTAGGAAGGGAAATTAGCCCTTCAAACGAAAGTATCATCCTTGCTGAAGATCAGTCATGTCCTCCTCCACCCTGGTGGCCAAATTCCCTTCCTGTTGTGTATTCATCCACTCCCATTTCCACTTTGCGTTTGCTGATCTCCTAATTGAAAACAACTGCTCACGGTTGCCACTGGAATAGTTAGAAAACCCATCCTGCTTATTTCAGTAAAGGCTGGGATGTTTTGTGAAGGCTGGGATGTTTAATGGCATCAGAACAGATGTCATCATGACCAATTTAACCAGTGTGGTCTCTATCCCAGCCTGGCCCACCCTCCCGACAAACAGAAATCACATGATTTCTAAATGGAGTGATGTCAACACGCATGATAGAATTTACCATAGCTTGCTACCTGTTATAAGCATGATGGTGTTAATAGTTCTCCTTTCCCCTTAGAACTTAGGAAAGGGCCAAGCTTTTAAATCTGCGGTGACTATTTGAACTTTCTGCAACCCAAGGCATTCCACAGAGTACGAGCAAGGCCCCTGCAGAACCATCAACTCTTTTGCCAGCTTTCCCCGGAAACCAGCCTTTGAGACAGGTACAATCTCCTCTGAAAGCATTCACTAAATTAGTCCGCTTTCCCTAAAGGCCAGGCCGTGAGACAACACGGTCACGTGAGAAAAGATCCCTCCAACTTGGAAACACAAACCCTCTCTGACTAGAAAATGGCCCTTGAACAGATTTCCGTCTCCTCTCCTTTCCATCAGGCTCCTCCAGCCTTCCGTGGGTCCAGATTGGTTGTGAGATGCTCAGCACACACTTCAAACAGGTCCAGAGAAGATTAGTGATTGACAGAAAAGTGAAGGACCTTTGCCCATCTGTCACATAGACACTCGCACACACTCAATCTTCCAACCCTGTAGAAACTCCTGCTTGCACAGAAATCAGCAACTGCAAAGGACGCTACAATCAAGCCCCTCTGATATTATGGAATTACAACCAAGCAGTCAGTGGTGGGATCCAAAAATTTTAGTAACAGGTTCCCATGGTGGTGGGATTCAAACTGAGACGTAGCGCCAATGGGGCTGGGCGGGGCACGACAGGGGCGTGGCTGGGCATCCTGGGGGCGTGGCATTCCTGGATGGGGCTGTGGCAAGGACGCAGCCGCTGCGCCGGTCCTTGGGCGGGAAACGAATGCACACAGGCGCAGGCTGCCACGCACGCCAGTGCACCTCCTGCTAGACTGCTTCAAGTTCTGCGCGCTACTGCCGAGAGGAGGGGCGTAACTAAGGCAAAAATCACGTGGCCAAATCACCAATTAGTAACCCCCTCTTGGCACATGCAAATAATTAGTAACCTACTCTCGGGAACCTGTGAGAACCTGCTGGATCCCACCTCTGCAAGCAGTTAAAAACAGCATGCGTTTCTCCAAGGTGGTCACCTTGTGCTCCTGATGCCTGTCCAGCAAGGCCTCAGCACCAGCCACGTCATTGGCAAGTTCGTCAGCATTGATCAGAGCCTTCATTTCAGTCACCCAGCTAGTGAGGTCTCGAAAGTCTGCAAGGAATCGTTGCAACCTTTGGGAAAGAAGGAAAGGTGTTAAAAATGAAGTGTACACAGAACACCACCTATAATACTGGTAGTCAACTCTCTGCCTCAGTTTCAAATCTCATTTGATCTCTCGCTGGTTAGAGTTTCAAGACAATTGTTAGAGTTGCTTTTCCTTGTCATCTTCCATTCCAACCTTCGTGTTTTCTTATTTTTTTTCTTACATGCCTCCGGAAGTGGCGGCTGGGGCTCGAGACCCCCACCCACCCATTCACCCCGCCCTCCTAATTATGCTACTGTAGGTGTGGACTCGATTCCTGAAATCCATCTCCATACCAAATAAAGAAATCAGGTTAGGTGTAAAATGCAACTAATATTTATACATACAAAAACACATGCATAAATGTATAAGCAGAAACTGACACCATGTCTTGCAGCCACTGTCTGAGGTGTGGCAATATCAGTGGAATATTCACACTTTTCCCTTCTGGTCTGCGCCTTTAAAAGCCTGAGCGCGGCCAGAGGCATGAACTGAAGGGCCAAAACGAAAGGCTTCTTGCTCTTGGCTTTTAACTCACGGCCTGCAAGTCTTAATCCATGGGCTACAGTCTAGGGCAGGGGTGGGCAATTATTTTTTCCATGGGGCTGCATAAGAAACAGAAAATATTGTGGAGGGCCGGGCCAAAAGGCCGGGGGGTGAGGCGCTTTTGAAAGCCCCGCAGAAGCCGGCAGCCAAGGCAACCGGCTTCTGTGGGGCTTTCAAAGGCGCCTCGCTCCCCAGCATGGCAGGGGGGCCAGTCAGGATCATCCGGCGGGTCAGATGTGGCCCGCGGGCCGTATAATGCCCAGGTCTGGTCTAGGGCCACTGTGTGAGGCATCCATCCAGCTGACATCCAAAACGACTGAGGATTCAGCCTTCTGCTTTTGTGCCTTCTTTATTTAAATTGTGTTTTGTCTATGCCGCTGTGGGTTTACATTATATTTAGGTCAAAAAAGGGGGTCAGAAAAACCAGAGAATAAAATTAGCTGATCCAATAACCACTCAGAGGAAAACTGGCGGCAACAGAATTTAATGTATTAGCGAAGGCTTTATCACCAAGATCATCTGGTGGTTGTGCGTTTTTCAGGCTGTGTGGCCGCGGTTTGGTAGTTTTAGGTCCGAATGTTTCGCCTGCATCTGTGGCTGGTATCTTCCCAGGCATGTTGCAGTAAGATCTGTTTCTCTCCGATAAAAAAACTCACAACAGCTAAGCAAATTTAACAAAGCTACCTGAGAGCAAATGGCTAGGTCAGACTGAAACAACAAAATCCAGGCCTCAGGGACAGAATCATCCGCATGCAGGCAGAAAGAACTGGGAGAGGCATGGTGAAAAGTCAGAAGAGGGTATGATGTCCTGCTCTCACCCCCTAATTAGCCAAGGGCCCCTCAAGCAACGTGAGTGAAACACAGCCCAGTCCAGAGGGTGGAACAGAAATCATTCCTTTGCTCCCCGAACCCAGGTAACTAGGATTTTGAGCCTTCTTTTGGGTAGCGTGTTACCACCTCCTGTTTCTAACCCCTCTTTTCACTTGGCTGTTGCCAGGAGGCACGATGACTGAGCGGCACGTTTCTGTAGCATGAATGTGCACTTAAGGCTACGGGTGGGAACCCAGGCAATGTGTCTTAACTGAAACAACTTTTACTGCTACAATATACAACTCTAGAGAAAACCCAGGATGAGAACAGAGACTAAGAAAAGGTTGCTAAGCTATTTCAGCCTTGAGTGCTTGCCCTCCTTCCCCTCGTTGCCAGGAGTTGCAAATGGGGATAGAGTGGATGCCAGCTCTTCTGCAAAACGCTGCGTGCAGCTCTACCCCACCCCTGCCCCCCACACAGAGAAGGGACAGCTCTTCAGGTCTGTCCACCAGTTTACTAGGTGACCTTGGGCCAGTCACACATTCTCAGACTAGCCTACCTCACAGGATTGTTGAGAAGATAAAATGGATGGAGGAGAGGAGAATGGTGCAGGCTGCCTAAGGTGGAGTATAAATGAAGTAATTCAAACTTCAAAGACCTTTATTAGGCATCAAGAGACACTGTCTCAGATTCAAGGAAATCAGATCCAAGTATGTGAATCTTACTCCGTTACATTTACCCCATCTCCCCGATTTAATTAGATTACACTACTTGTTGGACAACCCTGATCCTTCTCGCTGTATTATAGTGGCAGACTTTCTCCTGGAAATTACTAAACGCCAGTAGATTTCCTTCGACCTGTATTGTATATGCTTTTTAATCCGTTTTTATTACTGTTGTACTGTTGTCTATGCCAATAAAGGCTTGCTTCTTCGCATCAAGAGAAAATACAAATAAAACTGTGCAGTAGTATGATCCAGAGTTTGACGGGGTAAAACAACTGCTCATAGTTCATACAGTACAAACTTCAAGAAAATAAGTAAATAAAAGGAGAGCCAGAAACTTATTTCACAATATCAACCAGGAACTTGGCCACCATTTTCAACTGCCTGGGATCCTCATTGTTCAAGAGGCGGTTCAATTTGGAATAAAATGAAGTAATTAATAATATATAGCTAAAGTTGGTAGGACAGATAAAAGGTTGGGTGATGGATGACGAGGAGAGAAGGAAAACAGGGAAGATTGATGCCAGGACAGCTGCCTGAAAGAGAAAATAATATGGGGAAAGGAATAAGGGGAAATGAGGCGCTTATTGCAAGTGTATGTGGTTCTCCATCACACAATTGTGCTCAGTAGTCCAGCAGCCAACGGTCCATAACTGGGGCAGAGTTTTCCTGGGTTGATGATGTCAGAGAGAGGGAAGGGAGGGAAAGCTGAAGGCAGGGAGGAGATATAGGTAGGTTGACTGGTAAGTGGGAAGGAAAGAAGCACGAAAAGCAGAGAGGCTACAGGGGCTTCCGGGGAAAGGAGAAGCTGAAACAGCAGCGTAGGAGGAAATGAGGCGCCACCTAAAAGTTCTTCTTTGCTCCCAATAGAAACCACTGTCTCTGAGGGATGGATAATCTTACGCAAACCTATTGGTTTATGTTCCTAAAAATGGAGTAAAGGCATACCACAAGAGGAAACCATTAGAAACTTGTTAGGATTCCAGATCACAAAACCAATCGCATCCATCAGCAGTTAATTCAAATACTTACTTTTGAAGTGCAAGCCAAGACAAGTACACGGATTACTGAAATATCAAACCCACAGAAAGGTGACTCTTTTCTCCTTCTCGCTGAAGATGATATGAATCAGGGCGTGGAAATCGTACATTTGGAAAAACCACACACAGTCTCTCCAGACAGGTGACGTTCTTACCTGTAAGAATCATTGAGGCGAGCGTGCCTCTCTGCTGCCCGAGTGCGGATCTGTTCCCAGTTCGCAATCAGCTCTTCCCTTTTCACGTGGATCTGAGAGGCATTTTGGGGGTGGCACTCCTGCAGCCTTTCAGCCTCTGCACACAGAGCCTTCACCTAGAGGCAGAGAGTCCACAAGTAAAAAGCAAGGCCGGCAGAGCCATTCAAATGTTTTTTGTTCCAAAACAAAAACATCTGCCCCATCTACCTTGTCCTCCAGAGCAGCGAGGTCCCTCTCCAAACCCTCATGCTTGCGCAGCAAAGCCTGCACGCTCGCCAGGTCTCTACCGAAATCATCGGATGCCATCAGTTGCTCTTTCTCTTTAATCCAGCTGATAGTTTCGTCCACGTCCCTGCAAAAAAAATGCAGCCCAATTTAATTCACATTCCCTATCAGGGTACAAAAGCCAAGACCTCCATTAAACTATATTCTCTTTTAGATAGGGCTGTTCTTGTCATGCACACATGAACAAAAGCTGAATATATTGTTGAAGGCTTGCACAGCTGGACTCAACTGGTTGTTGTGGGCTTTCTGGGTTGTGTAGCCATGGTCTGGTAGATCTTGTTCCTGACGTTTCGCCTGCATCTGTGGCTGGCATCTTCAGAGGTGTATCTCTCTGTGATCTCATCTTCTCTCTGTGATACAACTCTGAAGATGCCAGCCACAGATGCAGGCGAAACGTCAGGAACAAGATCTACTGGACCACGGCCACACAGCCTGGAAAGCCCATAACAACCAAAAGCTAAATAACCTGCACAAAACAAATACATGGTGTAATTTAAAGGGCAAGGCTCAATAGTAGAGCGTGAGCAATCAATTCCTGGCATCTCCAATAAAAAGTATCAGACGGTAGATGCTGAGAAAGACCTCCACCGGCCAGCCTGAGGTGAGGTAAGGTGGAAGATCGGGAAATACCGACCAACAGACTGATTCTGTATGAGGCAGCTTCGTGCGTATGTGTTCAAAGCACAAACTGTTCCCTCCCATGGGCAAGCAAACCCATAGAACAGTGGTGGTGAACCTTTGGCACTCCAGATGTTATGGACTACAGTTCCCATCAGCCCCTGCCAGCATGCTCAATTGGCCATGCCACCACGGCCATAGAACACAGATGTCAAACTTGTGGCCCTCCAGATGTTATGGACTACAGTTCCCATCATCCCCTGCCAGGATGATGGGAACTGTAGTCCACAACATCTGGAGGGGCGCGAGTTTGACACCTATGCCATAGAAGGAGTAGGCAAGGATTCCCTATAACTTTGGGGAGGGCACAGCTACATGACAGAACACATACTTTGCACGCGGGTGGGCGCGAGTTCAATCCCTGCTAGGTTGGGTCTGAATAAGCCCAAGTAGCAGGTCTGAGAACAGTCTTTGCCAGAGACCTGAGGGACCAACTGCTAGCCAGGACAGACAATGCTGGGCTAGGTAAACCAACAGTCATATGTTCAATTTTACAGGCAGTAATTTTTTTAAAATGATGTAATTATTATTTCAGATAAAAGAGACCGACAGAACTGGCCCAACTCGTACCTGTTAAAACGCTGCACCTCTGCGGCTCCAAAGAGCTTTCCCTGCCTCTGAAGAGCCAATCCTTTAAGACGCTGCCAGCTTGCGTTGACTTCATCTTGCTTAGACTTGATTAATTCCTCTTCGGGATGCTGTTCCTAGAAAGTGAAAGGGAGGGGGGGGGGAATCTTTTGGTGAACTTCCATTTATCCAAGCTGTTCCGGCTTGCCTAGGACATTCTCTTTCGGTAACTTCCACTATCTTCATAAACTCGTTTGTTCCACGTCCCCCCCCCAGCAAGTAACAGGGATCATGTACAGCTCAAAACTCCCCCAAGCAGACTGTTAAACCAGGAAAGAGATAGAAACGAACCTCCTTCAATCGAGAGATGAGTGGGGGAAAGGACTGGACTAGAGAGAGGAGACACACACTCACAAATCTTGTCTTTGGTCCAGATGCAAAAGAAACAAGTTAGGATGACCCTTCAAGGTAGCTGCAACCTTCCTGCAGAATGTAGGAAGAGTGCTGCTAGATCAGACCACTGGCACACTTACCGTGTTTCCCCGAAAATAAGACAGTGTCTTATATTAATGTTTGCTCCCAAAGATGCGCTATGTCTTATTTTCAGGGGATGTCTTATTTTTCTGTGTTCTGTTCGTCGGGCATGCTTCCAAACAAAAACTTTGCTATGTCTTACTTTCGGAGGATGCCTTATATTTCGCACTTCAGCAAACCTCTACTATGTCTTATTTTTAGGGGATGTCTTATATTCAGGGAAACAGGGTAGTTCAGCATCCCACTTCTCGAACAGGCCAACCAGATGCTCTCAAAAGGCCTTCTGCCACAGCAAGGAGGTCATAGTCTCCCTGTCACTGCCCCCAACAATTAACATTGGGAGATACACTATAATGGGATGACATTTAGCCACTGTGTATCACAGCCATCGAGGGACCTATCCTCCATAAATTTATCTAAATCCTCTTTAAAGACACAATCTAATGGCAGTAACACTTTTTTTGCGGCAGTGAGCCCCACAAGTTAATTATGACCAAAACAAATAAGTATTTTTGCTTGTTCTGAATCAATTCCCCTCAATGTATTGTTGAAGGCTTTCACGGCCGGAATCACTTGGGTGCTGTATGGTTTCCGGGCTGTATGGCCGTGTTCTAGCAGCATTCTCTCCTGACGTTTCGCCTGCATCCTCTGAAGATGCCAGCCACAGATGCAGGCGAAACGTCAGGAGAGAATGCTGCTAGAACACGGCCATACAGCCCGGAAACCACACAGCACCCAAATTCCCCTCAATTCCACCGGACACCCGTGAGTTCCCAGGAAGGCAGACCTTAACAAAGTAAGACACTTGCGAGAACAGGTGGTTAAGACCACTGGCCCCAACTAATGAAGATCAGTAGAGTGGGTGGAACACAGAAACTTCTGAATTGTTCTGAGCGGAAAGCGGTGGGTTGGCACAGGACCTCAGATAGCGAGCACACAGACACACACACAGACACCTGAATAAAATAGGACATTCACATTTCCCAGAACAACACTAAAGCTCTTTACGGACGCCTCCCTCATCTCTGACAAGAAGTGCTATACTAGTATTTGCCAGCAGATAAACCTGCAGATTCAGAATGTTATAGGCTGCTCTCCACAAGAAAAGTACAATCTTGGAAAGGTACAATTCAGTTGACCTTTTTGTTTAAAAACTTTTATCAGCCCCAACAGAGATGGATTATTACAAGGGCCAGATGCAATACTTTTCCATCAGCCATTACAAAGGGTCACTACCTATCTATCCCTCTCCAGGATCGGGTCTGTCCACACTGTAAAAACCAAGTGGAGACTCTTGCTCACATTATACTTGACTGTCCGAAATATGTGGGTATCAGGAATTTCTCTCCTGGGCAGGTCTTAGACAAATCTGAAAGAGACTCTGACAACTCTGTTGTTCTTGGACAAAGTAGCAAAATTTCTTTCACAAGTGACAGGATTTTCTAAGTAACGTCCAATGCTAGATACAGTTTATCTGTCTGTGTTTTGAATGTACTTTTGATTTGTACTTCAGAAATGTCTGTAATGCTCTGGAGCCTATTTTAATATGCCTAATAAAGGTTGTTGTATTATTATAACTTTTATCGGTGTCACAATAATTAAGGGGCAATATGCCTAACAACATGGAAAATAAGTGATCTCCATTCCAAAATACAGCATCTCTTTAGAGTCTAAGCTGAGTTGTCTTTTTTTTTTTTTAACTAAGGCCATTTATGCACTTGAGGTCTGCCACCCAGTGAGTGTATATTCCCTTCGGGTCAGATTCTTGGTTGTGCATACATTCCGCCCCCGCGGAACTCACAGCACTGCAGATCAGAAAAGCGCTGCTGTTTTAAAAGGCAGGCAAAGTGCGACTTTTCCTGTGCCTGTGTAGGGAAAGTGAAGTGGAGCAGTATGCATTTGGCTTCCTCCGGGTTTCTGCTCCTCCTCGCCTTCCTCTGCCCGCACAGGAGCAGTTCCACCCACTCCTCAGTCAACATTTCTGGCACTTTCTGGGGCTTCTTTCTTTTTTTTGTTTCAATCTATTTGAGGAGTGATAGATAATTAAAGCCACTTAAAGAGAGAGAGAGAGAGAGAGAGAGAGAAGAGAGAGAAAGGCAGCAAACAACCTCCTGACCCAGAAGCAGGGGGCAAGCAAAATGGTGGCTGGCCTCAGAGGAATCAGCAGGGCGTCTCCTCGCATGTAAACTGAGAATCATGGGGAGACCTCACAACAAAAGATTCAGCCTCTGGGTAAGTACAGTATGCCTAAATGGCCTAATGTTCAAATCCCAGCTAAGCCAAGCCTAAAAATCTATTCACCTGCTTTCCACTCACAATCCTGCTCTGGAGAGAGAATCTTGAGGTTAATGATTATTGGCCAGAAACCACATAGCTGTCTACAAATGCCAAGATAACAAAGTCAGTGTCAATCTCCTGCAGCTACTCTTGTCTTACTCTGGGGAAATAATTTAGGGTTCAAAGCAGAGGTGGGATCCAGCAGGTTCTCACCAGTTCCCGAGAGCAGGTTACTAATTATTTGTGTGTGCCAAGAGAGGGTTACTAATTGGGTCTGCTTTTCCATCTCAACGCCCTCACCTCCCCGAGAGGCATCCTGCCTTTGAACGTGAAGGTTCCATATAGCAATTGCGACTAATAATGTGACTCCCTGAACTGGGTTAATCCCTTTCAGGTACTGCAATTCATGGATTCTCAGCCTTTTGTACCTTTTATCTCACCAGTCTCTATCAAAGAACCTGTGTGTTTCATCATCGTTGTATTCAGATTTGTGAGTTGGGGCATTTTCTATAATGTGATGATGATTTAGAAATGACCTGGTGCAAAAAAATTTTGAGGGGTCTTGGTGGGGTGGCTGCCCATGGGGGGGGGGGGCATCCAATTTAGGTTTTGCTCAGGGCTCAGGTTTGCCTAGGTATGCCTCTGCCCCCTTTGCTGAGGGGGGGCTGGAGAGGGAACCTGTTACCAAAATTTTTGGATCCCACCACTGATTCAAAGTCTTCATTGTAATGGGGAGTGGCAATGGTCCAGGAAGTACTTTACGTTCATGCCACGTAACACCTAAGCTTGTGTTATGGATTTATCTCAGTTTACCAGGCACTGATCAGGTTCAAGTTTGCATGTGAATAAAGCTCAGTGACTAGACAATCAATGGTAACAAGATGCCAACATGAGCCCTTCCTGAGATTGCAGGAATTAAGCAAAAAAAAAAAACCCTGACGCATGATGATCTGACACTCACTCTGGTCCTTCCAGAAGGCTGCGGAAACAGATCCAGGAAGGGGGGAATGATGACACCCATGCCCTGAGAGGATTAGAAATGCTCCTCCTTCCTTCCTCCTCTGACTGATAATCAAAGCAGCCGTGACCTTAATACAGACTCCAGTCATTCTCCACATTCACGATGCGTGCTTTGAAGTGCAAATGTCAGTAGTGGGGGTGGGGAGAGGCAGGGCTAACATCACTTAATAATGCGTTTGAGTTGGACGCAGAAGGACTGTAGTTGCCATCAAAAGCTATTACCTGGATGAGCTTGCCGGCAAACTGGTTCACTTCATTCACTCTCTCTTCGTGGGCTGCCAAGTCTGTCTGAAACTCCTCAAATTTCTTCTGCAAAACCTCAACGTGCTCCAGGTCTTGGCCGAGCTCTTCCGATGTTACGATTGCCTCCTGGTGACAACAATACCCACCAGTTTCAAAAAGACCAGAATCGCAAAGGCATCATTAGATGTTATCAGAACGAGGAATGCTGGGCCCCATCTTTGCAACGCTTTATCTTGGCGCGTTTTAATAAAGCAAAAGAAAAGCCCCTCCGCTGGAATTTAATACAGGAGTGTCAAAAGAAAAAAGAATTCTCTGGACACTGCAGCAGACATCTTTGTAGGCCAAACCTACACTGTGTTCTGGTATTCTGAAGTCTACTTGGCCCAGTAAGAGGTTATTATTTTGTTCCTTAAAATGGCACTGTGATCCTCTAGAGTAATTAAAGCAATTTAGTCAGCTGAGAGTTACCTGTGGTATAAGACAAAGAGCTATAAGAAAATATATTGTCAAAGGATTTCACACATCTGCAATTAACTGGCTGTTGTCAGTTTTCCAGGCTGCGTGGTTGTGATCATGGCAAGATGTCTCTCTCTCCATGGCATGCATTTGAAGATGCCACCCATAGATGCAAAAACTACCAGACCATGGCCACACAGCCTGGAATACCCACAACAGCCAGTTATAAGAAAAGTTACACAGGCATTTGGTACCATTTATCAGTCTAACTGCGTCTGAGGTTGCTATTTTCGCAAGGTAACAAACAAGACATTTTTCAGTCATGGAAGAAATGTGATCTAATCACATATAAGGCTGCTTTCTCTTTCTAAATGTGTTCTTTCATTTATGTATATATTAGATTCAAATGGACAGGCTGTTCTGCCACCACATAGAGAAGAAGAAGAGTTGGATTTATATTACCCCCCCTTTCTCACCTGTAAGGAGACTCAAAGGGGCTTACAAACTCTTTTCCCTTCCCCCCTCACAACAACCACCCTATGAGGTAGGTGGGGTTGAGACGCTCCGAAGAACTGTGACTAGCCCAAGGTCACCCAGCTGGCGTTTGTTGAAGTACACAGGCTAATCTGAATTCCCCAGATAAGCCTCCACAGCTCAAGCGGCAGAGTGGGGAATCAAACCCTATTCCTCCAGATTAGAGTACACCTGCTCTTAACTTCTATGCCACAGCTGCTCCTTAGTGTCCTAAAAGCAACATGTACCATACGCACAACTGTGTTGTGCTTTTCACCAATGGCAGGGAGCTTACAAACTCTCCACTGCTGTAAAATGCACACATTTAAAAAGCAACGTCTGTCTTGCATTCCAGCACTACTACGTCAAGCAGTTCATCCATTTTTCACCTTTGCCCATTTTTTTTAACCATTTCCCATTCAGGCTGTAATAACCTGAAGGGCTGTCACCTAAAGAAGGGCAGGGAGCTCTTCTTGTTGGTAGCAAAGGATAGGACTCCAAAAATGGGTACAAATTAAGGGGAGAAAGGTTCCAACTAGATATTTGGCAAAGATGTAGTGAGAGTTGTGCAGCTGTGGAATCAGCTGCCATGGGGAGGTGGTGAGCTCCCCCTCACTGGCAGTTTTTAAGCAGTGGCGGGAGGATGTTCTAGACCACTGGAAGGCCGCGTCAAACTCGCGGCCTTCCAGATGTTATGGACTACAGTTCCCATCCATAACATCTGGAGGGCCGCGAGTTTGACACCTATGCTCTAGAGCAGTGGTGGCGAACCTTTGGCACTCCAGATGCTATGGACTACAATTCCCATCAGCCCCTGCCAGCATGGCCAGTTGACCATGCCGGCAGGGGCTGATAAGGAAACCAACAATCCATGGCATCTCAGAGTCTTTCCCTACTGCTCTAGAATTATACCACGGCTCAGTGATAAACAGTTGAGCAGGAGGTTGGACTAGATGGGCCGTGTGGCCTCTTCCAACTCTATGATTCTACCAAACACTGCCTATTCCCGTGGTGGCAAACCTTTGGCACTCCAGATGCTATGGACTACAATTCCCATCAGCCCCTGCCAGCATGGCCAATTGGCCATGCTGGTAGGGGTTGATGGGAATTGTAGTCCATAACATCTGGAGTGCCAAAGGTTCGCCACCACTGGCCTATTCTATCACCAAATGGTTATCAACTGTAACTTAAATCATCTTACAGTGTTACGTTTGTGCCACAATGAAAACTACCCCATGTGGCTGCAGATGCCTGCGCCCCCTTCCTCCCTAAACCCTAGCCCAGTTTCCCTCAAGGCAATAGAACGTCAGTACCTTGGCCACAACACAGACCTTGTCATTGATCCAATCCATCACATCTTCGCATTCCCGTAAATACTGCACAAGCTTCTGCGCTTGCAGGAGTTTGACTCCCTTTTCCCGCATTTTCTCCAATAGCAGCTCCCACAGACGGTGAAGTTCTTGGAGTCGAGTCTTTATGATTTTTTTTAAAAAAGAAAAATGCAGTGAATACGTGAAAGACATGATACCGTTGCCACTACTAGATTCGTTTTGGTAGATTCAAGCTTTATGTAGCTGTATCATATATAACTTTTTCATTTCCAGGGCCCCTTCCGCACATGCAAAATAATGCGTTTTCAAACCACTTTCACAACTGTTTGCAAGTGGATTTTGCTATTCTGCACAGCTTCAAAGAGCACTGACAGCAGTTTGAAAGTGCATTATTCTGCATGTGCGGAATGAGCCATGGTCTTTTGGCTCTTTGTGGTCTTTCTATATCTATGTGTATGAGATGTATATAAATATATGCACCCCTGCCAACTGAGGGCAACATGTTATGTCTCTGACCAAGTGGTTTGTAGTCTACGAAAGTCACAATAAATCCACTGGTCTTTAAGACGCCGTAAAGCCCTCTCTTGCTTTCTGTATTTGCTGTAAAAGACTAAGATGGCTGCTTTTCTGGAATTTGTCAGGAATGATCAGTCCAGTTCAAGCACAGCCAATTAAAAGTAGTCCCCTGAAAACTGTTGTAACTCTAACATGCTTCAAAAGTCTCTCTCAGGCAAACCAGACTTGTAATAGCATTACCCTCTTCAAAAGGGTTTAGCATTTCTCACAGTGACAGAGGCAAGCCGCACTCGGTCTTCCATAAGGTTACTCAGCAACACAAACAAGGGTTTTAGCTAGAATCTCACGTATCCACACTCCTAACTCTGATCCACTGTATCAGGTGCTTCCCATTTAACCCCTATGCTCCATTTGATACGATTAAAGTTTGCTCCAAAATTGATTCAAATAGACTACCACACATAAAATGACTTAAAACGTTCTCTTTTCAGGAACAAAAACAAAAGACAAACCTTGCAAATAGCTTTTGTGAGGTTTGTCAAACACTGTAATGGGAGTAGATTTAACCATATCGCTTTCCATCCGGTTCACTTGCGTCAAACTACAAGTGAACTCCCAAAAAGGAAGAAGAGGTGACGGCCAATGATTTTAATGGCTGAATTATTAAAACGTTACAGTGCGATGACTGTCAAACCCAGTCTGAGAAAAACTACTTGGAAGCGTCTAGAAGAGCTGCTTACGATTAAAGAGGAAATTTTAAATTTAAAAAAGGACATCAGGCACACGCTTGAAAAACAGGGCAAGGTCTGCTCCACCCAGCATCCACGGTGCTGTGATCATCAACAAGGGCAACTGGAAAGTCAAGCTGAAGAGGATGAGGGAAAAAACCCATGCAAAAACATACCTTATCAAAGTCATACGACCAATTCAGCTGTGACTTTTTAAAAGGGAAAGACAGCAGCCGGCATTTCCAGTGATCATAACAATCACAGGGGAGATCTACATGTTTCAAGAACAATTAGGCTGCTGCCAAAAATGCCACCCTGGCATCAAGTTCCCCCCTCCATAATGTGTTGTAAAAGTCACCCAGTGCGGTGACATCACCAGGTGCATTTCCCTATACCCACCGGCAGCAGCCAGCACCGCAGAACAGGAGTTGGGAAATGCACGTCAGCTACGGGATGCCAGTATGTTCTATTTCACATCACGGAAGCGGAGAACTCTGTTGGGATGCCCGATGTTGCCTCTTGCAACAAGCAGTTACACCCTCAAGCCGTTAAAACATCAAATCAAGAGCGGAGGGAAGGATAGAGGCATTCAAAGAAACAGGGGGAAAAGCAGCAGCAGCCACACAGCCAGTAATCCACCTACTCGTATGTGCGACCCAACTTGGATAGTAGTTACTATTGGGCGCTGTGCGGTCCTGTACGGCGTGAAAGACTGAACCATTAACACATGGGTTACCATTGCAAACAGAACACATGTCAAAGCCAACATCCACGAGCAGAGCCCCCAGTTATCACATTTCTAGAAAAAAATTGGGCTACGACACAGCTGTTTATTCAGGGTGTGGCTCTGGGGGTATACCATTCAGGGGAGTATAACTAAGGTTGCCTCTAGCACAAGTCGTTTCTGAACCACAGCTTTAGATTGGTCCCTTGGAAAAGCAGAGCTTTCCTTTCCCCTCTATGACTGCAAGGTCACCATAACAACTTTCTGAGCCCGTGGTGGCAAACCTTTGGCACTCCAGATGTTATGGACTACAATTCCCATCAGCCCCTACCAGCATGGCCAATTGCTGGCAGGGGCTGATGGGAATTGTAGTCCATAACATCTGGAGTGCCAAAGGTTCACCACCACTGAGCTGTTTCCTAAGGCCTGCCTGCCAAGAAATTACAGATCTTATTTGATAATGGACCACTTTCATATAAGGGTGTGCTGGAACTGAAGGGCTATATCAGCTCTAGCATTCAATGCTCTTTAGCAACAGAACTACAGCTTCGGAAAAGATCTTTTCTTGCCTCTGTTGACCACGGGCGCAGATGCCAGTGCTGAAAAGATCTCTTCAACTAGGGCAGAGATTAGTAGTTTTCAAGCAGCTGACTACAAGGGATTTGACCTGGAAGTGAAATAATCACCAGCATTCTGTCTGGAGCAGGGGTCTGCAATCTGCGGCTCTCCAGATGTTCATGAACTACAATTCCCAATCAGCCATCAGCCAATTGGCCATGCTTGCAGTGGCTGATGGGAATTGTAGTTCATGAACATCTGGAGAGCCGCAGATTGCAGACTCCTGGATCCTCTGCCACGATGATGCAGCACAGTTGCCACCCCTCATTTCAGAACATTGCAAAAGAGACCGGCCGGGGATCTGCATCAGCGCTGCTACCCTGAGAATCACGACCCACACTTAAAGCTTCTCTCTGTTGCAGGGCTATTGTCGGTGGTCAACTAATTAGCAGCCTGTTCCAGGAGTCATGTCAATTCCAGCAAGAAGTAGAGTTCCGCAACACTCACTCTTATGGTTTCCGAAGAAAAATGCCCTTCGTTAATCATCTGGTTACCGGTCTCATCCAATTTAACGATGGCGCCAGCATTGGCTTGCACTTCAGCTTCAAAAGCCTGGTGTTTCTGCAGTTTCCCCTGAAAGAAGAAGAAGAGTTTGGATTTATATCCCCCCTTTCTCTCCTGCAAGAGACTCAAAGGGGCTTACAATCTCCTTGCCCTTCCCCCCTCACAACAAACACCCTGTGAGGTGGGTGGGACTGAGAGAGCTCCAAGGAGCTGTGACTAGCCCAAGGTCACCCAGCTGGCATGTGTGGGAGTGCACAGGCTAATCTGAATTCCCCAGAGAAGCCTCCGCAGCTCAGGTGGCAGAGCGGGGAATCAAACCCGGTTCCTCCAGATTAGATACACGAGCTCTTAACCTCCTACGCCATTGTGTCAAACATGAGCCATGCATATTATCTACCCCAGGGGTGTCAAACGTGCAGCACTGAGGGATTAATCCAGACCACTGAGAGGGCCTATGAAGCAACCCCCCACCCAGCTTCTGATCTGGTCTGGTGAGCCAGTCTGGGTTGGTGAGTGCATGGAACAGCCACCCCTCCCACTGCCAATTTGGGCTGGTAAAGCTGCTTTGGACTCACCAGCTGAGGTAGGCATTCCCCCCCACGGTCGATCAGAGCTGGGGAAGCCCCTTCCCCCACCAGCTGATTCAGCCAGCCCCCTCGCCCCGTACCAACCACCTCCCCCAGTCCTAATCTGGGCTGGCGAGGCTGATGAGGGCTTCTCAGCCGAGGCAACCACCAGCACCCACGTCCTGGTCTGAACTGACGAGCCAGATGGCCGAGGCAGCCACTCCCCCTACACCTGGCCAAGTCACATTTATGTCATACTCAGCCCTCATAAGAAACGAGCCCAACTCCCCTGATCTACGTAATTTGCCCCCAGATATTGAAGCATTCCCACATGTACAGCTGGGTCAATTATCAGCCTAAGCGGAGCACTCGCCATCTGAAGGGGGCCTCTACCTGCAGATTGGTCGGGTCTTTGTAACTTTCATCCGAAGCGATCTGGAGCTTCTCTTGGATCCATTTCTCCAGCTCATCCGCATCACGCTGGAAAAACTGGAACCTGTAGGAATCTTCTAGCTTTTGGCGCCTCAAGGAGGATAGCTCCTTGAACCTGTGGTAGCGGTCCAAAACCTGCTGGCGCCGGTCCTGAATGTCCTCTGCTGTTTCCAGCACTTTCACTCCAGTAGGATCCATTTTCTAGAAGTCAAGAGATGTTGATTAGCTGTTTCGACATGACAGTCAGCTAGAAGTGGCAGAAAGGAGATTCAAACAAGGGCAGAGCTGACGTCCCTTATAATAAACAGGCCACAACACAAGAAATGAGTTGTTTGTGTCTTACAGGTTTGGATGCGAGTTAAAAACAAAGGCACAACAACGCAAAGTAGACAGAAGAGTTAACTGAGTGCAATTCATAAATTGGCTTACGCTGCTGCGGTCCTGTGGGAACCAACAGGCTCACATTATAGATGCCTATAAATCGTTGTCACTAAGGAGATTTAAAAGCGTCAGAAAACTGCCCCACCCTTTTTAGTCAAGCAGTGAGACACTGGGAAGGTTTTCATTTGTTTCGAATTGCACCACAACACAGTCACTGCTTCCAAAATATCAATGGTTGTACTTCTAAGAAAACATGCAAGAAAAACAGTTCAAGTAAAATCACTGGGATTTCCTTAACAAGCGTGTTCAAAACTTTCTCCATTCTCATCATCATACCATCACCTGCAGAATTTACAAAGCTATGTTTGCTACGGAGATCTCTTCCCTACATTATTATTTTCCAGCTGACTGTAATATTAGCCCTGGTACCTCATTTCATGTCTAAATTTCTAGAAATTCCCTTGAGCTTCAAAAAGGCTGTGAATAAATTTTATATTTTCTTTCTCAAAGCACTACAGATACACATCCATCTATCTCTATATTCCATTTATGTCAGCGATTCTAATGCAGATGTCACAAAAGTTAGGACACAAAAGCTCAGTGTAATTTCCCCCTTTCCCTTTGTAAATCAAAGGCCCTTTGTCATACCACAAAAGACATTTCAAATTCCCTTAATTTCCAAAAAGAATTTTGCTTTTCAAGCTTTTCCGAGTAGCACTCAGTGCTAGAAATATCTCTTACTCTGCAGTTATAAAAAGGATGTGTATCTGAAAAAGAAGAAGAAGAAGAAGAAGAAGAGGAAGAAGAGGAGGAGTTTGGATTTATAACCTCCCTTTCTCTCCAGCAGGAGACTCAAAGGGGCTCACAATCTCCTTGCCCTTCCCCCCTCACAACAAACACCCTGTGAGGTAGGTGGGGCTGAGAGAGCTCCGAGAAGCTGTGACTAGCCCAAGGTCACTCAGCTGGCGCGTGTGGGAGTGCACAGGCTAATCTGAATTCCCCAGATAAGCCTCCACAGCTCAGGCGGCAGAGCTGGGAATCAAACCCGGTTCCTCCAAATTAGATACACGAGCTCTTAACCTCCTACGCCACTGCTGCTCCTGGAAGACATTTCAGTCATATCAGAGGGATGCAATTCAAAAAAAAGTATGGTTAATAATAAATAACAACAAATTAATAATTAATAGCAACAATATGTGAGTATGAGACAAAACACATGCTTGGAATTATAAGCAGGTGAATTCGCAGGGGCCCCGTTTCACCGCCTGTGGTCAGTGACAGATCTGGGCTTTCTGTCACATCGTGTGTCGAACAGCCCTTTGGCCACGACAGCTGACACTCTTCGCCGACCACTTCAAAGACAAACAAAACAAAAAGACCGGCAGTTACTTCCAGAATTTACACAGGGAGCAGCTGTTACTTAATCTCTTCTTAGCTGCATGCGACTCCCCCTCAAAAAAAAACAACCCCTGGAAACACATCTGCATGCAATTTTGATTTTAAAAACTCCCCAAGGTAGGAAAATATTTGGTTCACAGTCTTATCTCTTCTGTTAGAATCCGGACCTCCGGAAGGGTGGTGGTTGATTGGGAACACATGACACGCGGGGGTGAATTCATGCATTCCAGAGTGTTCTCCTAATACAATCGCACCCTACTGAAGGATAGCTGTTTCAGCAGCAGCAGCAGTTATTTTTGTGAACTCTGAGGCCCCCGACTGCATTGCAGCATTTTAGGAAAGAGACTTGTTTGTGTGTGTGTGCGTGCGTGCATGCGTGGAGGGCGAGGTTGCAGAAATCTGTAATGTTTTATTTATCAAACCCTAACCTAACACTGTCAGAACCAGGAGCCGGAACACAAAGAAACCTCCGTCTGCTTTCGGAATCTGCCCAGCCACGCTTCGGCTTTTAGGCAGACCCAGGTTGATATTTTTTTAGGAGCGGTTGTCCGGCAAATCCAGTTGGGAGACCAGATTAGCTGCCCCGACAAACCAGCCTAGTAGCAACTCTCTCACAAGAGTCATGACGGCTTGCGAAACGCAAGTGACTCATTACTACAAATGAAAGGCTAAGTGACAGCAATTGTGCTAAGCCTAGTCTTTCTGAACGCTGGGCTGGTGGCAGCGGAGTGGGTGGGGGGTGGCAGTTGCTTCCACCTGCGCCGGCTTGTGCTCCCCCACCTCCCGTTTCTGTTCGGACTCTATAACACGGAGAGACATTTTGATTTCCCCTCAGGAGGGGCTCTCGCAGCTAAGCCTTTGTGCTGTTTCCATAGAACCCGCCATTATTTCCCAGGGAACGGCTGCTTGAGAAATCCTCATTGTACTTGTGCCCAAATATATTTTAGGATTCGCCAAGTTAACCAACCCCCCTCTCACTATTCCCATCGCGCCAGGCAGCTTGCCCTTGAGGCAGAACGTACAGAAATGAAAGGCGCTCTTTGTAGCCGGCGCAAGTCAATCGGAAAAGAAGCGCCTTGGTCTAGCAATAATGGACTGCTCTTTCCTGTGGGGGGGTGGGGGTGGAGCTGACATCAGCAAGGCTGCGTTCTGCGCGACTGGGGAGCTGTAAGCCCAGATGGCCGGCCGTTGCTGCTGCTGCTGCAGAATAACGCAGTGTGCATCCAATATTTCCACCTCAGAATCGCAGAGGGCCCTGCTCCAAGCAGACGCAACAACGGTTTGGGAGCCTGTCTCTGTACAGCCGGTCACTAAGATGTGCTCGTTCTTGGTCTGAAGCAAGGCCAGCCTCTGTGCGGAACAAGGATGGGTACCAAAAAGAACCGGTGATGTCGAAATGTGACACATTTTCAATCCAGAGGCACTCGGACACGGAATAACTGGCGTTGTTCTCGGGCCCCCTGCTCGCAGACATCATCGCATTCCGCGCATTGCTGCTGGCTGCCAGGCCTGGTGCAGCGCAGGGGCCGGCCCCGCCTGTCGCAATCTGCACTGTGCTGATAAGGTCAAATGCTAGATAGAAAGTTCCAGGCTGAGGAGGGACAAGGAATTAATTGGGCTGCTTTCTCCGAGATGACAGAGCGCTGAGGACAGAGCGACGTGCCAGAGAGAAACGAGGCAGCAAGATTTTCCATGCGCTGCCACGCTCACCTTGGAAGTGGAGAGAATCTGCAGAATAAAGCTAGAAGACTGTGAAATGGGTAGCACCGTGGAAGATCAACAGCCAAGGGAATTAAATGGCCTCCGTCTCTCTGAGATTTTTTTTTTAAGTTATGGCTACTATTGTTGGTTTCAGCAAGACAACAGCAAAGGTGTGGAGGAAAACAAACGGGGATTAAGGACTCCACTGTGCTCTTTAACCAGATGGCTGAAGTCAGCCAGAGACAAAAATTAAAAAATGCAGAATGCTTGGTATTTATTTAAGAACACCAAATGGTGTTTATTTTTAAATGGTGTAACGTAACAGTCAGAATTTCAGTGAGGATATGCATGAAGGAAAAGCTGCTGTAAATAAGAGAGTTGTCGATTTCAAATACCTTTAATGGCATATAAATAGTTTAACATTAACATTGCAAGATAATAACAGCCTTTACAACTTCTGACAAGTTAAAATAATACCATTTTAAAATTTAGCCACCGCTTCCAACAGCTGGTAGTTGTGGCTGTTTAAAAGATATATAACCTTCTGTTTATCTGTAATGCCTTCACTTCCATGCAGGAAGGGGATTATGTGCTTCTTCCTATCTATCTCATAAAAAGGACAATCCAACAGCATATGAGATACTGTTTCCACAGAACCCATGCCACACGAGCATTTCCATTCTTTATGTGGAATTCCAAGGTGGCATCCAAGGCTAAAGGAAGAAGGCAGGGCATTACACCTAGCTGAGGTGATTGCTCTACGCCACCGGGCCTCAACCAGGAGATAAAGGTACCGGGCTACAATTAATCTATCCCAGAGAGATCGGGGAACAGGTTTTATTAGCTTCCTCTAGCATCAATAAGAGAGTTAAAACAGCATTAAAAGGCTGCCAAGGTATTTTCATGCCAGACCAGTGTGATACATTTATCACGGGGTAACCCGTGTGGAGAAAAAACCCGCATGCTGTCCCTAGCAAAGGGCACGGAAGCATTGGTTTGAGGCGTGGATGCAAGCCGGAAAGCAAATGGACATTTGCTGCGAAACAGACACATGTACGCTGTGCACTGAGGCTGGGGTACATACTTGTCCTCCCTTGTGTGGGAAAAGTGTCATAGGTTAAGGGGTCGTATTATGTATTCTGGTGCTTAACACTTGGTTGCCCACACTGTAGCGCAAAATTTTTAGTGCTGGTTATTTGTGACACAAAGCAGCTGAAGATGAGCTAAGGACACTACTCGATACCACCGTAACAAGAAAACCAGACACTTATGCGCCAAGCCCTCCCCCAACCCAGAATCTTTGCATTTTAAAGCTATCTGCTGTAATGACGGGCATTTTGTGCATTTAAAAACAAAACACGCCGCAGGCGGGCAACTCCTTAATAACCCCTGCATCCCAAACAGCCCAGAACTGCAGATGTTTCTTTTCACATCAGGATTTCAAAAAAGCAGCCAGAATCTAAAATTTAATTCCCTCCAAAGGACCAAAATGAATTCTCGTGCTTTTATGTTATGAACTTTAGCCAAAATGAAGTTTCCACGGAAGGGGGGAGAGGCTCTGAATGAAACTGTCAGGGTTCCGAATAAAAAATTCTGTTTGCAGAACTAATGCAGTAAAATCTAAAACCTACTGCAACCTTTAACCTCTGGTTCCAAATTAACCTGACGCACAATGCCCTGTCTGAATTTCAGGTTATGGGATTTTAGAAGTTCTCCCTAGACCCAAAAACAATATCTCAGCATAGCATGGAACCTCTGTTTGGATCCCCTATGCCTTCGGCGTCAGCAAGGAAGGAAGGTCAGCCTTTCTTGGAAACCTTCTGCAGTATGCAAAGAGAAAGAATGCTTGGCTTTTGTTACTTTCAGACATGACCTTTAAACATGGCCTATTGAGGCCATTTTAAACAGA
This sequence comes from Sphaerodactylus townsendi, assembly GCF_021028975.2. Taxonomy (NCBI): domain Eukaryota; kingdom Metazoa; phylum Chordata; class Lepidosauria; order Squamata; family Sphaerodactylidae; genus Sphaerodactylus; species Sphaerodactylus townsendi. The sequence continues at coordinate 50,770,674 of NC_059436.1, read as the reverse complement.
GGCTGACGGGAAATGCAAAGTTTAGCCAGGAGGAAGAAGTGTTTGTGTTCTCTGGACACAGGAAACCATGATGACAAAAGGAGCTGGCTGACCAACTGGCCATGAATATTTACCCTTAATTCAACAACTAGATTATGGCAGTTATCTTCATCTCCTGATGTGCATAATGCATAGAAATAGAAGGTGGAAATGCTGTGTATTTTCACATAGGATGGGATAAAAAGGCATCACTAGAACTCACGGAAAGTTTGTACTTTTGAATGCAACAGAAATGTCGACCCAAACTATGTACCTTTTTGATGCGTCAATCATGGCCATCAAGAGACCAGAAATGTGAGAATTTTACACGTTGGGAAAATCAATTATCCTGGAATGCAGGGCGTTAAAATAAATATCAGTGCAAACAGTCTCTCAATTCCCAACCTTATCTTCTTGGCATTATCTCGGTAACTATGGCTGATTCCGCACGGGCCAAAAACAGTGGTGTGAAAACAGTATAAACCCTTTTACACCATTTTCACACCGTTTTCACACTGCTGTTTTTGGCCCATGCGGAATCAGCCTATCATTTTGTAGTTTGTAGCTGTTAGGAAACCAGCTGACGTTATGTTGGAATTTGAAGATTTTACATTTTCTGTCTCTCAACATGAATTCTGTATTATGTGATCTACTTAATTCCATTAAACTGAAACAAAAGGGAGAAAATATAACTGCAGAAACTGCAGTCCAGCGTAATATCTGGTACAGAAGCACTTGGTTGACCATCATCAAAATGAGTCTGGTACAGAATACGCTTGAAATATGCTGGGGGTGAATTTGCAGGGAGGCTGCATCAGCCAAACGTTTTAAAAGATCCATCCCCTTTGCCAACCCATGCCAGCAGCATCTCATACAAAAACATCATCCTACTTTAAAAGTCCTAATAAATGCCAGAAAACCACACTCATCACACATCATGCATGGGAAGGGCGGGGGGGGGGGGGGGATCTGAAAAGGCATTTAGAATCCTCCCCAATAGAAAGCCATAATAATTTGGCTGATATTGCATTACTTCTTTGTTCTAGGTACTAACACACACACAGCTTTAAAGAGATTCAGTGCAAATGTTATCACTGGCAGAAAAAGGGGGGAAAAACCAAACAGGAAAAGAATATGGCTCTATCACTACATGCACATTGTAAAATACCTGGACTCTGACTTTGCGAAATGATGACAGCATGATGAAGGAATGCAGAGTCTGAAAGGGAGGAGTATACTGAGATCACGTTTTAAGAGCTATGCACATATTCAGTTAAGTGCAACTTATGGCAACGTACAAATAGGACCAATAATCTCTGCCCCCACCTGCGCTTGCAAAAAATTTCACAGCCATTTATCTGAACTATACACCCCCTTCTCCACTCAAAATTAAAGCAGTCAAAAATTATAAAAAAGCATCACGAAAAATTACCATGGAATAAGTTGTATGCTGTTTCTTTCCTATATACAACCTCACTTTGTTCAAGTTTAATGAACAAAATTCAGAAATGCTTGAATATTTGGGATACGAACCCCTTCCAAAAAGCCCTCTTGAGGGCTAGAAATAAGAAGGTAGAAAATATTGGTGTGGTGACGGTTGTTTGGAGAGCAGGATAAGAAGGAGACAGACACAGGCCTCTTAAGAATTCACCACACCTGATGGCTATATGCCATGGTGCATCACGTAAAAAACACCACATTTCTTGCATCTGCCTCCTTCCTCAAGGAAATTCACATCTGCTGTGACATGGCTTAATACGTTATACATTATTTATTACAGGGAGACAGTGGTACACTGTGCTACTTGATCTCCAACCAATCAACCAACCAACCAACCAGAACCTGGCACTGAACTGCATTTGGCAATCTCTCTTGCACCATCTGCAGTCTGCTCCACCCCATTACGATGGAGGTTCCAGAAACCAATGACAAGGAGAAAAGAATGTTATGGCTGCTAGAACAGCAAAAGGTCCCAACTTAAAACCGACTGCATCTGTGGATGGACAAGCACGCTTCTCTCCTCAACAACAGACCAAAATGGAACAACGCAACACAATCTGCTAAAAGCCCAAACGCACACAAGGTCCTGCTTCAACCATCTTTTTTGAAGACAGGCAATTTTATACAAGAAACAAAACTGTTAGCAATTCAGCAAGCTACACGCTTTTGTTAATTTCATGGCTGTGGACCCCAGTTTTTAAACTAGGTTGTCATAAATATGGAACACAGCTGAAATTCCATTTGCCCTGTTTTCTTCTCAATCTGTAGGTTAATTCATTTGTGGCTTCTTGCCAACGCTGCAGACATGTCCTCCTCTCCAAGCCATCTGATAATTTCTGCACTACGGGTCTATAAAATTAATGCAAATTTTATAGGACGATTAATTTGTTAGAATTGAATAAAAGAATATAACATTCTTCCAAAAGCCTATTTTCAGAATAATCAAGAACTGTCTAGAATTTTTTACTCCACACCTTTGAATCATATATTTTTAAAATATGCGGTACACTCTGTACTGAGAGATCAGAAGGCTCCCAGGACCATTTCCTGTTAACTCATATTGATCATGCCAGAAAACAATACTAACCAGAGCCTAACAAAGATCATCTTGGAAACAGCTCAATTTTTAACCAGGTTTAAAGAACAAAACCAGCAGAAAATGAAATAATTAGTCCACCGCACATAGTAAAATATTGAATTAAGCATAAAAAGGAATCAAATCCAACTGCAGAAAACTACAAAGTCATTAAAGAGGCAAAACAACATCCTTTTGCTGTCAACAAGAATAAACATAATTAAAATAATGATAAACCTGTAACCTATCATGATCTGTATATAAACTGGCAATTTGAAAGAGACTATCAGGCTTAAATAACTACTTTCAATGCACAGAAAATGATAAAACAGGCAGAGGCCCAGAAATGGGGACAAAGGGCTAGGAAAGAGTTAACCTGGAATTTTTCTTGAGCTAAAAGGTTTGCTGAAATGTAGCAAGTCCTACCCCCGGAAAGAGATTCCATTGTTTTTAGGAACTGCTAGTATTCTTCCATCTTTTTAATTAAAAAAAAAAGAAACATCCTTTTCTTTCTTGCTAAAAAGAAAGATTGTTTACACCATCCATTTTACAGTTACCTGATTTACTGTATGCAGCTAATCTGTTCGTCTGGGAAACCCTTTCCCCTAGAAACCACAGCGAGATCACACGGGTGTTCCTCTTGTTAAGCGGTTATAATAGCCCGCCCTCGGTCAGGGCTGAGAATGTCCCACTTTCCTTTTTCCAATCAGGTGGGAACAAACACTGTTTCATTGCATGGGGGGCATCCTCCACATCTCTTCTCTTGAAGGAGCAGGGCACTCTGCTGTCAGAATATACTCCAAGGTTCTGAATGAAATCCCTGCAGCTGCTAGACTGGGTGGATCCTTCCCTTCTCTCTCTCCCCCCTCCCCCCCCCTGCAATGAGGACTCTTAACATTTCTTCCAGAAGCAGGAAAACAATGCCTACAACAGCTGCCCCACCCAAGTCTCCTCATCTTTTATACAGCCAAGCTTAGCAAATCGGGATTTGGAATGGAGATGCTGCTGTTAAAGATGAGTTTTATGCATATTTAAAATGTGGAGCAATGTGCCAGTGAGCATGCGACTGCCTGCAAGCGGATCAATGGCAGGTAGCCACGTTAGCAACAGGGCGAGCACTCGGCATCACAACCTGTTCTTAGAATAACTACCACCCCCTCTCCTTTGTACTCACAGACGCTAATGCAGGTTAGATTCACCATATTCAAATCCATGCAGCCAAATAAAGCAGGAGTCCGCTGGCACCTCAGCGCCTAATCACGCTTATTCTAGCATAAGTTTCACGAGCCAGAGCTCACCTCATCGAACGTGGCATTATTCTACGGCAGAATGAATTCTTATAAAGTCTTTAAGGTGCCGCTGATCTCCTGTTTCATTCTGATGCCACAGACTCACACAGCCAGCTCTCTGGAATCACCCCACGTAACAGTTACTGCTTTCTTTGTAAAAAGAAAGACGTGCAAAAATATAGTATGATAGTTACCCACAAACCTCCCCCTGGCACCTCCATCCGTGCATTTAATAACATTTTTTAAAAAGAGCACTTGCCACAGGGTACGGTAGCTTCGTCATATATTTGCCAGTAAAAAACAAACAGGTAATAAAGACAGGCATCTGCAAAGATCCCTGGTAGGAATCCTAAACGAGTCAAAATTAACCTTGGCCCCAGTTGGGGAAACAAACTACTTGGGTAGTTCAAACAAGGCTGAAACATACATTTCATCCCCCTCAACAGCAGGGGTTTTTTTAGGCCTAAGATCTTTTCCAGTCAGGACCAAGGCACGTATTGTTTATCATACGTGGAAATTGTGGTTTGGCCAGACTTTGAACAGGATCTTATTTGTCACCACCTAAGCACCAGGATTATATAGCAAGTCAGTCTCAGATTAGGATCTGGGAGACCCTGGTTTGAATCTGCATTACCCCATATGTCCCTACTAGGCCTCTGTATTCAGCAGAGGCCAATTTACTGACAGTCCCTGGCCCCTCCATGATGCGGTTGGCCTCCACTCGGGCCAGGGCCTTCTCAGCCCTGGCCCCTGCCTGCTGGAACACTCTCCCTCCAGCTGTTCGGGCCCTGCAGGATCTTGGTGATTTCCGCAGGGCCTGCAAGACGGAGTTGTTCCGCCGGGCTTTTGGAGTGTCCAGCCGCTGAAAGTGCCCCCCCCCTTCCATTTTTATGGAATTAGGGTCCATTACCATCTGTTGGACCCACCCTTTCTTTTCTCCTCTCGGGAGGGTTTAAGAGGGATATTGCGGGCATTGTTATGTTATGTATTAATTGCTGCATTTTAATTTATAGTATTTAGAGATTAACTTATATTTGATTTTATGCTTATCTGTATTTGAATGTCATGTTGTTCACCGCCCAGAGCCCTTCGGGGGTTGGGCGGTATATAAGTTGAAAAATAAATAAATAAATAAATAAATAAAAGATTGCTGGGTGACCTTGGGCCAGACACACACTCTCAGCCTAACTTATTTCACAGGGATGTGGGAATAAGATTGTGGAAAGGAGAATGCTGTAAGTTACTTGGTGTCTCTAATGGGAAAAAATACAAACAAATACATAAAGCATTCTTTGAGAAATTGCCTTTGTGAATAACCACCACCACCACACTTTCATGGGCAAAAATGGGTTCAAATATGAACGTAATGAAAAAAAATACACATTTCCCTGTCTCCTGGCTTTTAAAAACTGAACATTGTCTCAGTACTATTTAATAGTACATGTACACAAATATATACAAGTTTCCACACCCATCAATCCTGTCTGGACAGAAGAGCAAGTAACCCAGAAGAGCAAGTAACCTGGACTAGGCACATTTACTCAGAAGCAAGCCCATTTTACTCAAAGGGGCTTATTCCCAGATAAATGGGCATTCAGGGATGCAATCCCAATCCTATCTATCAGGAACTGGTCCCTTCAAAGTTAAACAGGTCTCACTCGCAAAGAAATGAGCATAACACCGTGGCCGAGCAACTCCATTTTATGCATATTTATTCTGATCAAAATCACACTGCATGATCCTTCTTCCATCTCAGCCATGACTTCCACAGGAGATTAAACAGCCTCCTGTAAAGCACTGAATACATTAAGCCTTTTAAATGTTATTCTAAAAATGACTACAAACCCCTCGGAGAGAGAATTCTCAGCTCAGCGGGATCCAGGCACAAAGGACGGCTGTTTGGCTGCTGCTGCTGCTGCTGCTGTCTGCCCTGCCTTTGATAACAATTTGAAGGGGGTGGGGAGACAGAAGCGGGCTGTGAACTGGATCCATGCATGACGAAAAGACACCCAATTCCCACCCACCCCCACTTGCCTCACTGATGGCAATTTGGAGGAACCCAGAAGCAACTGACAGTGCTGGTTGTAGTATATTTACTGTGTATATGTGTGTAATTGTACAGTCTGCTCCTTCCCTGTTCACTGTGTGGTTTAGTTTGGCCATTTTGGGCGGAGCTGCTGGTTTCAGCCCCCCAGTTCTTGCAATGCTAGCTAAACATGGATGGTTGTCAGTATTATTATTTTTAATTGTTTTAGAGCAGCTGCTCTCTGCTGAACCGGTGCCTGAGCAGGGGCTAGAGCCCAGGAGACGCCGCCCTCCAATAAGAGCTACAAGGACTGCAAAGCAATCCTGCAAAGACGCCATTCCCGATCAATCCACCGCTTTAGCATCCTCTCCCAAGCAGCGTCGCCCCGCGGGGCTTATGGTCATCCTCTCCCTGGGAAGGCGCACAGGCTGCGTTACCGGCACGAGCCTCAAGGGGGCGCTCTCCAGCCCCCCACCTTCGCGCCCGCCTGCCCGATGCGGTCCCGTCCCACCCGCACCTTTGCGACGGGGCCGAAGCAGACCCCCCCCCCCGCCTTTCCCACACCCCATGTTTACGACACTCGACCCCCAACCGCCTCCCCCCTTTGCCTCTCCGTGGGTCCCCCTCATCCTCCATCTCCTCCTCACCGGGTCTGTTCCAGAGGGGCCCCCTTCCTCGCCAACCGCACGAGCGCTTCCCCTCCCTTAGGTCGAGCCTCTTCGCCCTCTCAGACACCGACTGCCCAGCTCGGGCGCCAACGCCCCTTATTTATAAAGGCGGGGGCGGTGACGTCATCGCTGCGGAACTCCACGGCGCTGGCTCGGAGAGGCGGAAAAAGCCGAAGCGGAAAGGGGCGGGGGGGGGGGAGGAGGAGTGAGAAACCGCCTCGCCCAGCCGGAGCATGTTCGGTAGCGTCCCCTTTCTCCGAAAGCAGGCGGAAAAAGCCGAGAAAGCCCGAACGGTTCCGGAGTTCCAGTGTTGCACCTGTGCCGTTCCAGGTGCGCCTTCTTTTCGGATGCTTCCTTTTCCTGATCATGTCCAGTCCTACGAATGGAGCTGAACTTTCAACTAAGGGCATGATGGATCTTGGGTACTTTTGGGAATATGTCCCATTGAGCTCTATGGAGAGACAGCATGATGTAGTGGTTAGAGCAGGCGGACTCAAATGGGGAGAACCGAGTTCAGCTTGATTTTCCACCAAACCCTATCTGGCTTGATTCTCCACCAGGGCTGGATTTACCTATAGGCACGGCAGGCTGAAGCCCAGGGTCTCAAAATATAGGGGATCTCCAGCCCAGGTGTATATTTTTGACACTGTCATAGGTCTTTCTTACACAATCTGTCATAACACCCTGTAGTCTCCAAACAACCCTTGTGTCCTTTTCCCTGCACTCCATTTCAGAATAATATTGTCTGAAGCTGATAACACGACACTAGCATCGATTTTGGTGTTGATTGTCAATTGTGGGGTTTTAAACACCCATCCTCATCCTCAACTTTACTCAGTTTTGTTTTTATTTCAATGCTGCTGTTAATTTTGTGTTTCACTTTTAATCTGTGCATATGCACATGCACACCCTGGAATGTTAAGGATTGGTCAGCCAAGAGGTTAGGAGATATTCTACTGACTCACACCCATAAATTAGTGATGGATAAAGTTCAGAGTGTTTTTTAATCCCCTTAACTATACAAAGCTCATCAGCAAAGGCACAGTTTGCTAGTTATTTATAGCCTGAACCCATACATGTTTATTAGAAGTCCAACTGATGTTGGTGGGATTTGCTGTCAGTAAAATGCATTTAATTTGACTTATTCCCAAGTATACACAGGACTGCAACGAGCCCCATAGATCGAACAAGACAGGAAAGAGGGGGTCAGGAGTGTCAGGAGACATAACCCATTAAAGGACCCCACATGAATACACAAAGCTTAGACAAGTCCTATAAACTGAACAAAAATCACTTTCAATTCATTCTAAAGGGCATGTTTGTATATTTCACAATTGGCACTGTACTACTAAGCACATTCCTGGCCAACCCTCTTACTCGATATCGTTATTGCGTAAGTTTCCGCTTTGTTATCTAGGTGAGTTAAACTATGCATGGGTACAGAATTCAGAAATCAAGCTGAGAGCTATCTGATCCTATCAAAAGCACCCCAGAGCGTTTCATTTCGTTCGTAGATGTGGAAAAAAAACGACAAGCGAGGAAATCTGTGACTTGTACTGCAGCATTATCAGGGAGAGACTGCAACAGAACCTGAATTCGCCGGAAAGAGCATGACTCAGAGAATTCAGCCCAGAACAGGGCCCGCATGCACAAACACCTTCTGAGCTGCATTGTACTTGGCATGAAGTCAGGACAAAACTCTGCAGCACCATTTTTGATACATTTAAGCACCGATCTTCAAACAATCCAGGGATGCTCCTAGACTAGAGCATGGGTAAAAGTTGATCAAGGCTGCAATCCTAGGTCAGTGATGGTGAACCTTTTCGAGACCGAGTGCCCAAACTGCAACCCAAAACCCACTTATTTATCACAAAGTGCCGACCCGACACGGTAGCACAGAATACTGAGGCACGAAAAGTATGGTTGGCTCAAGGCGTGCGTTACTTTCGAGTAAAGCATGGCGGTACTGGTGCGGCGCCGGCTTTGAAGCAGCCGTGCAACTCTTTAGCGGGTGAGATCCGCGACCCTGGGGAGGTTGCTCCACAGAAGCAAGCCACATTGCCAGCAACCAAGCTTACTCCCAGGTAAAGGATTGCGTTTTAGTTCTTTGCATGAAAATCAGTGGGGTTTAACAGCGCTTAACAGGGTTTCCTACACTGCTTCCCCAAAGAAGAGCAGATAACCCGGGTTTAAATGCTAACCAAATGAAGCCCAGAGGCCCAGGCCGAAGCCTAGATATTAATGACTGATATTGAAATTTTCCCCAGCATGGTGAACTACTGGCTGGCCATCCCCACAGAGAGGGCTCTGGAGTGCCACCTCAAACTTTTCGTTAGATTGTATGCTTTTAATACCTAGGTAGTTGCATGTCGTTCCAGAAATAGGGCCCTCGTGGACTCAGTTGCTATTCCAAACCTTTTGAATAATCCTGATCCTACATTTACTGAGATTGTTGCAAATTTTCTTCTCAAAATAACTGAATGTAAATGATTCGCTAATTGGTCTGTATCTGTACGTATAGAACAAATGTAATTAACCCTTTTTTCCCCTTTCTTTGCCATTTTATTCTATTTTAACATTTTATGTTAATATCGTGATATGCCATGAATGGAATGTAGCATATTTCAATGGCTGCTTTTTTGTAATCTTTTATTCGCTGTATTACAGTCTGATTTACTGTGTATTAACTTGTAATGCCAACAAAGGCCTTTCATTCATTCACTCCTAAAGCCAGTGCTTTAAATGGGTTTAAGTGCCGCTATTTAGGATTGGTCCGCAAGAATAAGAACATAAGAACTGGCCTGCTGGATCAGACCCGGAATCGCTCCGATAAAGCACTCTGCTTTCGCCGGTAGCCCGCCAGGAATTGCGCTTAAGGAGCTCTCACATGCAGGAGATTGATAGCAATAGCCTTCTGCTGCTGTAACTCTTGAGCACCACAGATCTGCTTTTATAAGAAGCGTACGCAATCTGAGATCAAGGCAGATCAAGACTGGTAGCCATAGATTGACTTCTCCTCCATAAATCTGTCCAAGCCCTTTTTAAAGCCATCCAGGTTAGTGGCCATCACCACCTCCTGTGGCAGCATATTCCAAACACCAATCACACGGTGCGTGAAGAAGTGTTTCCTTTTATTAGTCCTAATTCTTCCCCCCAGCATTTTCAATGAATGCCCCCTGGTTCTAGGTAACATGATAAAATTGAACTACCAGCTGGCCAAAAAGAGACTGATTCTCCTCCCTGTAACTTTCCCCATCAGCAAGTACTGGAAAAGATCAATGTAGGTCAACCACAACCCGTCAGAAGATTCCGCAAGAAACCTATAAGCAAGGGATTCCAGGAAAATGGTATGGGCTATCGAGGGGTTTTGACACTATATGATTAACAAGCTGCTTCTACAGATTACCTATTAAATAGCATTGACTGGGGAAGGTATGTGCCTTTTTCTTTAAAACCGAGCTGTTCCACCGGGCTTTTGGAGAAGCTGGACGCTGATGGTGCCCCCTCTCTTCCCTTCTGTGGCCCTTATTCACCTATGGGCCTTTCTGTCTCCCTCTCAAGAGAAGAGGAGTTTGGATTTATATCCCCCCTTTCTCTCCTGCAGGAGACTCAAAGGGGCTTACAATATCCTTGCCCTTCCCCCCTCACAACAAACACCTTGTGAGGTAGAATTGGGTAGAGACTGAACTCAGGAAAAGCGGCGAATAGCCTAAAGGTCACCCTTTGGCGTGTGTAAGTGCACAGGCTGTCGGGCTTCCCCAGATAAGCCTCCACAGCTCAGAGGCAGAGCTGGGAATCCGAAGCAGTTCCTCCAGATTGAATACCACCCGGAGAAACTTAACCTCCTACGCCACTGCTGCTCTTTTTAGATCGTCCGGGCGCTATATTTTGTATGCTGTGCTTTAAATGGCCTTAATTATTTTAATGTTTAGTGCCTATATTTATATTGTGTTTAGATTTAAATTATGAGAGTGCTCTTTTGCTAAGTTATGTTGTTTATGTTGTACACCGCTCAGAGCCCTTTGGGGTGAGCGGTATAAAAATTAAATGAATTAAAAAAACTCAGCAAGTTCAAACTGGCAGATTTAGGAAAGACAAAAGGAAGCGCTTCTTCACGCAAAAATGAAACTCAATTTTTAATTATTTTAAAAACAGTTTTCTGCAGCAGTGTATTCTCATAACACCCATCAAAGTAGCGTACCAGTACAAGAACTTAATTCAGTGTTCCCTGCACAAGACGAATGGATAGGAGGGCTGTGAAGGAGAAAGCAGTCGCCATTCCCTTCTGAGCAACAACACTCTGTCCTTGCATCCAGTCCACATGAAGTTCAGTTAAAGCCAATCAAAGCAAGGCTTCCTCTACTGGACAGCACTAATGCATGATTTTATAAACGTACCCTCACCATTTAATCCACCGATTTTGGCTGCAATTGAAATGCGTGAACAGGAAGACAATTTCCCCTGTCCTCACAAAAGCAGGAGCAAAATGCAGCAGCTTCTTCTCAAATACAATTAAATACAAAAATTGCAAAAAAAGGGATTAAGGAATATACAGCATGTCAACCAAATGAAACGTCTTTCCGCAAAACAACCAAGCCATTAAAATACCTCGATAGTATTAAAAATATTTTTTTTCATTTCTGATCTCAGTACTCCTAAGACAGAGACACATTCAGTGCATATATTCAGCATGTGCAATTTCAAAGGCTCCGTGGAGTCCTCTGGAACAGTGAAAGGCATTCCGATAGCTTGAAAAGAGTTGGGAGGGTGGGGGGAGCTGGTAATAATTGCTAATATTGTGTTCCGGCATATCCTGTTACAGAGAGCTGGCCCAATTAAACAGAGACATTTTCAAAATTCTTCACAAAATATTAAGGCCTGAATCCTGCTGAGCACAAATAGCTCTCGGAGCAGGGCCAAGCTGCGGTGTTGATCCAATATGACAAGGGTCTTCAAACTACGGCCCTCCAGATGTTCATGGACTACAATTCCCATCAGCCCCTGCCAGCATGGCCAAGTGGTAAAGATAGCGGGGTGCGAATCTATCGGTATCTGGAGAATACCAGACGAAGACCCCTGCAATATGAAACCGTCTCTGGAGACGTCACTGGTTTCCGGCCCGCAGGGCAGCCCATTCTTTGAACTTCCAGGCGAAGATGAACACAGGACAATCCAAATCATAACTTCCAGAAAGATGGTGGCAAAAAGCCCTTGGGTAAAGGAATTTCCTTCCGTTGCAAACATTTCTGGAAGAGAGGAAAAGACGGTTTAAAAAAACTGGGCACTCAACTGCAAGCTGGAAGATAACAGACATTGCAGAAGTCACTGTGATTTATGAAGAGGCGGACGATGATGCGTGCAAGCCAGCACAAGGCTTTTGCCGCACTGCTCCACCTCTCCACAAGTTGGAGCATGTGACGCCACCGACCAGATTTTTGGGCGAGCAACAAGCAACCTAGGATTCATTTGAATTTAGAGCAGAAAAGCTAAATGATACAGTGAACTCAGGTGCTACAACAGGGCAACCAAATTAAAGACTTCTTTTGTAGAACAGGACTCAATGTTAATGGACAAGCTCAGCTGATTCCAGAGTTAGCTGAGGACATTTTCTCAGCGGGCACTAAAAGGCCCAGTCTGTGACAGCTAGCACCAACATGCCCCTTTTCTGGTAGGGCTAAAGAGAAACCACAGGGCAGGGCCCCGACTTTATTGAGCCTGTGAGCAGCTTTGGAATTTTGCCACAGCATGGTAGGCACAAATATAAAATGGCTGCCAAAGGAGGTGGGGCCAGCCACAAAATGGCTGTTGCAACTCATCTTTCATTATGCCATGAAGATTCTTGTGCTGTGGTGGCAGCTGCTGTCAAAAGCGATGTTTTTTAAAAAATCTACACTGTCAATTAAATCTCCAATGGCCAATCAGCAGCCTTACTGGGGAAAAGCCATACCGGGCTTGCCCATTTTCTAAAACATTTGGCAGGTGCCTGGGAGGTTGGAGGCCCCTGCTACAGAGCTTCGTAATGCAACTAGCACAACACAGACAAACACAGTTTCCAGTGGCTGGATAGAATAGGCTTGGGGGTGGGATGTTCTTTGTGGAGAATGTGTTTGCTTTTAGGGGAAGATCTATTGCACCGACAAGCGCTATACCTGGTACTGCTCCCTGATGAATGCGTAATTCTGTAAACATCTTACAAAAGGACCAGAAAAACTCTCTTTGCATGAGAACAGACACTCTAGGAGCAGATCCTGAAAAAGCCGGCCATCCAAACAAGGAGGAAGCAGCGCAATGAAAATATTTAAGTCCGTCTTAAAGTGAAGAGAGTAGGGAAGGGCACCTTACCTCTAAGAACTGCTTGAACCTCATAAAGGAGCCCATTTCTCCAGTACTAGTAATTGCTTCAATTCTGCAGAGAATAAGAGACATTTGCCAAAAGTATTTAAAATGTTACAGCAAGCCAGCAAGTATTTAAAACACAGGTGTCAAACTCGCGGCCCTCCAGATGTTATGGACTACAGTTCCCATCATCCCCTGCCAGCATCATGCTGGCAGGGGATGATGGGAACTGAAGTCCATAACATCTGGAGGGCGCGAGTGGCCAGCATCATGCTGGCAGGGATGATGGGAACTGTAGTCCATAACATCTGGAGGGCCGCGAGTGGCCAGCACCATGCTGGCAGGGGATGATGGGAACTGTAGTCCATAGCATCTGAAGGGCCGCGAGTGGCCAGCATCATGCTGCCAGGGGATGATGGGAACTGTAGGCCATAACACCTGGAGGGCCGCGAGTTTGACACCTATGATTTGAAATGTTACAGCAGACAATCTGAACAACACTTGAAGCCAAAGAAGAGATATTGTGGCAAAGAAGTGTCATGACAGTTAGATCACGGTGATCATATCCTATCCAGCAGAGGTATGAGTCAGCAAGAAAGGACTGATCCGACAGCAAACAAACCGGTTCTAACCAGATGCAAGTGACCTTTACAGTGATTGGTGGAACCATGTATATAAGCAACAGCAATGTATTGTGACTTTGTTCCTTAGGGAAACAAGGGCCTGGCGAAGCACTTTGTTGGACTGCTTATTATTCTAGTTTGTATATAGTATCTTGTACATAGAGCAACTCAATGGTAAAAGCCTTCTTTTGAATGAAACAGCTGTGTGGAGTTTTTCTTCATGAAGGTGGGGGTTTGCTGTACAAGACCGCTTGTCTACTCTGAGTAGCACCGCTCAATTCTGCTATCAAGAAGGTCTCGGTTACTTCAGGGTGTGTTAGTAGAACCAATGCCCCAATATTGAGAAAATAGTTGTACTTCCCTACTTAAAGACCTGGTTTGAGATCTTAACGGCCACAATACAGTCTACCAGTTCCAAACACTACAGCTCAAGGATTGCTATGGACAAGATAGAAGGATTCAAAATACAGAAGTGGGAAAGGATCTTGAGAACAAACCCTACAAGAAAAAGGATGCTGAATGAGAGGATGGGATGGGAAAGATGTGCTCACTGTTTCCCATATTTAGAGATCCAGCACGTATGCGCAGCGGGACTAGCATCTGGGAGAGCTATGTGGACTCTATTTCCCCACTCTTCCACGTGAAACCCGCTGGGGGACCATGGGCTAGTCACAGTTCTCTCTAAACTCTCTCAGCCTCACCTACCTCATAAGGTACTAGTGGCGTAGGAGGTTAAGAGCTCGTGTATCTAATCTGGAGGAACCGGGTTTGATTCCCAGCTCTGCCGCCTGAGCTGTGGAGGCTTATCTGGGGAATTGAGATTAGCCTGTACACTCCCACACACGCCAGCTGGGTGACCTTGGGCTAGTCACAGCTTCTCGGAGCTCTCTCAGCCCCACCTACCTCACAGCGTGTTGGTTGTGAGGGGGGAAGGACAAGGAGATTGTCAGCCCCTTTGAGTCTCCTGCAGGAGAGAAAGGGGGGGATATAAATCCAAACTCTTCTTCTTCTTCTTGTGGGGGGAGGAAGGGAAGGCGATTGTAAGCTGCTTTGATACTCCTTGTTGTAGAGAAAGGCGGGATGTAGAAACCAACTCTTGTCCTTCTTCTAAGTATTATTCATAATGCAAAAGGCCCACCTGTTACCGGCTAGAGGACCACTGGTCACAGGAGAGTTGGCATTCCCCTCCATTCCAGCCTCATTTCCATTTGTATCTTGTCCCCTCTGGCAGCATCAAATATTGACATTTAACTACTGTGGCTTGCTCTGGGAGGCAAGCGACATCTGAAAAGTGGGATAAAAGATCCCGGACCAACTCAAAAGATTCTGCTGTGACATTCAAGACAGTCTTATCAGCTGCAATCCACAAGAATGACTTTACTCCATCACTTCAGGCACAAGTGGGAGATGGAGAGGAAATGTCCCTCTTTAGATTTGGAGGAAGCGGGCCCTTGTCCTGGTTTTACAGGAAGAAGGTTCCTGCATTATCAGTCACCCATCTCCTTGTACCTTGGGAAATACTCTTCTCGGATAAGTAGCATCATCTTCCAAAACTGCACCTGGTATTGCCTCATGAGAGCGTTCCCGCAAACCTGTGTAGTAAAAAACAGGGGGAGAGAAAAGGCAACAGCTTCCAAAGTGAACCAGATGAATGAAAAGCAATAAAACTAGCAATAAAACTGTGGATTTAATGCTGCAAGACTACGGAAGGACTAAGATCCACATGCCAAGTTGCTGAAATTTTTTTTAAGCCACAATAGAACAACAGCTTCAAACAACTCTGACTCTGTAGACTGGACAAGACAGGAAAGAAGGGAACAGCTTTTCACGGCAGCCTCTTCTGAATGAGAGGAGACATAACCAGTGGTGGGATCCAAAAATTTTAGTAACAGGTTCCCATGGTGGTGGGATTCAAACTGTGGCGTAGCGCCAATGGGGCTGGGCACGAAGGGGGCGTGGCCGGGCATTCCAGGGGCGGGGCACTTCTGGGCGGGGCTGTGGCATGGAACGCTTAGCCGCTGCGCTGGTCCTTGGCAGGAAACGAGTGCACGCAGGCGCAGGCTCCTGCTAGACTGCTTCAAGTTCTGCGCGCTACTGCTGAGAGGAGCGGCGTAACTAAGGCTAAAATCACGTGGCAAAATCACCAATTAGTAACCCCCTCTCAGCACACACAAATAATTAGTAACCTACTCTCGGGAACCTGTGAGAACCTGCTGGATCCCACCTCTGGACATAACCCATTCCAGGACACCATATGCACACACAAAGCTGCCTTGTGCTGCTGTGGCGTAGGTGTGTGCATGTTTCTTTAAGAGACCTGTTATTACAGGGAGAGCTGTATGTTTAAGGGAGATGTAGAAAGTGGGAGCGAAGGCAGCTGCGGGATGTGTTTTTAAATGTTTTTGGTTCGAGACTAGCA
The DNA here is from genome assembly GCF_021028975.2 of Sphaerodactylus townsendi. Taxonomy (NCBI): domain Eukaryota; kingdom Metazoa; phylum Chordata; class Lepidosauria; order Squamata; family Sphaerodactylidae; genus Sphaerodactylus; species Sphaerodactylus townsendi. Next base: position 50,754,720 of record NC_059436.1, on the reverse strand, counting down.
AACAGACAAGGATGGAGGCATTTTTAAACAGACATAACAAATTGGCGACAAGAATGAGATGGATTTTTTTGCCTTTGAATCTGCCAGCACCATTTTTTTTCCTGCAAATTCCAGGTCAGCCTCCAATTTTTTTCACTTCATGGATACATATTTTTGATAATTACCTGCTTGCAATCAGTGGCACAGATGGCTCTGGAGAGGGAAAACTTGTGATGCCTATTCACTCCTTGGGTGTAGAAGGACATGAGGCTGCCGGACGCCACTTATATTCATCTTATTTATTATGCTTAGTCTTTCATTTTTTCTATCGCTGCTTTTAAAGGTTTTAGCTGTTTTATGATTGTATTGTGACTGTACGTTGTACACCGCCCGGGGCCCTCCGGAGGATATAGGGGAGGCTGATATAAAGTCCCAAAAGAAATGGAAATAATGGAAATGAAATGAAATGAAATGAAATGAAATGAATGAATGAAATGAAATGAAATGAAATGGTCAGAATGAATGAATAAAAAAGGTGCTCAGAAATTCATAGTTAGTGTTTCTTTCTTAAAGGGAACAGCAGATGGTAGGAACGTACCTCCAAGAAGTCAAACAGAAGTGTGGCCGTCACATCTGCCAGAGGCTCCATGTTCAGCATTTGTGCCAGCCAACGCCAAGCGTGGTTCAGTCCATGAGGATGACTCTAAAAAACACAACAGATACATATGAATCCTGTTGTTTGCCTTTGAAGTATGGTTCTACGAACCACTAGAGTTTTTAAGCTGCACGGGCTCCTCTTCCAAACTCAATCCAGTCATATTGCTAGGCAACCAACGATGGAGTGGTTTGGAGTCAGCTTTCCAAAGTCCCTAAGCCTAAGGTTCTGCCCCCGTCTCCGAAATTCTCCCAAACAGAACGCATGCCTGTCCTAGCCCCTCCCCTGAAAAAGAATGATGGGACGGCAGAAGCTCAAGCAAAGAATGGAGAACAATTTTAAAATATCTACTGCACAGATAAACAATTGCAAGAAGGTGAACGCACCCCCTGACTGCTTCCATAAGGCCACCGAAGCTGGAGGATAGCAGCATACAAGCGGATCATCCCAGACATGCGTTTCAGGAAGTTATCCTGCGGCTCTACCTTTGAATCTATAACTTGGTAACCCAGCATCCTGTGTGCCAGAAGAAACACAAATGGTTAGCAGCACATCCAAATCAACTGCAGAGGAGAGCCCAAGGACAGCTCTCCCTTGGCCATCTTCGCTCCAACTACCTGACAGTATCAATTGCTAGCAACTGAAGTACAAGACCCTCAAATGCCTATTTTCTAGAGATACAATATGGATTTATGAGCGCACAAATAGAAAGAGTGGAATAGAAATCCTAAGATAGAATTGCCCGAGCCTTGGAATGCGTGGCAAAGACTTGCAGTGTTGAGAATGCAAGACAAATACATTGTAAAGCCAAAACAAATTCTAAGTTAACTTTGAAACAGTCACCAGGAGAATCAGAATATGGCTTGCACAAAGAAGAGGTGACAAATTTAAGTATTAGTGCCAATACCTGGGAGCCAGTACATAAGAACATAAGAACTAGCCTGCTGGATCAGACCAGAGTCCATCTAGTCCAGCACTCTGCTACTTGCAGTGGCCCTTTGGGAGCTTACATGCAGGATGTGAAAGCAATGGCCTTCTGCTGCTGCTGCTGCTCCCAAGCACCTGGTCTGCTAAGGCATTTGCAATCTCAGATCAAGGAGGATCAAGATTGGGAGCCAGAGATCGACTTCTCCTCCATAAATCTGTCCAAGCCCTTTTTAAAGCTATCCAGGTTAGTGGCCATCACCACCTCCTGTGGCAGCATCTTCCAAACACCAATCACACGTTGCGTGAAGTAGTGTTTCCTTTTTTATTAGTCCTAATTCTTTCCCCCAGCATTTTCAATGAATGCCCCCTGGTTCTAGTATTGTGAGAAAGAGAGAAAATAGTGTAATGGTTAAGAGTATAGTGTAATGGTTAAGAGCGGCGGACTCTAATCTGGAGAACTGGGTTTCTTTCCCTGCTCCTCCATGTGAAGCCTGCTGGGTAACCTTGGGGTAGTCACAGTTCTCTCTGAAGGAGACTGCTGTGGTGGAGGGAGGGGAGGTGATTGTAAGCCCCTTTGAGACTCCTTGCAGAAGAAAAAAGTGGAGTATAAAAACCAACTCTTCTTCCTCTTCTGAAGGTTTTGCTTTAACTTTCTGAAGTCAAAGCAAATGTACAAAGCACAACATTCTCCAGGGCTGGTGATGGGTTGATCACTTTAAGGTTCTTATGCGGTTTGTGACCCTCGTGGTGGACGAACAAGCCACGGTTTTTAATTCAAACCTAAGTTGGTCAACGTGATATTTTAACTTGTTTAACCTAGAATCCAGGATGCAAGTTGCTGAAGTCTGACAGCATGGCATGAGTTATATATTAAACGATAACATTGAAAGGTACACCTTCTGGAATGAAGCAGATTATTTGATGATACTAGAAGAAGAAGAAGAGTTTGGATTTATATCCCCCTCTTTCTCTCCTGCAGGAGACTCAAAGGGGCTGACAATCTCCTTGCCCTTCCCCCCTCACAACAAACACCCTGTGAGGTGGGTGGGGCTGAGAGAGCTCAGAAGAACTGTGACTAGCCCAAGGTCACCCGGCTGGCGTGTGTGGGAGTGTACAGGCTAATCTGAATTCCCCAGATAAGCCTCCACAGCTCAAGTGGCAGAGCTGGGAATCAAACCCGGTTCCTCCAGATTAGATACACGAGCTCTTAACCTCCTACGCCACTGCTGCTCCTTTACTGGCAGTAAAACATCGCTTCTCGGCCTATCGGCTAAGATCAACGTAGTACTAGCAGTAAAGTCCATTGAATGAGAAATACAATGGGCGCTAGAAAACTTTGTGGGGTAAATGCACTCACTGAGGGGGGGCAACCGTTCCTGCCTCTCTTCTCCTTCTGGCCTCCCAATGTCAGCTGCAACCCCCTGGGCTCCTATCCCCACCCCCCAGGGCTCCTACGCACTTCTACCCAACTACTGCGTGGGACTCACTTCCAGGCAAGCTGCGTATGACGCTTGGCTGGAAGTGAGTCCTGCACTGCGATTGGCCACTGTGCAACACAGGATTAAAATAAGAACAGATTTTCTTGCTTTCTTGCTGGCTCCATTCAAACTTTGACCCATTGCAACTGATTAGCAAAATAACAGTTAACAACTTTGTTTCCACTGATTTATGACATTCCTGCAAACAATATACACGCCCAGAACCTTCAGTAAAAGGAGAACAAGTCTTAATTGCTGGGGCTGCTTCTTTAAGTGGTTTGGTCTAGGTCGGATAAGCTTGTGCAAATGGTCTTGCTAAGCTGAATGTTCCTATGTCTTATTTTCAGGGGATGTCTTATTTTTCTGTGTTCTGTCCATCGGGCATGCTTCCAAACAAAAACTTGGCTACGTCTTACTTTCGGGGGATGCCTTATATTTCGCACTTCAGCAAAACCTCTACTACGGCTTATTTTCTGGGGATGTCTTATATTCGGGGAAACAAGGTAGTAGAGCTGTGGTGGAGAACCTCTGGCACTCCAGATGTTATGGACTACAATTCCCATCAGCCCCTGCCAGCATGGCCAATTGACCATGCCGGCAGGGGCTGATGGGAATTGTAGTCCATAGCATCTGGAGTGCCAGAGGTTCTCCACCACTGTAGTAGAGCAACCCTTTCACTCTCGCCTTAGGCCTATCCCAGTGTGAGTGGAAACCACCAAGAGGGGCCACACAGGAGCGTCTTGCTTAACCCAGGAGGGGGAGTTTCCCAGATGGACATTTTAGTGTGGCCCAATTACCTCTGATATTCTTCCAGGGGCGTGCCTTCCTTCAGTGCTGGGTAGAACGGGACAGCGTAAGGACACTTTTTGTGCAGGTGTGCCAGAATGAGGTCTCCGACCTTGGGGTGCAGCTCCCAGACGCCGGAAGCCACCACCGCGATGGGGAAAGCTGCCTCGTGATGCGAAGCCACCTCCTCCTCTCCTTGTTTCTGAAAACAGTCAGTGAAGAGCCGCACAGTCCCTCCGTCAAGCTCAACGATGACAACAGAAAAGGCCACTTGAGCTCACAGAGTTCTGCACCCGAGGCAAGGAAGATGAGCTCCCAAGGGACCGGGCGCAGCAGCCTGAAAAGACTCGCCTGGCCACCTGAGATATTCTTGCTGGGGCTGATGGGGGAGGACATCCCGAATCAATATAGAACACAATATAGAAAGAATACAATCTGGTTTCCCCTGTAAAATACTCGGATGACCACACTCTGTACCATATGCTGCTCTATGCTTAGAAACTGGCCAGAACCTACTTGAAACAAGAGCATGGCCGAATACATTCAAGTATTGGATCAAATTATGTTTTAACTCTGATGTCTTTTGGGAGCTCACGTGCAGGGTGTGAAAGCAATGGCCTTCTGCTGCTGCTGCTCCTGAGCACCTGGTCTGCTCAGGCATTTGCAATCTCACATCAAAGAGGATCAAGATTGGTAGCCAGAGATCGACTTCTCCTCCATCAATCTGTCCATGCCCCTTTTAAAGCTATCCAGGTTAGTGGCCATCACCACCTCCTGTGGCAGCATATACTACAGTTCTTTGGCCACGAATACTGTGTTTGGCTCCACCCCCTGCAACAGCAGGGGGTTCATCTTGCTTTCAGAGGCAGCCATTTTGGAATGGTGCTCACCACCCCTTCTCAAAATTGCACATGTGTCTACAGGCTCAAAGAGGTTGGGGACTCCAGGATAGACCAAAACAGCCCTCTCAAAGTGGGGGTGCCAAATTCACCCCAGTAGTCTCAAAGGAAGGGGAAAAGTAGATCAATTAGGTGTCCTTGCTCTGATTAAGAGAGCAAGGAGAAGATACACAATCAAGAATACATACAGAATCTTGGTGTCTGGATTCTAGGTGATACAATATGCTAGGAAGAAAACTCTCTTCTGGTAGATAGGAGAAGAGAAGAGAGGTCTGTGTGCTTACCACAAACTTTTCTGCCAGCTTGAAATAAGCAAACTCCAGGCCCTGAGGATGTTGAGTAACAGTTATGTTGCGTCCACCACTCTGTACTGACTTTCCTGAAAGGAAATTATTGATCTTATCAAATATCTCCTTCACCTGGGAACCTGTGGAGACAAGCACAGAAGATTGAGGAGGGCTGCATAATATTCAAGAGGGAAAATGGATTAAGGTAATATGCCTTAATCAGACACAGATGGTGAAACTACAATAATCCACCTGAAACTCTTATGATGAATGGATCAGCTTAGAGCAGTGGTGGCGAACCTTTGGCACTCCAGATGTTATGGACTACAATTCCCATCAGGCCCTGCCAGCATGGCCAATTGGCTGATGGGAATTGTAGTCCATAACATCTGGAGTGCCAAAGGTTTGCCAGCACGGGCTTAGAGTGACAAAAAGCAACAACAGTAAGGTAATCAAATTTAAACTGTTTCTAAGCAGTCTTACAAAGGCAACTATATACTCCCAGTTGCAAAGTAAGAATAAAAGCATGAGTTACGGCTGGAGCTAGGTAAGGATAAAGAGAAGCCAAAGAATAGTACAGACAACCTTGTTTAAAATTTCAGAACTCAAAGAAAATGCAGTTTGATGAACATATGAAGATACTGGGGTGCTGTGTGGTTTCCGGGCTGTATGGCCGCGTTCTAGCAGCATTCTCTCGTGACGTTTCGCCTGCATCTGTGGCTGGCATCTTCAGAGCTGCCAGAGATCCTCTGAAGATGCCAGCCACAGATGTAGGCGAAACGTCAGGAGAGAATGCTGCTAGAACACGGCCATACAGCCCGGAAACCACACAGCACCCCAGTGATTCCGGCCGTGAAAGCCTTCGACAATACATATGAAGATACCTTATTAAACCATCAAACCGGCTTCTTACTTCTACTTGTCCTGAATAGCAACTGTTCTCCAAGGGGTCAAGCAGAAATCATTCCCAGCCCAGCTACTGGAAATGTTTAACTGGGGAACGAACCAACGATCTTCTGAACAAAAGTGTACGCTCTACTGCTGAGTTTTGGCCAGTCCATACAGAAAGAAGCAAATGGGGCTGCCTTATACCCAGGCAGGCTAATGATTCACTGGGCCTTGCTCTGCCCCAGGGACTTTATAATGTACAGCAAGTGCTCTAGCACACGTAGCTACGGTTTCTCAAAGTTCTGTGCAGATTTGATTATGTTTGGTACAGAAATATAGTCCCTTTGTGACTCATAGAACTTGACTGATTGATTGATTGGATTTATATCCCGCCCTATCCCTGCAGGGCTCAGGGTGGGTCACAATACTCTTGGGGGGGGGGAGGACAGAGAGAATTTTTTTTGTCTGGGGGACATCAGTGACTATTGGCAATATTTCCACTGGCTTTAGATTTAGTATCCCCAATAAATAAATAAATAATACAACTGCTATTTCTAGATAATGAAGAAATGTACTGTGACTGGACTTGTCTGTCTGTATACCCATAGGAGAAATGGTAAAATCACCCTAGGCTTAGAACAAGTTCACAACCCTGTTCAGACTCCACGAAAAAAGCTTTGCACGCCAGTGGCTCAGCCCCACCACCTCCAAGGGGGTTCCGGACAGTGCAGGGAGGGTAAAAGAGGAAAATTCTTGCCATCCAGAAACCCCACTGAAGCACAGAGTTTGATACGCCTTTTTGTGTCATAGCTGCCAGCAGCATGGGAAGAGTTCCCGGGCTGAAAGCCTTTTGGAAGCTGCTTACAGTTGGCTCCGCCTCCAGAAATGCCCTCATCCCCACTGGCGTGAGATCTTGCACCAGACAGACGGCAGTCACAGCCTGGACTTCTGGATTTGGGCGCTGCAGAGCCATGCAGTGCCCGTTGCCCGAGTAGTTGACCCTTATGCTGACAAGGTGGTTACCCACGTGAGTGCAAGCCTGCACCAATTCCACAATAGAATTGGCCCTCCCTCCCAGATTGGGCGGTCAGCCACATTGGTCCATGCAAAATCCCAAACCAAGCATGACATCCTCATCAGCTCTGGCCCCGGCCTGGTGGAACACTCTTCCTCCAGCTGTCTGGGCCCTGCGGGACCTTAGTGAGTTCCGCAGGGCCTGTAAGACAGAGCTGTTCCGACAGGCCTTTGGAGGAACCGGCCGCTAATGGTGCCCCCTCCCCCCCGTGGCCTTGACACCTAGGTCACCTACCATCTAACGAGACTCGCCATGCCTCTCTTTTTAGGGGAGAGGGAATTTTAAATCTGGAATGCTGGGCGCCAATCACATATTTCTAATTATATCTCTATTTACTGAGATTATCGTGTAAATTAAATTTCTAGTTTTATCGCTGCTTTTAAATGTTTAATAATTTTATATTGTTGTTTCATATGCTGTACACCTCCCAGAGCCCTTCGGGGATGGGGCGGTATAAAAGCCTAATGAAATAAAATAAATCATACTGAGCAAACTGACAACAAAACATTGGGCAAACTTTTGAGCAATCAGAGCTCAGAGATGAACAAGTAGAAGGCCAGTTTCTTGGGCCATGATCTTAAGGGCTTCAGATAGCCAGATTCCAAGTCATTTAGGCCTCTAAAGATCACCATTAGAATTTGGAATTGAGCCTAGAAACAATCTCGAAGCTAATGAAGCTGATTCGGTATTTGCATTATAAACTCTCCACGGAAGGCTAGAACTCTCACTGCTGCGCTGGGCGCTGACAGAAATGTGTGGAAATTTTTCACATTCTGCAAACTGATCTGGATGGTACCCAAGATAGTAAGCAAATCTGTCTCTTGGTATCACATCTAATTAGAGGGAAACTCAGTCCCGTAAGAGGTAGTGAAAGCCAGTCAGCCTGCAGAGCATCTAAAGAGATCTGAATAATGGAGGTTATGCCTGTCAGCAGCTATTTAGCCATGACAGATAAATGGGGAATCCAGGTACAGCAGCAGTATTCCTCCAAACTCCAGTTGCTTGACACAAAAAAAGGAGGGCGATCAACACCATCACACTCTACTTGTGCAACCACAACCGCTCGTGGAAATCAAGAAATGGAATAGGGGGCCTCGGTCTGAGCCAGAAAGACAATTTTTATGTTCTTGCTTTGTCCAAATTAATTGCCTAAATAAATGGGGTCTCAACAACCAAGAAGTGGGGGAAAAAATTATTAAAACCTTTGTATTCTATCTTCTGCAACTTCACATACTCATGAACTTTAATGAAGTCAATGGCCATGCGGTATGCCACATCCCTCTGCTTCTAATTCAGTGTTTCCCAACCTATTCGAGGTCAGGGTACCCTTGACCTCACTCTTCATATCTCACGGTACCCCTGCCGCCACCCCCCTCCCATTGCCCCTGCTTGCCACACCCCCCACCTTCCCCTCCCAGGGTGAAGGGAAGCACGGGGGGTGGTGGTGGTGGCGGCTGCTGACTTTGTGGCAGGCCCTGCCCCATGGGCCAGCTCCATGTCCTTGCTGGCGCCGATGGGAGACACCACAAAAATGAGGGGGGGGGGCGGTAGTGTTGCCGCAGTACCCCTGGGACATGCTCATGGCACCCCAGGGTACCACGGAACCCTGGTTGAGAATGGCTGTTCTAATTCTTTGTGAATTGCACTGTGGGTGCCATTTTTTACCTCAACTGCAGTGAACGGGTAACTGAAATTAACGTAGCTGGTGAAATTACAGTGAGGGCTCTTGGTTATATTCTTATAGCGAATGGCCTATTCAATATAACAGCTCATCTCTAAAATTTCTAAAACCTGTGAAGTGGTTGCACAATGTGATGCGCATGCCTTAACTTCTGTACCTGAAGGCACCTGAAGGGGTAGCCATGTTGGTCCATTACAACGAACCAAAACAAAAGTCCAGCAGCTCTTCAAGGCAGAGAATCAGACCCTTACCAAGCCTTCCCCTCCTCAACCCCAGATCAAGTTACATCTCTGTCTCAACAGCGACATGAACGCCAGTTGAGATTACCTGGTCTCCTCACGAACACTCCTCTCAATCATTTCATAAGAACATAAGAACATAAGAACTAGCCTGCTGGATCAGACCAGAGTCCATCTAGTCCAGCACTCTGCTACTCGCAGTGGCCCACCAGGTGCCTTTGGGAGCTCACATGCAGGATGTGAAAGCAATGGCCTTCTGCTGCTGCTGCTCCTGAGCACCTGGTCTGCTAAGGCATTTTCAGTCTGAGATCAAGGAGGATCAAGATTGGGAGCCATAGATCAAGATTGGTAGCCATAGATCGACTTCTCCTCCATAAATCTGTCCAAGCCCCTTTTAAAGCTATCCAGGTTAGTGGCCATCACCACCTCCTGTGGCAGCATATTCCAAACACCAATCACACGCTGTCGCTAGAAGAAGTGTTTCCTTTTATTAGTCCTAATTCTTCCCCCCAGCATCCATTTTTCAATGGATGCCCCCCTGGTCTCCTAGTGTATGTGATGGGAAAGAGAGAAAAATGTCTCTCTGTCAACATTTTCTACCCCATGCATAATTTTATAGACTTCAATCATATCCCCCTCAGACGTCTCCTCTCCAAACTAAAGAGCCCCAAACGCTGCAGCCTCTCCTCATAAGGAAGGTGCTCCAATCCCTCAATCATCCTTGTTGCCCTTCTCTGCACTTTTTCTATCTCTTCGATATCCTTTTTTTCCCCCAAGGGCTTTAAAATTATGCAGTTAAAAATATGCCCACTAGGTACAGCTGCACTTACAACTACTCACAGATGAGGCTGTGTTTGCTTAAATGCTGTTATAATTTTTCTATTGGGCAAACAGGCACCATTCAATACACAGCGCAGCAGACGTCTTGCTAAATGTTCGCTCTGCTTAGTGCAGTGATGGCGAACCTTTTTGAGACCGAGTGCCCAAATTGCAACCCACAACCCACTTATTCATCGCAAAGTGCCAACATGGCATTTTAACCTGAATACTGAGGTTTTAGTTTAGGAAAAACGGTTGGCTCCGAGGCACGCGTTACTCAGGAGCAAGCTTGGTGAAGCAACCATTCAACGCTTCAAATGGGTGAATCACGATCCTAGGAGGGTTTACTCAGAAGCAAGCCCCATTGCCAGCAACCGAGCTTACTCCCAGGTAAAGGATCATGTCCAGGCCAGCCTAGATGTGTGTGTGTGTGGGGTGTGTGTGTGATTTTCCACCCCCCTCCCACATGATGAACTCTGTGCATGAGTGCCCACAGAGAGAGCTCAGAAGAACTGTGACTAGCCCAAGGTCACCCAGCTGGCGTGTGTGGGAGTGCCCAGGCTAATCTGAATTCCCCAGATAAGCCTCCACAGCTCAAGCGGCAGAGCGGGGAATCAAACCCGGTTCCTCCAGATTAGATACACGAGCTCTTAACCTCCTACGCCACTGCTGCTCCGTTTAAAACATTTTGAGGCTGGAAATAAAACCCTTGGGGGTAAAAAATAATGTGGAACTTCCTGCCTCAAAACATTTTTAAAGGTTTGTGTGGAAAGGACTTGTTTCTATGCCAACTCTTCAGAATCCCACGGGAATCCCACTTGCAATTTAAAAACACAGTATAAAAAAACCCCAGACTATTAAAAAAACGAGCCACTCATAAAAATTATCCATAAAAATGAAGCAGTCCATTTTTAAAAAATGGATAAGATAAAAAAAAGCCTGGTCAAAAAGATGTGTTTCTGCCTGGCAACTAAAAAAATACGGTAGAGTAGACAGGAGGAGGAGGAGGAGGAGTTTGGATTTATATCCCCCCTTTCTCTCCTGCAGGAGACTCAAAGGGGCTGACAATCTCCTTGCCCTTCCCCCCTCACCACAAACACCCTGTGAGGTAGGTGGGGCTGAGAGAGCCCTGAGAAGCTGTGACTAGCCCAAGGTCACCCAGCTGGCGTGTGTGGGAGTGCAGATAAGCCTCCACAGCTCAGGCGGCAGAGCTGGGAATCAAACCTGGTTCCTCCAGATTAGATATATGAGCTCTTAACCTCCTACGCCACTGCTGCTCCTGGTTGTCAAGACTGACATCGGCCAGGGATCTGTCATAAGAAGAGCCCTACCAAGGCATGTATTGAAGGGTGCAAGTTTGCCCCTTCTCTCCGGTTCTCTATCGGCAACCATTAAGTGCTGCTGCTGCTGCTGTGTGCTAGGGGTTCTCAGAGACCTCCACAGCACAAGAGGAAGTCAGTGCTCACCTGCTCTGGTAGAAATCTGGCTGACCGGGATGGTGGCGGCCTTCTGCAAATCCATTCTGATTTTTTTCACCTAAAAACAACAACAACAACAGGCACCGTGATAAGTTTTCTACAGGGTTTGTTTTTGCAAATGAGAAGCACCACTTTAAGGGGGACAACGTTGGCCCATTCCACACAACACAAATAAAGTCTTGCAGATGTTTTAAAAAGAACCATTTTGTCTGCATAGCACAAACTAAAAAAGCATTTCAGGGAAAAACTGTTCTTTTGTCTGCTCCCCCCCCCTCACCAACACCAACTCTAAAGAGCAGCAGTGGCATAGGAGGTTAAGAGCTCGGGTATCTAATCTGGAGGAACCGGGTTTGATTCCCAGTAAATTAAGGACTGGAATCCCCTTGTGAATTATACTAAGCAAAGAAAAGACTTTATGCAGAGCTACAACATTAAGATGCTGAACTGATTGTGTGTGTATAAAATTAGTGGAATATAATGGTACAGTAGTCATGTAATCTAATATACAGGCATTAAAGAGATGGTAGGAATAACAATCCAGAATAAGGATTGGTAGAAACTGTTTTAAGGTAAAAATACGAGGTTAGTGGGAAGTGAATCAGATGTAGTTCTTTTGTTCTCCTTTTCTTTTCTTTGGTTGGTAGGAGGTGCCCAGGTGAGGAGAGGCTGCAGTGTTTGGGACTCTTTAGTTTGGAGAGGAGACGTCTGAGGGGGGATATGATTGAAGTCTATAAAATTATGCATGGGGTAGAAAATGTCGACAGAGAGAAATTGTTCTCTCTTTCTCACAATACTAGAACCAGGGGGCATCCATTGAAAATGCTGGGGGGAAGAATTAGGACTAATAAAAGGAAACACTTCTTCACACAACGTGTGATTGGTGTTTGGAATATGCTGCCACAGGAGGTGGTGATGGCCACTAACCTAGATAGCTTTAAAAGGGGCTTGGACAGATTTATGGAGGAGAAGTCAATCTATGGCTACCAATCTTGATCCTCCTTGATCTCAGATTGCAAATGTCTTAGCAGACCAGGTGCTCAGGACCAGCAGCAGCAGAAGGCCATTGCTTTCACATCCTGCATGTGAGCTCCCAAAGGCACCTGGTGGGCCACTGCGAGTAGCAGAATGCTGGACTAGATGGACTCTGGTCTGATCCAGCAGGCTAGTTCTTATGTTTTGTATGTGATGCATTTGATGTCTGATGTATTGGAGATGAGTTGTGATGTACTGTTGGTATTACATTTAATAAAGATAATTTATATATTAAAAAGGAGAGATTAACTGGCTCCATGGAAGTTTACAGTTCTGTTCTTAGGCCACTGGACAAAAAACCTGCAGATTCTGCAAATAGGGGAGGTTCATGTCTGGGCACAGTGAATCCTTACCTGACTGTCTTGGCTGTCAGCCAGCCCACTGAAGGAAGCGACACACTGCTGACATTCTTTTTGGAGCTGCTGATACCACTGCAGAGTTTTCTCTGCTGCTTTCACCTGAAGTCCTAAGAGAGGGAAATAAAGATGTAAACCCGAGGCATCCCAACACGTGCCCTGGAAAACTTTGGAACGTTACGAGCGAAACACATCCTGCCATCTTTCAGAAGCTGCCTAAAGACTTTCGCAAACCAAACTCTTATCGTCTGAAGGGTACTGGGAAATGACAAGGGCAGTGGGCAATGATACCCAACATGCCCTGAAACAAAGGAGTCTGCGGCGAGTTCTACTTGGGACCACAGCAAGCTCGCCATGCATATGTCATGACAGTTAGATCATGGTGATCATATCCTATCCAGCAGAGGTACGAGTCAGCAAGAAAGGAATGATCTGACAGCAAGAGAACAGCAAGCAGACCGGTTCTATCCAGATGCAAGTGACCTTTACAGTGATTGGTGGAACCATGTATATAAGCAACAGCAAATGTATTGTGTGATTGTTCCTTAGGGAAACAAGTGCCTGGTGAAGCACTTTGTTGGACTGCTTAATATACTCTGTATATAGTATCTTGTACATAGAGCAACTCAACAATAAAAGCCTTCTTTTGAAAGAAACAGCTGTGTGGAGTTTTTCTTCATGAAGGTGGGGGTTTGCTGTACATGCCCACTTGTCTACTTTGAGTAGTACCGCTCAAATCTGCTATCAGCATAATGGGCCAGTGGGCCCGGTCCAATCTCAAGGTGGCACTGAATCAACTGGGATCAGGTCACGAGTGCTGCTTAGTCAAGTGAAGAAGCGCTCTTGAGAGTGGCCCCTCCCCTCTAGGTTTTTTTTTAACTGCAAAGTTGAGAAAGGTATCACCTCGCCTAAACTTTGTTAAGAACTACCTCTTTAGAGCAGCTGCCGATTGAGAGAGTTGTAATGTTTTCAAGCATTATTTTGAAATGTATTGTGGTTCATGTGATATGACTACGGTTGAAACACTTGACCATTCTTTGTTTCTATGCCCTAAATACAATAAGATACGCATGAAATACATGAATTCCATTTCCTTGCAATGTTCTCAGTGGCGTGAGTGTTATAAGATACCCAATCTCCTGAACAGCTCTGATGTGCTCTTTTGTGAAACCGTTGCAAATTTTATACTGGAAATTAGTAATTTTAACTGTATTTCTTAACCTTGTTTTGTTTTAAAATTTTGTCCTGTTTTATATGCCAATAAAGGCTTGTGTTGTGTGTTGTGGAAATGTATTGTGATCAGATGTTTCACCATATTCTAATTTTATCGTAGGATTTTCAAGCTGTTTGTCAACTGCTTCCAGCCGCGTAAGAAGACATTTCAGTAGACAGAAGGGTGGATAAAAATATAGTTATATGTATAAAATAATGATTAAAGCAGCCCATGCAACAATAGCCTAGGGCTGGAAAGAAAAGAAAAAATGGACATTTCAGAAATGGCTAGAATATATTTGGGAACAAGTGACACTTGATATTTTCGATACATTAACCAAAAACAAGACGTGGCAAGATAAACAGAATGAAATTTTGAAGATATGGATAATATACGTGGACTGGATGAAAGAAGCTCGAGTCAATGAAGAAATATGGGAGAAGAGGCTACAGAGAATGAACTTACTGCTGTTTGTGTGACAAAACTATGAAGAAGTAGTAATGGGGGGAGGGAGAAAAGGGGGAAAATGTATTGTCGAAGGCTTTCACGGCCGGAATCACGGGGGTGCTGTGTGGTTTCCGGGCTGTATGGCTGTGTTCTGGCAGCATTCTCTCCTGACGTTTCGCCTACATCTGTGGCTGGCATCTTCAGAGGATCTGATAGTAGGAAAGGAAAGCAAGTGGAGTATATATACATGTGAGTAAAGGTCAATAGGTGAGGGAATCTGAATAGGAGTGGCCTGGCAAGTGAGTAACAATGAAGTGTAGCATGTGAGTAACAATGGAGATAGCAAGGTCAGATGCCCTCACCTATTGACCTTTACTCACATGTATATATACCCCACTTGCTTTCCATTCCTACTATCAGATCGTCTGAAGATGCCAGCCACAGATGCAGGCGAAATGTCAGGAGATAATGCTGCTAGAACACGGCCATACAGCCCAGAAACCACACCGCACCCCAGGGGAAATGTATTGTTTGAAAATGCATAAAGAAGGAAATTATTATAAACTGTAAAATTCAAATGATACAATAATTATTTTTTTTAAAGACATTTCAGTTATTAACATGCCAAGAGCACGTCCACTGATGCATCAAAATGCTTACTGGAGATGCGCAGATAATGCAGGGCAGATGGCAGAGAGATTTATTCACTAAGTAAAGGGTCACCGATTGAGCAACGAAGGGATGAGCAAACCCACCGGCCTCCAGAGACTTCCCTCGGACAAGTTTTGCAGGGTTTGGGTCTTGGGTTTTTGCAAACTCCTGCTTCTGCAACTCTTTCTGCCTCTCCTCGGCTGCTGCCGCCGCCGCCGCCGCCGCTGCCACCTCTTCCTCATGCTTTCTCTTCTCTTCCATGGCTAGGCCAATCTCTTCTTGCATACTGGCAATTAACCCTTGCATTTCCAGGAGTATTTGTTCAGCAGAGGCCATGTCCACGGGAGCAGGAAACCCTCTCTGTCAGAAACAAGGAAATCAAGAGATCACTAAGGGATCACTTCGTGGTAGGGTTTCAGAGTCGATCTCGCTGACTTGCCCTTTTTTGCACCTCCCATCAACATCCCTGTGTCAAGAACAACAGGCTGAAAAACAGAACAGCAGAAGGGCAAGGAAGAACCAAAAGAGTCTAGTGGCGCCTTTGGGCTCCAATTCCCAGATGCACACTTCAGTATTATACATTGCTGGTTGCCTGAGGCAGCAACAGAGTATTCAAAAGAGTCAGCAGCTACGCACGGAGGATGCAGGATGGAAGTCAGCTTTTTGGGAAAAGAGATGGTCTTCCAGGTAAACATCACAGCAGGTGCCTGCTGTAAATTGATACCATGCAGAATGGTTTAGTTGGCGCAGTTGACAGGCTGGTCGGGAAGGGCTGAGTGGGCAAAGTTCTCCCTTTAAAGCCTGTAACCCAGTGATGGCGAACCTATGGCACGGGTGCCAAAGGTGGCACTCGGAGCCCTCTCTGTGGGCACACACACACAGAGTTCATCATGTGGGGGGCAGAAAATCACTCCCCCACACACACACATCTCGGCTGGCCTGGGTCACTGAGCACGACGTGCGCACACTGCGGTGAGCAGGGAGGACTTGGCTGGTGGGCCTGGTGCCTGTGCTCCGGGGGGCTGTTGCCCGAGGGGGGGGCACAGAGGAGGCAGAGATGCTAGAGAGGCACAGAGTGGTGCGCGCGGGACTTGCTGGAGGCTAGAGCAGGCTGGCCCCTGCTCAAGCCAGTGGGGCAGAGGAAGAGGGAACCAACTAGTTTTTTTCTAAACTAAAACCTCAGCATTCAGGTTAAATTGCCGGGTTGGCACTTTGCGATAAATAAGTGGGGTTTGGGTTGCAATTTGGGCACTTGGTCTTGAAAAGGTTCGCCATCACTGCTGTAACCTGTTATTAGAAGTGCATAAAATCCAAAGGCAAGCTATTTATACAGTAAATTCATGTAAAAAAATACACTGCCTTATTCAGTCTACCAAAAAATCCATCCCAGTGCAAAAATGTCTCATTGCCCAAGCACCCCAAATCCTTTTACTGTGGAATGTGATGAATGTTAAGAAATACAATATCATTTACATTTGGACATAAAATCATTGGTCATAAAACAAAATGTTCCGGTTTATCAATAGAAATCGATTTGCGACATTTTGGCAATTGAAAGGCACATGTAAGAAGAAGATTAACCATGTAGGAAGAATGTCACTATTTCGTTTCAGTGTTCACAGGAAGACAAACTTTATATACCAATGTACAAACCTGGTGACTTGTCTGGTTGGGAATTCCCACCCAAGAGAAATATTTCAATTCAAGCTTTTTCAGAGAGACCTGGGGTTTCATTTACCAGGGGGAAGGTGAATTATGACTGCACCACATTGTAGAAGGTGCACTGAAGAAATACATATTCAAGAGACACAACTTCCCCAGACTTACATAGACACACCCTCTCCGTCCTGGGAGTCTTATTCAATCTTCCCTCCAATACTCAGAGGGCAGAGCAGAACATTTGCTCAAGCAAGAAGAAGAAGAAGAAGAAGAGGAGTTTGGATTTATATCCCCCCTTTCTCTCCTGCAGGAGACTCAAAGGGGCTTACAATCTCCTTGCCCTTCCCCCCTCACAACAAACACCCTGGGAGGTAGGTGGGGCTGAGAGAGCTCTGAGAAGCTGTGACTATTATTATTATTATTATTATTATTATTATTATTATTATTATTATTATTATTATTATTATTATAATTAGGCTTATAAACCGCCCTCCCCCGAAGGGCTCAGCCCAAGGTCACCCAGCTGGCGTGTGTGGGAGTGTACAGGCTAATCTGAATTCCCCAGATAAGCCTCCACAGCTCAGGCAGCAGAGCGGAGAATCAAATCCAGTTCCTCCAGATTAGATACACGAGCTCTTAACGTCCTACGCCACTGCAACTTCAGGAAGTGATGAAACCACTAGGACAAAGGCATAATTCCTGGTAAACCTTGGACCAGGTTGTACTGTTTTAGACTGCATATCACATCCACATGTGTTAGTGTCCCTTCATATGAAAACTAACGTCATAGATAAGACCCAAGCTTAGCTAACTCAGGGACAACCACGCTTTTCTTGGGCAATATCCCTAGGAAAGCACTCAACCCCAGGGTCTACAACCTGATGTGATGGCCACTAACCTGGATAGCTTTAAAAGGGGCTTGGACAGATTTATGGAGAAGTCGATTTATGGCTACCAATCTTGATCCTCTTTGATCTCAGATTGCAAATGCCTTAGCAGACCAGGTGCTCGAGAGCAGCAGCAGCAGAAGGCCATTGCTTTCACATCCTGCATGTGAGCTCCCAATGGCACCTGGTGGGCCACTGCGAGTAGCAGAGAGCGGGACTAGATGGACTCTGGCCTGATCCAGCTAGCTTGTTCTTATGTTCTTATGTTCTTAACTCCAGCCAGTTGAGTTGTGGTCAAACTATCAAGGGAGGGTGCGCACATAAGAGAAAAAAGGGACAAAAACTTCAGTCTAGACTCTGGTCTGACCAGTAGCATAGTGCCAACGGGGTGGGGGGCATGACACCACGGGTGGAGCGTGGCGGGGGCGTTCCAGGCTGTGGCGGGGCGCGGGGCGCATGCTCCAGGCATAGTGTCCCCTCGCTCCACCCCTGGGTCCGACCCACTGGACAATCTATGTTCAAATGCAGGCCTAGAGAATTCTGACCCAGGAAAAAACTGTACAAAATTGCCCAGGTCACCTGTTCTACACCTACAGTTCTGGAAGGTCTTTCAGAGCTGCTTTACCTCGCTGGCCGTGCGGACGAGTCTGGATGCTTCCCCGCAAATCTGGTTGCCCCGGTTGCTGTAGGCTGACAGGTCAATCCCGGGCAAGTCTTTATGCCTGTGATGGACACCGATCTGTTGATTGATCTGCAGCACCTCCTCTTGGATGGAATAGAGGCGCCGGAGCCTCTCCTGGCTCTCCTCCTTGCGAAGGCGCTCCAGTTCCTCTTGGCGCTGACGCTGCTGCTCTGCCTCACGCAGTTTCCGGTTCAAGAGCTTTACAAGCACAGGGAAGAGAGGAGAAACTGCTTTCAATGTAGGGGAATGGAACTGAAAATGGCAACTAATGCCACATGGTTAGGTCTATAGCCTGGCATACTCATGCATTAAAATGGAGGAGTAGAATCCTTAGCAGACTAAAGAAGAAGAAGAAGAAGAAGAAGAAGAAGAAGAGGGGGAGGAGGAGGAGGAGGAGGAGGAGCAAACACCCTGTGAGGTAGGTGGGGCTGAGAGAGCTCCGAGAAGCTGTGACTAGCCCAAGGTCACCCAGCTGGCGTGTGTGGGAGTGCCCAGGCTAATCTGAATTCCTCAGATAAGCCTCCACAGCTCAGGCGGCAGAGCTGGGAATCAAACCCGGTTCCTCCAGATTAGATACCTGAGCTCTTAACCTCCTACGCCACTGCTGCTCCTATACCACTTTAGATGGACTGTACCACTTTAGATGACAGATGGGGAGTGCCACTACATAATAATGTGACAGACAACCTTAACCCTAGCCCAGTTTGCTCAGAGCTATGCTAGTTTTCTGCGAGAAGAGTTCGGACCACATGGGACCAATAAAAACGTTATACCCTAATGACAGCCTGAAACTGGGCATAGGGGTTCAGCGTGCTTCCCGTGTGTGTGGACCAGCATGCAGTTCTAGATGTGCCGCCCAGAGAAGGCCAACAGAAAGGAAAGCCCATGTTGTGCGGTGCTGTGCTGCGATAAGACACACCCTGATTCCACTCCCTACTCATCCATGTTACTCACTGGGGGACCTTGGGCCGAAGCCAGCCTAACCTGCCCCCCTCTGGCAGGCCTGGGAAGATAAAATGGAGGGGGGGCTGATGTATGCCTTCCCCAGGGTCCCTATAAGAGAAGCAGGATAAAATGGAAAGGCAAATCTGAGGAATCTGGGAGAGGAATATAAAAGGATCAGTAGAAGGTCACGTCAAAGACCTCGACTACAGCTCTTGAACAACCACTGCCAGTCTGAGTAGACCGGGGGTCTGCAACCTGCGGCTCGCCAGATGTTCATGGACTACAATTCCCATCAGCCCCTGCCAGCATCTATCTATCTATCTATCTATCTATCTATCTATCTATCTATCTATCTATCTATCTATCTATCTATCTATCTATCTATCTATCTGTCTATCTGTCTGTCTGTCTGTCTGTCTGTCTGTCTGTCTGTCTGTCTGTCTGTCTGTCTGTCTGTCTGTCTGTCTGTCTGTCTATGGGATTTTTATACCGCCCAACCCCCGAAGGGTTCTGGGCGGTGCACAACACAGATTCCACATACAAAACATACAGACAAAAAAACCATTAAATTAAAATTTAGATTTAAATTTAAAATTTTAAAACACAGCGGTAGATTCAATAAAAATGGCGTCAGCAATAACCCCAATTAAACCTTCCCAAAGAGGGGGAAACAGGACAAGAATAAGTCCCCTAGATGACTTGGCCAATTGGCCATGCTGGCAGGGGCTGATGGGCTTTGTAGTCCATGAACATCTGGAGAGCCACAGGTTGTAGACCCCTGGAGTAGACAGTACTGGCTTGAAGGGACCAAGGGTCTGATCCAGTGTCAGGAAGCTTGCCGGGTGACCAACAAATACAATAAGAAGGCTGAATGAAGCTCCTTCTCTATGAGAATGGACTATTTAATTAGCGGAGAGGAAGTAGAAAGGGGAGGCAGAGCAGAGGTCGACACGGGCAAAAAAGCAAGCTACCATTTCCCCTCTTGTATTGTGCTGGAATTCAGGACCACTGAGCAGCATTAATTCATAGGCTCAGGAGAGATAAACAAAAGTACATTCCCAGACGAGGGATGACTTTCATTGAATTTGATACTCATTTCCGCCCATTGTCAGGGATAGCAATCAGTTTAGGAAAATATGCACACTGCTATGCTGAGGGCCAAATATGTGGTGGACAAGCTGCAGAAATCTCCCCTCAATAACTGAGACCCAACAATGGGGCACAAGACACAGTTCTGCCCTTCAACCCAGGCAAGCGACCCCGGTCAGCTGCCCGGAAACGAGGCCAGCTGGGATCCACCCATTGAAGGTGCTGTGTTCATGTCAAGGAAGAAGAAGAGTTTGGATTTATATCCCCCCTTTCTCTCCTGCAGGAGACTCAAAGGGACTTACAATCTCCTTGCCCTTCCCCCCTCACAACAAACACCCTGTGAGGTAGGTGGGCATGAGAGAGCTCCGAGAAGCTGTGACTAGCCCAAGGTCACCCAGCTGGCGTGTGTGGGAGTGCACAGGCTAATCTGAATTCCCCAGATAAGCCTCCACAGCTCAGGCGGCCGAGCTGGGAATCAAACCCGGTTCCTCCAGACTAGATACACGAGCTCTTAACCTCCTACGCCACTGCTGCTCCTACTGCTGTAACACGCTACAAAGGAAAATGACAGCATTCTCCATTGCAGCCCACAAGGAAGACGGATCCCTTTGAGAGGCACTGTGGATTACCTTTGCTCCCTCAGGTCTGGCTCCCTGTCATGACTAGACTCAAGAAAGAATGTCTTCCTCCATTATCCCAGGAGCCAAGCTCATACCACAATGACACATAGTTGGATTCAAGGGCCTTTTCTGCCTCCCTCCCTCCCTCCCTCCCTACCTCACTCTATGTTCTAGTTTCCCACCACCAATCCCACTTCTTGGAAAGGCTTTCCCTGCCCTAACCCCAGACCTTGGCTCTCTGTTGATGCTCCTCCTTCAGCTTTTCCTGTTGCCCTTGAGTTTCTTTGGAGCTGAAAAGTAAGAAAAGCAGGAATTGACTATCCCAGGAATCAAGAAGCCAGGCATTGGAACGTTCCTCTCAGGATAAACATAATACTCACACGGTCACCTGATCATGCTAATGGTGGGCGACTCGTGAGAGAAGAAGCAAAGCATTTCTTCACACAAGGCAGGATTTATAGAACGGTCTGCCACACAATGCGGTTGGAAGTGGCTTGAGCAAATTCATAGAGTCCAGGGGTGGCCAACCTATGGTGCTCCAGATGTTCATGGACTACTATTGGCCATTCTAAGAACATAAGAACATAAGAACGAGGCTGCTGGATCAGATCATCTAGTCCAGCACTCTGCTGCTCGCAGTGGCCCACAAGGTGCCTTTTGGGAGCTCACGTGCAGGATGTGAACGCAATGGCCTTCTGCTGCTGCTCCTCCTGAGCACCTGGTCTGCTAAGGCATTTGCAATCTGAGATCAAGGAGGATCAAGATTGGTAGCCATAGATCGACTTCTCCTCCATAAATCTGTCCAAGCCCTTTTTAAAGCTATCCAGGTTAGTGGCCATCACCACCTCCCGTGGCAGCATACTCCAAACACCAATCACACGTTGCGTGAAGAAGTGTTTCCTTTTATTAGTCCTAATTCTTCCCCCCAGCGTTTTCAATTAATGCCCCCTGGTTCTGCCAGGGGCTGATGAAAACTGTAGTCCATGAATATCTGGAACGCCACAGCTTGGCCACCCCAGAAAGGGATCTGGCAACAGCTTCTAACTAAATGAACCTCCAGGACAAGAAGCAGTTTACTCACGAACACCGGCTGCTGGGCAGAAACCGGTCGCCTTGTTGCCTGGCTTTTAAGCTTCCTGCTGGTTGCTGCTGGAAACACAGTACTGAACTGGATGGACACTTTAGCCTGAGCAGGGATCTCACATTCTGATAAAAGGTTAGATATATTCACGCTCTATCCACAGCTAATAACGCAAGCCTCCGTTGGCAGAGGCGGAATTCCTTTAAATACCAGTTGTGGGACTTGTCACAATTCTACAGGGCCTGTAAGATGGAGCTGCAGGCCTACGGGTGAGGGAAGTAATGGTATTTCCAACAGGGCTGGCCTCCCTCCCTCCTGCTCTATCTTTATCTCTTCCCCGTCACTTTGCCTTCCCTTTTCCCCTTAGCTAGATCTAGTGTTAGAGCCAATGGGTTGACCTGCCAGGAGCTGGCTGTGTTGCAATGTTATGTATTTGCTATAAATCATCCTGACACCATTCAAACAAGCACTTCTACTTCTACTCTTATTACTCTTTCTATGGCCCCTTCCGCACACGCAAAATAATGAAAGGGAATTTTGCTATTCCGCACAGCTTCAAAGAACACTGAAAGCAGTTTGAAAGTGCATTATTCTGAGTGTGCGGATTGAGCCTATGTGTCTGAGCACAACCTTTTGTTTTTCAGCCAGCTATCTGAAGCATTTTGAAGCTGTTAGACTCTGCTGGCCAGTTCTTATCAGCAAGACTTTTCGTCTCTCTCTTTGCTTGCTGTTTGTTTTGAAGTTTTCTACCAATGTTTTAGGTTGTTATTTTAATCTTTAGCTATTTTTTTCTGTTATTTCGTTTATTGAACAGGTGCTGAGCTCAATACACTTTAAAAACATTTTATTCAAATTTTTTGCCTCTCAAAATACACAACTCCTAATTCCATTTGAGCAGAGACATACGGCCTATTACCTCCATACCTTAACAAACCCACGCGCAAGGAGAGCCCTTACCATTGCGCGTTTTAACATTATGCCCTCTGCCCTATTAAAGGGTAGGTTCAGCAATTTAGATAAATCCGCAAGGTTATGCAGTTGCAAACTTAATGTGGTTGAAACCCTGACTCACCAACTCTTGCACTGCACCAGATTCGATAACATCAGATCTAAGTATACCAACCTACATTTTTTCTTCCAATCTGGGCTGCCTGATCTGACTAGGTTATCTCTATTGTTAAACAACTCGGACCCCGGTCTTTGTGAAGAGATCGCCAATTTCATTGCGGAGATAGTTGAGAGTTCCCAGTAGGACGTATTTGTTGTGCTCCCCGTGGGGCCTTTTATCTATCATGTATCCATGTAATTGTTCCCGATTCATGTAACTTTTTTTCTGACTATGCCAATAAAGGCTTGTGTATATAAGCCTCTCAAAATGTTACGCAACCCAAAATCCTGACCCACGTTGGAGAAGTGGCCAGTCAGCACTTTCTCTACAGGTGGTCTATAAATAAATAAATAACTTCTGCAAAAGCTCCCAGCTGGCCACGGCGGAAGAGATCAGCAGCTGGGTGAGATTGCCAAATGCTACAATAGGCCACCAAACAACGGGCTGCCACTCACAGTCACAAGAATGCAACCAGAGACCGTTTCAAAGCAGACACGTTCTTCCAATCCTCCAGCAGCACCTTTTCCAGCAGTCTGGGCTTCCAAAGGTGACCCAGTCCCTGGCCTGCATTCCCCTAGTGCAGTGATAGCGAACCTTTTCGAGACCGAGTGCCCGAATTGCAACCCCAAACCCGCTTATTTATCGCAAAGTGCCAACACGGCAATTTAACCTGAATACTGAGGTTTTAGTTTAGAAAAAATGGTTGGCTCCGAGGTGTGCGTTACTCGGGAATAAGCTTGGTGGTAGTCGGTGGCTTTGCTTTGAAGCAACCGTGCAACTCTTCCAATGGGTGGATCACGACCTTAGGAGGGTTTGCTCAGAAGCAAGCCCCATTGCCAGCAACCGAGCTTACTCCCAAGTAAAGGATCGCGCTTTAGTTCTTTGCATGAAAACCAGTGGGGTTTAACTGCGCTTAACAGGGTTACCTACACTGCTTCCCCAAAACTAGGTCTTAGGTTTAATGTTAATAATTGAGCCCAGCAGCCCGGGCCAGCCTAGATGTGTGTGTGTGGGGGGGGGGGGACGGGACGGACGACGACTCTGTCTGCACGTGCCCACAGAGAGGGCTCTGAGTGCCACCTCTGGCACCCATGCCAGAGGTTTGCCACCACTGCCCTAGTGGCTGCCCCCCTCCCAATTCTGGGTCTGATTAGGTGAACCACGCACCTGTTCTCGATCAGTTGCCGCAGGTCTTGATATTCCTGATGCTGCTTGACCTCCTTCAGCTCCTCAAAGCGCTTCAGCTGTTCACTCGCCTCCTCCGAGGCAGCCTTCGCCACCTGTTGCTGGTGTTCCAGGCGCTTCCTGAGCTCCTCCTGGGGGTCGGAAAGGCAAAGAGGGCAAGACTTCAAAAAATGCTACATTCGGCATAAAGGGAAGTCTGATTGCACGGCTGCAAGTGTATGTTCAGTGGCATGCTGTCATGGGAGATTTTCCAAAGTTGTCCTGAACGATTCTCATAAGAACATAAGAACTAGCCTGCTGGATCAGACCAGAGTCCATCTAGTCCAGCTCTCTGCTACTCGCAGTGGCCCACCAGGTGCCTTTGGGAGCTCACGTGCAGGAGGTGAAAGCAATGGCCTTCTGCTGCTGCTCCTCCTGAGCACCTGGTCTGCTAAGGCATTTGCAATCTGAGATCAAGGAGGATCAATATTGGGAGCCATAGATCGACTTCTCCTCCATAAATCTGTCCAAGCCCCTTTTAAAGCTATCCAGGTTAGTGGCCATCACCACCTCCTGTGGCAGCATATTCCAAACACCAATCACGCGTTGTGTGAAGAAGTGTTTCCTTTTATTAGTCCTAATTCTTCCCCCCAGCATTTTCAATGAATGCCCCCTGGTTCTAGTATTGTGGGAAAGAGAGAAAAATTTCTCTCTGTCGACATTTTCTACCCCATGCATAATTTTATAGACTTCAATCATATCCCCCCTCTGACGTCTCCTCTCCAAACTAAAGAGTCCCAAATGCTGCAGCCTCTCCTCATAAGGAAGGTGCTCCCATCCTTCAATCATCCTTGTTGCCCTTCTCTGCACTTTTTCTATCTCTTCAATATCCTTTTTGAGATGTGGTGACCAGAACTGAACGCAGTACTCCAAGTGCGGTCGCACCACAACTTTATATAAGGGCATGACAATCCTTGCAGTTTTATTATCAACTCCTTTCCTAATCATCCCCAGCATAGAGTTTGCCTTTTTCACAGCTTTTTCTCAAGTGCTTCTCCACAGCCACAGGGGACTTAAGAGTGACCCCCTCCTCAAGGTTCTGTTTTACAGCCTAATTGCAGTGGTGGCGAACCTTTGGCACTCCAGATGTTATGGACTACAATTCCCATCAGCTACAATTGGACCACAATTGGCCATACTGGCAGGGACTGATGGGAATTGTAGTCCATAACATCTGGAGTGCCAAAGGTTCGCCGCCACAGGCCTAATGGATCAAAACCATTGAGAGCCAGCATGGTGTAGCGTTTAAGCAACTCTAATGTGGAGAACAAGGTGTGATTCCCTGCACATCTACATAAGCAGCAGACTCTAATCTGGAGAACAAGGTCTGATTACCCACTCCTCCACATGAAGTCTGCTGGGAGACCTTGGGAGAAATCACTGTTCTCTCAGAACTCTCTCAGCCCCACCTACCTCACAAGGAAGGGAAAGTGGTTGTAAGTTGCTTTGAGACTGCTTAGAATAGAAAAAAGCAGGGTATAAAAAATCAATTTTTCTCCTTTATCAAATGCTCTCTTGGTTGCAGGCAGATCTATTGAACGTGTTTACACTGCTGCCCCCAGCTATGTTGATGACACTTCTCCTCTTTTTGGAGCTATGCGCTTACCTTGCCCTTCAACCTCTGGCTTTCCTCATGCAAGCGTATGAGGCCTTCCACCTCCACGCATTTGGAAGGGGGAGGCGCAGTAACAATCTCCTGGTTGGTCTCCAGATCCCTCCATTTCTCACAGTCCTACATGGAAAGAGAGAAGTCAGTGACTGGATGCAAGATCAGGAAGGGAAGGTTATATATATAGAGACCCCTGCATTTTAAACCCCGGCGCAAAACACACACACACACACGGAAGATCAGGAAGGTTCTCTCTCTCTCTCTCTCTCTCTCTATCTATACACACATACATACATATACACACACACACATATATACATATACACATACATATAAACATATATGTATATATGTATGTGTATATGTGTGTGTGTATATGTATATGTGTGTGTATGTGTGTGTATGTATGTATGTATACATACACACATATGTACATACACATATACATACACACACACATACATACATGTGTCTTACTATAGAGACCTGCATTTAAATTCCCCAGATAAGCCTCCACAGATCAAGCGGCAGAGTGGGGAATAAACCCAGTTCCTACAGATTAGAGTACACCTGCTCTTAACCACTACGCCACTGTGGGTTTGATTCC
This sequence comes from Sphaerodactylus townsendi, assembly GCF_021028975.2. Classification (NCBI taxonomy): domain Eukaryota; kingdom Metazoa; phylum Chordata; class Lepidosauria; order Squamata; family Sphaerodactylidae; genus Sphaerodactylus; species Sphaerodactylus townsendi. Next base: position 50,728,319 of record NC_059436.1, on the reverse strand, counting down.
CTGCTCTGCCGTCTGAGCTGTGGAGGCTTATCTGGGGAATTCAGATTAGCCTGTGCACTCCCACACACGCCAGCTGGGTGCCCTTGGGCTAGTCATAGTTCTTCTGAGTTCTCTCAGCCCCACCTACCTCACAGGGTGTTTGTTGTGAGGGGGGAAGGGAAAGGAGTTTGTTAGCCCTTTGAGTCTCCTGCAGGAGAGAAAGGGGGGATATAAATCCCTCTCTTCTTCCTCTACTCCAACACTCTTCTATACCACACTCACTCACACTGACAAACCAGAGTTACTGCCGCTGCACTTAAATTGGGAGCGCTGAACAGATGATACTTGAAATTAGAGAAGAAGACCTAGCAACAGATTGTTGTTTTACAGTTTGGCTTCTAGACTATGATTTGCGCAAGCAATGTTGCGATCTCTGACTTTGAGCCAGTAAAAGACAAATGTGCGACCTCACCTTAGGAAGGAGCGTATATTAATGATTCCAGATAGAAGTCACAGATAAAAAGGGACGGAACAAGTGAGCAAAAAATAGCAAGAATGACGACTATTATAGCTCCACAGGACTAAGGGGAAAAACCCAGCTCTGAGAACAAAGACCAGTATTCAGGTTAAATTGCCGGGTTGGCACTTTGCGATAAGTAGGTGGGTTTGGGGTTGCAATTTGGGCACTTGGTCTCAAAAAGTCCCATTTTACCTGGGCATTACTTGGTGCTTCTGTTGAAAGTGGTCTGGAAAGCAACAGGCTAGTGGGTGAAAAAGTGTTTGTAAGAGAGGCCACTTGAGGAGATCCTTCTTCAGCAGCTGAACATGGAACGAGAGGATCTTCCTTTGGAGAGCGGGAGAGCAGTCGTTCCAGCACCCAACCTGAATAGGGCGACAGCTCAGGGGGTGCTCTGTACCCTTCCAGAAATTCCTACAGAAAACAAAACACAGAGGTAACATTCAAGCCGTTACATTTAGCTGCCTTGGCCTTACTTCGCCCAGGATTTTAATTTTAAAATAAAGTGAAAACAATATAAAGATCTGCAACAAATTCACACATGAAACAGCAAAACAATTACATTTTAACTGTGCTCTTCCTCCAGGGAACACCCATCAGAGGCATACAGCATTATTCCATCCATCCCCATTATATCTTCACACAATCCGTGAGGCAGGACAGGCTGACGGTGGAGCATCATAAGTAAGTGGGGATTTGAACCCAGACCCTAGTTCAGTGATAGCAAACCTTTTTGAGACCGAGTGCCCAAATTGCAACCCCAAACCCACTTACTTATCGCAAAGTGCCAACGCGGCAATTTAACCTGAATACTGAGGTTTTAGTTTAGAAAAACCGGTTGGCTCTGAGGCGTGCGTTACTTGAGAGTAAGCTTGGTGGTAGTCGGTGGCAACTCTTCCAACGGATGAATCACGACCCTTGGAGGGTTTACTCAGAAGCAAACCCCATTGCCAGCAACCGAACTTACTCCCAGGTAAAGGATTGCACTTTAGTTCTTCGCATGAAAATCAGTAGGGTTTAACAGCACTTAACAGGGTTTCCTACCCTGCTTCCCCAAAACTAGGTCTTAGGTTTAATGCTAATAATTGAGCCCAGCAGCCCAGGCCAGCCTAGATGTGTGTGTGTGTGTTGGGGCGGGGGGGATGACGACTCTGTTTGCACGTGCCCACAGAGAGGACTCTGAGTGCCACCTCTGGCACCAGTGCCATAGGTTCGCCACCACTGCCCTAGTTCAATCATTTCATTTTTTGTGTGTGCTGACAAGTCACATCTGACATACGGCAACCGCTGGTGGGGTTTCCAAGGCAAGAGATGTTCAGAGGTGGTTTGCCGTTGCCTGCCTTCGCATCACAGCCCTGGAATTTCTTAGAGGTCTTATCAATCCTTCCGTTCCTCTCCCCACAACAGAAACCTGGTGGGGTAGGTGAGATTGAGAGAGTTCTGAATGAACTGTGACTGGCCAAGGTCACCCAGCAGTCTGCTGCTCAAGTGGAAGAAAAGGGAATCAAACCTGGTTCTCCAGATTAGAGTCCCCCTGCTCCTAACCACTACACCATGCTGTCTCTCTAACACAATAATGCAAAATATGGTCCTATGTGCACCATAGAGTCCCCACTGTGTTTCTGCGTAACCACTCCATTTCCAAAGAGCCTCTTTACCAAAGCAAAGCGCCAGTTCCACCTTACAGGAGCAGAGGCCCCTTCCGCATACGCAAAATAATGCATTTCCAAACCACTTTCACAACTGTTTGCAAGTGAATTTTGCCATTCTGCACAGCTTCAAAGAGCACTGAAAGCAGTTTGAAAGTGCATTATTCTGCATGTGCGGAATGTGCCAGAGACTCCAGAAAACCTGACCTCTGGGTCTATAAGAAGCACCTATTCTGCTCCCAAAAGAGGAAGATAATAAAGAAGGATTTTATGCCCCACTTTTCTCTCCTGTAAGGAGATTCAAAGGGGCTGACAAACTCCTTTTCCCTTCCTCCTCCACACCTTGCAAGGTAGGTGCGGCTGGGAGAGTTCTGACCCCCAGGGTCACCAGGCAGGAATGTAGGAGTGGGGAAACAAATCTGATTTGCCAGATAAGAGTCTGCTGCTCAAGCGGAGGACAGGGGAATCAAACCCCACTCTCCAGGTTAGAATCCACCTGCTCTTAACCGCCACACCACGCTGCCTCTCTTTACAGCACAGGTGTCAAACTCGCGGCCCTCCGGATGTTCATGAACTACAATTCCCATCAGCCCTTGCCAGAATAGCCAATGCTCACGTTGGGAGGGACTGATGGGAATTGTAGTTCATGAACATCTGGAGGGCCGCGAGTTTGACACGCCTGCTTTACAGCTTGGGGCCCTCGCTACCTCCATCGGCAGCACCTCTCACAGTTTAACTTCTGATGGAGTAAAGAAGCCGTTCTTCCTGTCGGTCCCGCACCTGTCGCCCCCAGGGGCCTCCAAACTATGCCTCTCCAGGTGTTCATGGACTACAATTCCCATCAGCCCCTGCTAGCCTGGCCAACGGCTTAGAGCAGGCATCTTCAAACTATGGCCCCCCAGATGTTCATGAACTACAATTCCCATCAGCCCTGCCACTTAGCCATTCTGGCAGGGGCTGATGGGAATTGTAGTCCATGAACACCTGGAGGGCCATAGTTTGAAGACTTAGAGGGGCTTAGAGGCCCCTGAGATGTTGCGCACCAGCTTCACTCAGCGCCTTGTGCCAGGAGGGAGCAGCAGCCCCCTCCATTCCCTCTCCCGCCCGTTCTCTCAGCGCCTCCTTCAGCAAGCAAGGCGGGCAAGGCGGCCCACTCCCCGCCCCGGGGCTCACCTCGCCCGGGTCCCAGTGCCGGCAGTAGACCAGCTGCCCTTTGCGGCTGCTCCGGAGGGCCTCCAGGGTCTCCATTCGGAACTGCTCGGACGGCATCTCGCCCCGCCGGACACCAACAACTCCGCTCCGAATCTGCCGCCACCGCTCGTCGCCTCGGAAACGCGCCGGCCGCCCGACAGCTTCCGCCTCTGGAGCAACCGCAAAGCGGAAGTTCGTGATGCGTCACAACCATAGAAAAATGCTCAGCCCCCCCCCCCGAGTTCTCAGTGGAACTTCCGGTCTCTCCTTCGTTCAATGGAAGTGCTTCTGTGGGTCACTTAAGAGGATCGTGACCGCTGTTATGTCGAAATTACACGCATATAAGTATGCATATATACACACACACACACTTAAACACACACATAGAAGTATGCATATGTATATATGCACATACACACATACTTAAACACATATAAGTATGCATATATACACACACACTTAAACACACACATATAAGTACCCATATACACACACACACACACACTTAAACACACATAAGTATGCATATGTATATACACACACACTTAAACACACACATAGAAGTACCCATATACACACACACACTTAAACACACACAGAAGTATGCATATATATATACACACACACGCTTAAACACACACATATAAGTACCCATATATACACACACACACACACACACACTTACACATATAAGTATGTATGTGTATATATATATATACACACACACACACACTTAAACACACACATATAAGTATCCATATATATATACACACACACACATATAAGTATGCATACACACACCTAAGCACACACACATATAAGTATGCATGCATATATATATCTCAAGACAGCTACGCAGGCCGGACACGGGTTCTGGCCTCACAGTATATATGTATTTGTGCCTATGTGTGTGTACAAAGGGGATGGCACAGAACAAGTCACTCACTACAAAATCAGAAATTGTACCAAAACGTCAGATGTTCATTATCTATTTAAATAAAATTTCCATATCGCTGACCATTGTTCCATGTATAACACAGAAATAAACGCAAGCTTTTAAACAACCTGTCTATTCATTATTTGGTATACAATCGTTTCTTTAAGGTTTGTAGTAACATCTATGAAATTCAATGGTCCTTGTTCTCACAAGTAGCCTCTGACATCAGAGATGGGGCTTGGTGTGGATTGGAGAAATCAGCTTCCCACAAGTTCATAACATGTGCTGTATTGTCCAAAGCCTTCATGACCGGAATCAACTGGCTGTTGTGGGTTTCAGAATCAGTATAGTCCTCTATCAGTGGGCAGTGATCTTTCGCAAGATCTGATCCTTTTATCTAGCACAGCGATGCTGGAGGATGAAGCTGGGACCTTCTGGAGTCAAAGCCAATGCCCCCCTTCACAGAGACAAAATTAAAGAGTGACATATAGGGCTGTTATGGATTTTCCAAGCTGTGCCGCCACCATTTGGTGGTTTTAGCTCCTAATGTTTTGCATTTGACTTACAGCCTGCACTCTGAAGGTGCAGTTGGCATAGGAATTCTTATTTTTGCTAAGAACTCCAAATCACCATCACTAGAAAGCAAGCAGGGAATCTTCTGATAGTATAGCCACTACCAGAAAACATAAGTTGCCTTTATGTTTGCATGACTAGGTGATGCTCTGGTGAAATAATAATAAGAAGAGTTTGGATTTATATCCCCCCTTTCTCTCCTGCAGGAGACTCCAAATAATCGTCGGATACTCTTGACTGCTACATCACACTGACTGTCTGATCTGCTAGTTATGTGCCTTTGTATGCAGAAAATCCTGTTGGTAAAAAATGACCATATCCGGGGAAGGCTACTCACTTCTGCTCTCCTTTATAGCTTCCTATAAAGAAGAAGAAGAAGAAGAGTTTGGATTTATATCCCCTCTTTCTCTCCTGCAGGAGACTCAAAGGGGTTTACAATCTCCTTGCCCTTCCCCCTTTACAACAAACACCCTGTGAGGTGGGTGGGGCTGAGAGAGCTCCGAGAAGCTGTGACTAGCCCAAGGTCACCCAGCTGGCATGTGTGGGAGTGTACAGGCTAATCTGAATTCCCCAGATAAGCCTCCACAGCTCAGGCAGCAGAGCTGGGAATCAAACCCGGTTCCTCCAGATTAGATACACAAGCTCTTAACCTCCTACACCACTGCTGCCACAAGCTCACACTACATTCCCGTCTCCCTATGTAACAGATTGATCCATTGCCTGTGTGCAGTAGAGACCTATCCCCACGAGGGATTTTATCATTAGAGTGGAATTAAGACATGCAGTTCCCACCAGATATGTGCAACCTCCAGCCCAGAGGAGAAAGGTGTAAATACAAATTACTCTAAGCAAGCCCCACCCTAGTGAAGGCATAACAATATCTGACTGGGGGAAAACCACATCTTTTGATGACTCCCCTCCTCAGCTCCTGGAAGCTTACCAGAAAGTCATGAAGACAATAAACAACCTTTCATGTTTTACCTTCAGCATCTGCTACTTTACCTGAGCTTTCTGGGAAAACGAACTGCACAGAGGGGAAAAAAATGTAAGTCTCCACATGAAAAATATATTTAATGAGGCCTGTCATTGGGCAGGCTTGCTTTAACAACAGCGGAGATTCATTTTAGAAAGCTGATAACTGGAAATGGAATGCTGGTCTTCCTACTCCACCTCTACGTTCTTGTTGTTCTTGAAAGACAAAAGATTAGTAGTGAACAATAAAATTATAGTGGTTGACATTCTATCTTCCATCTCCCATTTAGCTATGATTAAATAGCCCTGACCTACTTCATTAAGCTGTTTCCTAGTAATAAAACATATACATGGTAATAACTGAGAGAGCCAAATGAAAGAAAACCCATCAGGGAAACTTGAATAACGCCTGATCATCACAACGATGATCAAACAGCACAGTGAAGAAGAAGAAGAAGAAGAAGAAGAAGAAGAAGAAGAAGAAGAAGAAGAAGAAGAAGAAGAAGAAGAAGAAGAAGAAGAAGAAGAAGAAGAAGAAGAAGAAGAAGAAGAAGAAGAAGAAGAAGAAGAAGAAGAAGAAGAAGAAGAAGAAGAAGAAGAAGAAGAAGAAGAAGAAGAAGAAGAAGAAGAAGAAGAAGAAGAAGAAAGAATAAGAGTAGTAGTAGTTTGGATTTATATCCCCCCTTTCTCTCCTGCAAGGAGACTCAAAGGGGCTTACAATCTCCTTGCCCTTCCCCCCTGGGGGGGAGGGGGGGGGGGTGGCTGGGGGGTGGGGGGGGGGGGGGGGGGGGGGGGGGGGGGGGAGGGGGGGGGGGGGGAAGAAGGGGGCGGGGTGGGGGGGGGTGGGGGGGGGGGGGGGTGGGGGGAGGGGAGGGGGGGGGAGGGGGCGGGTTGTTGAGGGAGGGGGGTGGGGGGGGGGGGGGGTGGGGGGGGGGGGGGGTGGGGGGGGGGGGGGGTGGGGGGGGGGGGGGGTGGGGGGGGGGGGGGGTGGGGGGGGGGGGGGGTGGGGGGGGGGGGGGGTGGGGGGGGGGGGGGGTGGGGGGGGGGGGGGGTGGGGGGGGGGGGGGGTGGGGGGGGGGGGGGGTGGGGGGGGGGGGGGGTGGGGGGGGGGGGGGGTGGGGGGGGGGGGGGGTGGTGGTGAAGCTATGGCACTCCAGATGTTCATGGACTACAATTCCCATCAGCCCCTGCCATGCTGGCAGGGGCTGATGGGAATTGCAGTCCATGAACATCTGGAGTGCCATAGGTTCACCACCACTGCTCTATGTTCTCCATAAGAAACCTTGTTTTGCAAAAACAGAAAACACAAGCATAAAAGCAACCCAGCCATTGACATGGAGGAGGGACGAAATGCACTCAACAATCCAACACCCATCATAAGCTCTATGACAGGAACCATCATACGAGGCACTTGAAACAGCACAGAGGGCTTTCCCACAGTACCTGCAAGATCACACCGAGCCACCCACACAGGAAGCAGAAACAAAATAATCGGATAAATCATAGCAACGATCATAATACAAACATCACAACCAAAAAATCATAACAAAAACTAATTACTGCTCGCAGACTTGCTCATTAGAGATTGGTGAACGAACAGGGTGATGTGAATCTGAAAGAGGAATCCCAAGAGCTCCTTCAGGACAGGACAGTCAATCAAACCTTTCTCTTTAAAAGTGCTATTTTTCTGCAAATGCTTCTTTCCTGCAACGGTGAAGTCTCACACTTTGAACTGACTACAGCTCCACTGGAATAATGGAAAGAATACCGGGAAAAAATGGTCTGTACACACCTCCCTACCCGCACACTAGTCCCGTGGTGGCGAATCTATGGCACTCCAGAGGTCTGTGGACTACAATTCCCATCATCCCCTGCCAGCATAGCCAATTGGCCATGCTGGCAGGGGCTGATGGGAATTGTAGTCCATGAACATCCGGAGTGCCATAGGTTCGCCACCACTGCACCGGTCTGTCCCAAAGGGTGCCGCTTGAAGACAGACACAGCCTTGAGGATAGGTTCACAGTTCTGCAGATAGTTGATTAAAACATCCCACTGGATCTGCATTAGGTAAACGTGATTCTGGAAGTTTAAGGAGCCCTGACAAATTGCAGTCACAAGACATTGGCGAAGGTACAAGATGACTGAAATTCTCCAAGTTACCTGTAAGAGAAGGAATCAGCGTAAGGCACAAGAAGATTGGTATGGTGGAGAGCGTGAACATTTGCCAGTTTTTATATGGCTGATGAAGCAATGTGGACCTTCATGCCCTCACCCCGTTACACCTTCTGTCCCAAGCGCAAGAGGTGTATCTTGTTTGAACAACCTGATAAAAAACCTTGAGCTACCCAGATTCCAAAAATACTTCTCCGTTTTTATAAACAAGATATGGCTTTAAGTAAATCTCCCCAGCTTCTGTACTTGGACTTGTAGCAACAGGGCTTGGGCTGTTGCCGGGTGGGCAGGGAAAGGTTCTCATCAAAAGGGCGAGCGGGGACGAATTGGGGAGCTGGTCAAGGCACTGTCTCCGAAGACGTTGGCGTAAGAGGACTTAAGGAACTGGACGTAGTTCTGCATGCTACGATTGGTGCTCTCCGACTGTTCCAAGCGGTCCTTCAAGTCCTGGAGGCGGCTTTCGTAACGATGCTCTGCCTACAGGATTGGGAAAGGCAAGAGATCAGAAAACAGCACAGGCTTGGCCTAGGGATGCCTAGAAGTTATGCACGACAGGTACTCAGGGGTACAGTGCCCATGAGCCCAAAGGTTTTATTTGGCCATCTGGGCTAATAAATGGATGCTTACGGAACTCTCTTCTTCCAGGAATTGGCCCAATTCTCTTTTAAAGTTGTCTAAGTTACTAGCACTCACATCATCTTTGCCCCTGCGTAGCTGATTCAGCTCCGTCTTCGTCCGGCTCAGCTGGGTCTCCAAATCTAGCATCTTGGACTGGGCTGCTCTCTCTCTCGATGCTGCCCGGTCCTTTGTTTGTTCCAGCTGCAGACAGAAGAAACAGAACAATCGAGGAATGACTAGTGGCTTTATTTTGTTGCCATCGGGGCACAGTTGACTTTCAGCGAAACGGTAGGGATTTCAGGACAAGAGACATTTGGAGGTAATTTGTCATTGCTCGCTTCTGCATCATGACCCTGGTCGTTCTTGATGGTCCCACATCCAAGTCAAGTTATAGCCAACTGACAATGACTCCATGGGGTTTTCTTTCTTTTTTTAAAATATTGTTTATTGTATAATCACATAGCTACAAAAATCATCACAAACACACACCTACATACATACAACGATCGTAATTTTACAATTGTCGAAAAATTAATTCAAACATTTCAGGTTTAGCTGCAACATTTTTGAAAAGGTAAGAGATTGAAGTAGTTTCTGTCGATTTTCTTAACCTCTCTACGTTAACCTTTCTTAACCTTCTATCTTTTCTTCTACTATGAAACTATTTTTCCTTGTACACTCCGTGGGGTTTTCAAGGGAAGAGATGGTGCCATCGCCTGCCTTCCTGTCGTGACCCTGGTATTCCCCGGAGGTCTCCCATCAAAAGACTAGCCAAGGTCAGGGCTGAGAGCGTGTGACTGGCCCAAGAGCATCCAGCAAGTTTCCATGGCAGAGTGGGAATTCAAATCTGGGTTTCCCGGATCCTAGTCTGACACTTTAACCACTACAATACACTGGCTCTCTCCGCCAACAATATTTCCTAAGAAAGGAGTCTGTGCTCACATCAATCAGTTATCTTCAAGCACAAGGTCAAAAACATCCCAATATGTGCAGTTTCCATTTCTTTTCCCCTGGCCTTGTTTGCCCAGGGCCAACCCCGTCTACTCTTCAGTGCTGGGCAAAGCTAGGATCAGGTTCTTCTTGCAGAATTTCTCCTACTGGTTCTTTAAACCCACCACTGTGGAAAGAGCAACCTGGTACAGGACGTTCGACCCACCCACAGAGGTACTAACCTGCCTCCTGGAGTCGTCAATGGCCATTTCTAGCTGGCGTGCCAAGGATCCACACTCCCGGGTTTTCTCTTCTAATCGCAGCTGGGACTGATGGATCGACTCCTCCCTTTTGGCGATAATCTGGAGGAATTCTATATTCTGAGCGCTCGTTGCTTCAAGCTTCCTGAATTGCAACAACAGCAAGAGATTCACACACATGCGCACATGGTGAACAAGCGCGATTTTGTTAAAGACTCAGGAGGTAATGCTGACCAAAAGAAAGATCCAAAGCTGCTTTAAACAGGGGTCCGACTATTGCCTAGGATCATCCACTCTGACTGGCAGCTGCTCTTCCGGGTGTTGAGCTCCCTCAGCTACAGGTGCAAGGAACTGCATTCTGGGACCGGCTGCTCACCAGGGAGACTGTCAACAGCCAAGCGCCGCACGTGCTTTGCACAGATCAGCAACGTTTGCCTCGGCCCCTCCAAAAACCTCTGCAAGACCGGTCTCATTTTGGAATCGTACCAGGACCAGAGGCGGAGCTACCAGGGGGAGGGGTTGCACATTGCACCGGGCACATGCCTGGGGGAGGGGGTGGAACCCCTCCCCCCCGCAGTGCCCCCCCCTTACCTTAGTTCAGCCTGAAAGCGCAGGATGGAAAAGCGGCCTCTTCACTTGAGGCTGAAAACGGCCTGGCGGGAACTACACTTCCCAGGAGACCGTGCGAGTCCCAACACACAACCCCAGCTGCTGCCAAACATTTGCCCGATGCAGGCTGGCTGTTCTGCTGGGCCTGCATCCACCACTGCCTTGCATTTCACTCCCTAACCTTTCCAGTTCTTCCAGCTTGAAAATCAGGTGCTTGTTCTCTTCCTGGGCCGACTGGTACTTCTCTCTCGTCATCTCCATTTTGTCTCCCTGGAGTTCGATCTAAAAACGCAAGGATGCAAAGGGGGTGGGGGGAAAGGGTGGAGACTGTGTTACAGAGGATGGAGACCAAGCAAGAGCCACCAGCCATGCACGGGGCTACTGTTCACGTGGATGACCCCCACCCCCACCCCCCAAACCCTTTCAATGCTTCTCTGCAACATAAGCAGAGTCGCAGGAAAGAGAATGAAGGAAGCGGGAAGCAGCAGAAGAGCTACCAGGTCTGGGATTTTAATGGGCCCAGGACTCCTTCACCCACTTCCAATGCTAGAGTTAAAAGCTGGGGACTGAGGAAGAATGCTTTCCGCTCGCTGCCACAACCTGTCCCCCTCCACTTAATTACGGGGGAGGACTTCAGAGGGGGAATCACAGAATCACAGAGTTGGGAGAGCGGCACCTTCTGTTCTATACGTTTAAACAATGCACACATTTGTTCTTTTGTGGCTCTTTCAGCGGCTGTTTTGATCCAGCGTGGAAGGGTTCCTTCTCGACACTGTACAAAACAAGCAGCCCGGTCACCTGCAAGCAAAGCGAAGCACACGGATTTGAGACAAGCTGTGAAGGTGAGAAAATAACCCCCGTGCAAAGGCCCTCCTAGCTGCCCAGTGAGCCGTCCAGATTTCAGGGAGGTCACGGTGAGCTTTAGCATGACCTCAACCGCTTCTGTACTAAAGCCACATCAGGCCTGGCCGGGGGTGGTCTTTTCCACGCCTATATTTAAGGCATGTCCTTCTCTCTAAAGAGGGTCAAGGTGAGCATTTCAAGTTCTTTGAGGTTAGCCCAGAAGGCAAACTATAGATACATAAAATGCTGCATTCAAAGAAATCTCAGACCCGTATTTCTAGCGATCAATTGAGCCACATCAGGATTTACTGTAAGTGATGTTTGCTTCCAGGAGTCGAACACCTGATGGAACAGAATGAGTTTTAAGAACATAAGAACAAGCCAGCTGGATCAGACCAGAGTCCATCTAGTCCAGCGCTCTGCTACTCGCAGTGGCCCACCAGGTGCCTTTGGGAGCTCACCTGCAGGATGTGAAAGAAATGGCCTTAAGAACATAAGAAAGAGCCTGCTGGATCAGACCAGAGTCCATCTAGTCCAGCACTCTGCTACTCGCAGTGGCCCACCAGGCGCCTTTGGGAGTTCACATGCAGGATGTGAAAGCAAGGGCCTTCTGCTGCTGCTGCTGCTGCTGCTGCTCCTCCTCCTCCTGAGCACCTGGTCTGCTAAGGCATTTGCAACCTCTGATCAAGGAGGATCAAGATTGGTAGCCATAGATCGACTTCCCCTCCATAAATCTGTCCAAACCCCTTTTAAAGCTATCCAGGTGAGTGGCCATCACCACCTCCTGGGGCAGCATATTCCAAACACAAATCACACGTTGCGTGAAGAAGTGTTTCCTTTTATTAGTCCTAATTCTTCCCCCCAGCATTTTCAGTGGATGCCCCCTGGTTCTAGTATTGGGAGAAAGAGAGAAAGTTTTAGGTGGCACAGCAGCAGAAGACAAACAAGGAGAGGAGAGCACAGACACAAGGCTTGGGTGGCCAAGAGGCAGGTGTCGATTAAACCAGAGGTTAGTTGGCTGGACAAGCATGACCCGCCCAGCCCCCAATCTTTGGAAATACACACACACAAAAAAACATCCCTATGTCCCAGGTTTATTTGTAATTTACTCATAGAGCTATGAGTCCTTCATAGTATGTTGTGAGCCGCCTCGAGCCCTTCGGGGATGAGGCGGCCTATAAATCCAACCAGCCAATAAATAAATAAATAATCACACCGCAGGTGCCAAATTAAATATTCTAAGAAACTTGGCTTTCCTTAAAAATAAAAGAACGAAACCAAGTTTCCAGCACCAGCCTGACTCCTGGCCTCTGCCCAGGTAGCAGAAGCACACTGCATAAAAGAAAGAATACAGAACATTGACACAGAATTTCAATTTTTGTTTTGTTTCGGCAAAATACACAGAGTCCCTGCCTGCAGACCAAATTTCCTTTCCACAAACAGGACGGACACAAGCATGGCTTTTTGCGGCTTGGCGTGTACGGCAGAGAGTCTCGCAATCCTACGTTTGCAACCTGAAGTGCTCAGGACAGGGGTCTTCAAACTATGGCCCTCCAGATGTTCATAGACTGCAATTCCCATCGGCCCCTGCCAGCATGGGCAAGTGGTAGGGCTCATGGGAATTGTAGTCCATGAACATCTGGAGGGCCGTAGTTTGAAGACCCCTGGCTCAGGATAATAAAATATGTAATGCGATGATGAGAAAGGAAGTGCAAGGCGGGCAATAGCAGGGGGCGTGAAAGCGGAAGGAGATGACGAGTAAATCGTGCAAAAGTGGGCAGGGAGGTGCCCAAAAGTGCAGATGAGTGCGGACTGCTGGGCAGCAAGCGAAGAGGACGAAGACGAGAAGCAGGACAGCTGAGCAACAACACACACAACCAAGGAAGGAAAACAAAAAGACATGCCACGCATCTTTTTATTCTGCAGTGCACTTGTTTTAATCATTTCAAAAAGACACTGGACAAGAGACAAAAGAATGCACTTTCCTGATGCTAGAAGCTCACTTGGGTCCCCGGCTCGAGGTCCGCGTGGGCGTTTTCTGCCAGTCCCTTACCCGCTGACGAAGGTCCCCAATCATGGCCGTCAGGTCCGAGTTCTTTTTCTCGTAACTCTTGAGCTGATCCTGACATTCCGCCAGCTTGGTCTCCGTGATCCTCAAGATCTCGGGAAGCTTTTCCAGCTCGGCAATCTGACTCTGGAACTCCTTGCGAGCCTGTCGGCCGAGGGAGGAAAAGGAAAAAGCAGCGATTAAAAACAGCCAGGGACATTTATTCAGACGCTAACAAAAGATCTGCATCTGCCCCAAGCCTCTAAACATCGCAGTGGCGTAGGAGGTTAAGAGCTCGTGTATCTAATCTGGAGGAACCGGGTTTGATTCCCAGCTCTGCCGCCTGAGCTGTGGAGGCTTATCTGGGGAATTCAGATTAGCCTGTGCACTCCCACACACGCCAGCTGGGTGACCTTGGGCTAGTCACAGCTTCTTGGAGCTCTCTCAGCCCCACCTACCTCACAGGGTGTTTGTTGTGAGGGGGGAAGGGCAAGGAGATTGTAAGCCCCTTTGAGACTCCTGCAGGAGAGAAAGGGGGGATATAAATCCAAACTCTTCTTCTTCTTCTTTTCATTGCTGCATCCGCTGCATCCTTTTCCATATTCTCCTTGTACGTTCCCTCTTTATGAGTCATACACTCTGGGCATCAGTTAGCGATTATATTTTTAACTGCACTTTTCAACCAAAAAAAGTAATCTCCATCGTGAGTCCAGTATAAATGACAACTGAAAAGCAGCAAGGATGTTTCGCCAAGAGCTGGGCGCAAGCTCCAGGCAGAGGTGCCCTACACTTTCTTGAAGAGGTGGGGGTACCAGGGGGCCAGGGTGCAAGCGTTGCACCGGGCGCACACCTGGGGGTAAGGAAAATCGATTTCTACCCCATCCCCCACCCCCACTTACTTTCGTGAAACAGTGCAGGCTGGAGAAGCAGCCTGTTCCCTTCAGGCTAAAAACGGCGTGGTGGGAACTACACTTCCCAGGAGACCTTGCGAGCCCCAGGGTCTCATGGGAAGTGTAGTTCCCACCAGGCCGTTTTCAGCCTGAGGGGAACAGATCGCTTCTCCAGCCTGCATGAAAGTGGGGGGTTGAAAACAGAGTGTGCACCGGGCGCACTCTGGCCCAGCTATGCCTCTGCTTTCTTGGTCCTGTTGAGGCCAGCTAGAAAGTAGGAGGAGGAGGAAGGAGATGCAACCAGGCACAAGGGAAATATTAAAAGGATCAGGTAGTAAGTGATTCGAGAGACTTCTCTGTTAAGAGTTCCTACATGGCAAATGCTGTCAGAGTAGATGCATGTAGATTCCAACATGACAATCCAACAAGGGGTCCACTGTATGACCTCTTCACGTGAATCCACATAATAAATATAGGAAACTGCCTTCCATGAGTCAGATCATTAGTCCATTTCATTTGGTACAGTCTACACTGACTGGCAGCAAGAGCCCAGAGTCTTAGATGGGGGTCCTTCCCAGCTCTGCTACCAAGAAGCAGAGGCGTTCGGAGTTCAATCTATGGCCGCTTCCGCACGCCCACGATGGGGGTTGGGTCGGCGTACATGACGCTGACCCAACCCCCCCGGGACCGTTCACACAAATGGTCCCGGTTGCGACGGGGAGGACGGCACAGCATCCGCACAGGCTGCGCCGTCCCCCAGATGCCTTACCGTGTCCTCCAGCCTCCAGCGCGTCGCACAGGCCAGGGGACCCCCCCCCCCGGCGCGACAGCTCAGAAGTCGCAGGGCAGGGGGGCGTGTCCTCTGGCCTGTGCGACGCTCCAGAGGCCGGAGGACACGATAAGGTATCTGGGAAAGGGGAGGGGGAATGGCGCCTTCCAGCCGGTGCCACCTTCCAGCCTTCCAGCCATGCGAACAGCTCCCCGGGGACGGCGTTTTTGCCGTCCCCAGGGCGCTGTTAAAGGCCCGTGCGGAAAGGGCCAATAAACCTGCCCACATACTCCTTTTCTGAGGTATGTTTTAAAACATGTTTGCATGTTGCGTTTTGAAAAGGGGGATCTTCAAGGCTGACAACCAGACCAAACCTTTGCTGTGCTGTGGACCCAGATCACCAATGGATCCACCAACGGATTCAAGATGGCAAATTACCAACGCTTGGAAATGGGCCAAGAAACCAGCAGAAGCACGAGATGTGGTGGCAAACCAGTAGCATGCATTTCAGTTCCAGTCCACACAACGGCCACTGTATTTTGGATAAGTGATGGTTGCTGAACCCTCTTTCAAAGATAGCCTCCATGCAGAGGATAGGGCAGAGAAGAACATAAACATCCCTTGGCAACGATGATGTACCAAGGTTAAGTCCTTTTGAACAAGCACCTGACGCAGCTGGAGCGCCATCTTAAGATGGAGAAAGGCACTACCGGTACCCATAGCTATCTAGGAGCCTGGGAGCGGTCAAAATCAGAGAATGCCTCCATTCTATAAACCTGAGTGTTCATGGGGAACCTGAGGGTTGGAAAGAGGGGAAACTGTGCCCGGGGCACGCATGCGCCCTGAGCCCCTGCTGCAGCGTCCCCATGCCCGGCTCGCAATGCCCCTGCCACTGCTCCACCCGGGGTGTCGCACCCCCCCACCCCCACCCCGTTGGCCACTGCTGTTGGCACAGAAAACTGTTGGCCACTGGGAACACGTCCTCATCCAACATAGCCTATGCTCCTACTCCTACATCACAAAGATTTAGCCAGCCATTATTATTTCTGTCTTGCTAGGATTATGTTGATTCGTTAACCTTCATTGACCTCAGTTGTGTTCTTAGAATAAGAACATAAGAACATAAGAACTAGCCTGCTGGATCAGACCAGAGTCCATCTAGTCTAGAACTCTGCTACTCACACTAGCCCTCCAGGTGCCTTTGGGAGCTCACAGGCAGGATGGGAAAGCAAGGGCCTTAAGAACATAAGAACGAGCCTGCTGGATCAGACCAGAGTCCACCTAGTCCAGCACTCTGCTACTCGCAGTGGCCCTCCAGGTGCCTTTGGGAGCTCACAGGCAGGATGGGAAAGCAAGGGCCTTAAGAACATAAGAACGAGCCTGCTGGATCAGACCAGAGTCCACCTAGTCCAGCACTCTGCTACTCGCAGTGGCCCTCCAGGTGCCTTTGGGAGCTCACAGGCAGGATGGGAAAGCAATGGCCTTCTGCTGCTGCTGCTCCTGGGCACCTGGTGGGCCACTGCGAGCAAATGTGAGCAAAAGAGGTAAAGGGGGTGCATAAGCAAATCATCCCCCACATATTGGTCTCAGGACAATCCTCTGTGCCCGCCCAAGAGACAACACCCCCTTCCCCATTCCGCTCTTCTTCAAAAGGAGAAACGTCTGTGAAATATCATAAGTCTTCAGATTTCATGTCCAAATGGAATGCCAGACGCACACTTACATTTTCAATCTCTTTGCTCATTTCTTCTTTAAGTGTTTTGTTCTCTTTGTCACAGAGCTCCAGTTTCACCGTCACCTCGTCGGCTTCCATTCGCGTTTTCAAGACCTGGACGCAGAGATGACAAAACGAAGACAGTGGCTGAACCATGCAAAAACGGTTGCTCAAATAGCTGCTCCTGTTTCAACAAACTGTCAAGATGCATCTTGCTCCTGTGGTGTTTGGATGTACAACCCATGCCCACCCCCACCCCCACCAATATAAAAAAGGTAAATGTACTCCCTTATGCAAGGACCAGGTCATTACTGACCTATGGGATGACATCCCATCATGACATTCACTAGGCAGACTCTGTTTACAGGGTCCATGCTAGTTGATGACAGTAAAAAAGATTGATGGATTTGTGTATGGGGTGGTCAGTCATTGCCTTCCCCAGTCTCCTACACTTAAGCCCCAGCTTGCTCATTTTACCCATCACAGAAGAATGGAAGAAGGGTGGGATCCAAAAATTTTAGTAACAGGCTCCCATGGTGGTGGGATTCAAACAGTGGCGTAGCGCCAATGGGACTGGGTGGGGCAGGATGGGGGCGTAGCCGGGCATTCCGGGGGCGGGGCACTAATAATTTCTCTATTACTGTAAAAAACTCTTACTGTAAAAAAAAGTTCCTAATTTCCAGCTGGTATCTTTCTGTCCATAATTTAAACTCATTATAGCAAGTCCTATCGTCTACTCCCAACAGAAACAACGACTTCTCCTCTAATTGACTGCCTGTCAAATACTTCATACTTTCAAATACTTAATTTTGTTTCTAGAAATCAAAAGAAGGATACTCTCCTTAAACAAGGAACTTTACCATATTACTAAAACATGTTTTCAAAACAGCCCAACAGGGAGAATGATCCCGTTTTCTACCTTCGCTAACCAGCCACATAGGAAACAACAGGACTTTATGATTTTTGGACCTAATGGAATTTCTAACGGAAAAGCAGACCCAATTAGTTGGGGGGGTGGGGGGGGGGGGGGGTGGGGGGGGGGGGGGGTGGGGGGGGGGGGGGGTGGGGGGGGGGGGGGGTGGGGGGGGGGGGGGGTGGGGGGGGGGGGGGGTGGGGGGGGGGGGGGGTGGGGGGGGGGGGGGGTGGGGGGGGGGGGGGGTGGGGGGGGGGGGGGGTGGGGGGGGGGGGGGGTGGGGGGGGGGGGGGGTGGGGGGGGGGGGGGGTGGGGGGGGGGGGGGGTGGGGGGGGGGGGGGGTGGGGGGGGGGGGGGGTGGGGGGGGGGGGGGGTGGGGGGGGGGGGGGGTGGGGGGGGGGGGGGGTGGGGGGGGGGGGGGGTGGGGGGGGGGGGGGGTGGGGGGGGGGGGGGGTGGGGGGGGGGGGGGGTGGGGGGGGGGGGGGGTGGGGGGGGGGGGGGGTGGGGGGGGGGGGGGGTGGGGGGGGGGGGGGGTGGGGGGGGGGGGGGGTGGGGGGGGGGGGGGGTGGGGGGGGGGGGGGGTGGGGGGGGGGGGGGGTGGGGGGGGGGGGGGGTGGGGGGGGGGGGGGGTGGGGGGGGGGGGGGGTGGGGGGGGGGGGGGGTGGGGGGGGGGGGGGGTGGGGGGGGGGGGGGGTGGGGGGGGGGGGGGGTGGGGGGGGGGGGGGGTGGGGGGGGGGGGGGGTGGGGGGGGGGGGGGGTGGGGGGGGGGGGGGGTGGGGGGGGGGGGGGGTGGGGGGGGGGGGGGGTGGGGGGGGGGGGGGGTGGGGGGGGGGGGGGGTGGGGGGGGGGG
The DNA here is from genome assembly GCF_021028975.2 of Sphaerodactylus townsendi. NCBI lineage: Eukaryota > Metazoa > Chordata > Lepidosauria > Squamata > Sphaerodactylidae > Sphaerodactylus > Sphaerodactylus townsendi. The sequence continues at coordinate 50,709,886 of NC_059436.1, read as the reverse complement.
GGGGTGGGGGGGGGGGGGGGTGGGGGGGGGGGGGGGTGGGGGGGGGGGGGGGTGGGGGGGGGGGGGGGTGGGGGGGGGGGGGGGTGGGGGGGGGGGGGGGTGGGGGGGGGGGGGGGTGGGGGGGGGGGGGGGTGGGGGGGGGGGGGGGTGGGGGGGGGGGGGGGTGGGGGGGGGGGGGGGTGGGGGGGGGGGGGGGTGGGGGGGGGGGGGGGTGGGGGGGGGGGGGGGTGGGGGGGGGGGGGGGTGGGGGGGGGGGGGGGTGGGGGGGGGGGGGGGTGGGGGGGGGGGGGGGTGGGGGGGGGGGGGGGTGGGGGGGGGGGGGGGTGGGGGGGGGGGGGGGTGGGGGGGGGGGGGGGTGGGGGGGGGGGGGGGTGGGGGGGGGGGGGGGTGGGGGGGGGGGGGGGTGGGGGGGGGGGGGGGTGGGGGGGGGGGGGGGTGGGGGGGGGGGGGGGTGGGGGGGGGGGGGGGTGGGGGGGGGGGGGGGTGGGGGGGGGGGGGGGTGGGGGGGGGGGGGGGTGGGGGGGGGGGGGGGTGGGGGGGGGGGGGGGTGGGGGGGGGGGGGGGTGGGGGGGGGGGGGGGTGGGGGGGGGGGGGGGTGGGGGGGGGGGGGGGTGGGGGGGGGGGGGGGTGGGGGGGGGGGGGGGTGGGGGGGGGGGGGGGTGGGGGGGGGGGGGGGTGGGGGGGGGGGGGGGTGGGGGGGGGGGGGGGTGGGGGGGGGGGGGGGTGGGGGGGGGGGGGGGTGGGGGGGGGGGGGGGTGGGGGGGGGGGGGGGTGGGGGGGGGGGGGGGTGGGGGGGGGGGGGGGTGGGGGGGGGGGGGGGTGGGGGGGGGGGGGGGTGGGGGGGGGGGGGGGTGGGGGGGGGGGGGGGTGGGGGGGGGGGGGGGTGGGGGGGGGGGGGGGTGGGGGGGGGGGGGGGTGGGGGGGGGGGGGGGTGGGGGGGGGGGGGGGTGGGGGGGGGGGGGGGTGGGGGGGGGGGGGGGTGGGGGGGGGGGGGGGTGGGGGGGGGGGGGGGTGGGGGGGGGGGGGGGTGGGGGGGGGGGGGGGTGGGGGGGGGGGGGGGTGGGGGGGGGGGGGGGTGGGGGGGGGGGGGGGTGGGGGGGGGGGGGGGTGGGGGGGGGGGGGGGTGGGGGGGGGGGGGGGTGGGGGGGGGGGGGGGTGGGGGGGGGGGGGGGTGGGGGGGGGGGGGGGTGGGGGGGGGGGGGGGTGGGGGGGGGGGGGGGTGGGGGGGGGGGGGGGTGGGGGGGGGGGGGGGTGGGGGGGGGGGGGGGTGGGGGGGGGGGGGGGTGGGGGGGGGGGGGGGTGGGGGGGGGGGGGGGTGGGGGGGGGGGGGGGTGGGGGGGGGGGGGGGTGGGGGGGGGGGGGGGTGGGGGGGGGGGGGGGTGGGGGGGGGGGGGGGTGGGGGGGGGGGGGGGTGGGGGGGGGGGGGGGTGGGGGGGGGGGGGGGTGGGGGGGGGGGGGGGTGGGGGGGGGGGGGGGTGGGGGGGGGGGGGGGTGGGGGGGGGGGGGGGTGGGGGGGGGGGGGGGTGGGGGGGGGGGGGGGTGGGGGGGGGGGGGGGTGGGGGGGGGGGGGGGTGGGGGGGGGGGGGGGTGGGGGGGGGGGGGGGTGGGGGGGGGGGGGGGTGGGGGGGGGGGGGGGTGGGGGGGGGGGGGGGTGGGGGGGGGGGGGGGTGGGGGGGGGGGGGGGTGGGGGGGGGGGGGGGTGGGGGGGGGGGGGGGTGGGGGGGGGGGGGGGTGGGGGGGGGGGGGGGTGGGGGGGGGGGGGGGTGGGGGGGGGGGGGGGTGGGGGGGGGGGGGGGTGGGGGGGGGGGGGGGTGGGGGGGGGGGGGGGTGGGGGGGGGGGGGGGTGGGGGGGGGGGGGGGTGGGGGGGGGGGGGGGTGGGGGGGGGGGGGGGTGGGGGGGGGGGGGGGTGGGGGGGGGGGGGGGTGGGGGGGGGGGGGGGTGGGGGGGGGGGGGGGTGGGGGGGGGGGGGGGTGGGGGGGGGGGGGGGTGGGGGGGGGGGGGGGTGGGGGGGGGGGGGGGTGGGGGGGGGGGGGGGTGGGGGGGGGGGGGGGTGGGGGGGGGGGGGGGTGGGGGGGGGGGGGGGTGGGGGGGGGGGGGGGTGGGGGGGGGGGGGGGTGGGGGGGGGGGGGGGTGGGGGGGGGGGGGGGTGGGGGGGGGGGGGGGTGGGGGGGGGGGGGGGTGGGGGGGGGGGGGGGTGGGGGGGGGGGGGGGTGGGGGGGGGGGGGGGTGGGGGGGGGGGGGGGTGGGGGGGGGGGGGGGTGGGGGGGGGGGGGGGTGGGGGGGGGGGGGGGTGGGGGGGGGGGGGGGTGGGGGGGGGGGGGGGTGGGGGGGGGGGGGGGTGGGGGGGGGGGGGGGTGGGGGGGGGGGGGGGTGGGGGGGGGGGGGGGTGGGGGGGGGGGGGGGTGGGGGGGGGGGGGGGTGGGGGGGGGGGGGGGTGGGGGGGGGGGGGGGTGGGGGGGGGGGGGGGTGGGGGGGGGGGGGGGTGGGGGGGGGGGGGGGTGGGGGGGGGGGGGGGTGGGGGGGGGGGGGGGTGGGGGGGGGGGGGGGTGGGGGGGGGGGGGGGTGGGGGGGGGGGGGGGTGGGGGGGGGGGGGGGTGGGGGGGGGGGGGGGTGGGGGGGGGGGGGGGTGGGGGGGGGGGGGGGTGGGGGGGGGGGGGGGTGGGGGGGGGGGGGGGTGGGGGGGGGGGGGGGTGGGGGGGGGGGGGGGTGGGGGGGGGGGGGGGTGGGGGGGGGGGGGGGTGGGGGGGGGGGGGGGTGGGGGGGGGGGGGGGTGGGGGGGGGGGGGGGTGGGGGGGGGGGGGGGTGGGGGGGGGGGGGGGTGGGGGGGGGGGGGGGTGGGGGGGGGGGGGGGTGGGGGGGGGGGGGGGTGGGGGGGGGGGGGGGTGGGGGGGGGGGGGGGTGGGGGGGGGGGGGGGTGGGGGGGGGGGGGGGTGGGGGGGGGGGGGGGTGGGGGGGGGGGGGGGTGGGGGGGGGGGGGGGTGGGGGGGGGGGGGGGTGGGGGGGGGGGGGGGTGGGGGGGGGGGGGGGTGGGGGGGGGGGGGGGTGGGGGGGGGGGGGGGTGGGGGGGGGGGGGGGTGGGGGGGGGGGGGGGTGGGGGGGGGGGGGGGTGGGGGGGGGGGGGGGTGGGGGGGGGGGGGGGTGGGGGGGGGGGGGGGTGGGGGGGGGGGGGGGTGGGGGGGGGGGGGGGTGGGGGGGGGGGGGGGTGGGGGGGGGGGGGGGTGGGGGGGGGGGGGGGTGGGGGGGGGGGGGGGTGGGGGGGGGGGGGGGTGGGGGGGGGGGGGGGTGGGGGGGGGGGGGGGTGGGGGGGGGGGGGGGTGGGGGGGGGGGGGGGTGGGGGGGGGGGGGGGTGGGGGGGGGGGGGGGTGGGGGGGGGGGGGGGTGGGGGGGGGGGGGGGTGGGGGGGGGGGGGGGTGGGGGGGGGGGGGGGTGGGGGGGGGGGGGGGTGGGGGGGGGGGGGGGTGGGGGGGGGGGGGGGTGGGGGGGGGGGGGGGTGGGGGGGGGGGGGGGTGGGGGGGGGGGGGGGTGGGGGGGGGGGGGGGTGGGGGGGGGGGGGGGTGGGGGGGGGGGGGGGTGGGGGGGGGGGGGGGTGGGGGGGGGGGGGGGTGGGGGGGGGGGGGGGTGGGGGGGGGGGGGGGTGGGGGGGGGGGGGGGTGGGGGGGGGGGGGGGTGGGGGGGGGGGGGGGTGGGGGGGGGGGGGGGTGGGGGGGGGGGGGGGTGGGGGGGGGGGGGGGTGGGGGGGGGGGGGGGTGGGGGGGGGGGGGGGTGGGGGGGGGGGGGGGTGGGGGGGGGGGGGGGTGGGGGGGGGGGGGGGTGGGGGGGGGGGGGGGTGGGGGGGGGGGGGGGTGGGGGGGGGGGGGGGTGGGGGGGGGGGGGGGTGGGGGGGGGGGGGGGTGGGGGGGGGGGGGGGTGGGGGGGGGGGGGGGTGGGGGGGGGGGGGGGTGGGGGGGGGGGGGGGTGGGGGGGGGGGGGGGTGGGGGGGGGGGGGGGTGGGGGGGGGGGGGGGTGGGGGGGGGGGGGGGTGGGGGGGGGGGGGGGTGGGGGGGGGGGGGGGTGGGGGGGGGGGGGGGTGGGGGGGGGGGGGGGTGGGGGGGGGGGGGGGTGGGGGGGGGGGGGGGTGGGGGGGGGGGGGGGTGGGGGGGGGGGGGGGTGGGGGGGGGGGGGGGTGGGGGGGGGGGGGGGTGGGGGGGGGGGGGGGTGGGGGGGGGGGGGGGTGGGGGGGGGGGGGGGTGGGGGGGGGGGGGGGTGGGGGGGGGGGGGGGTGGGGGGGGGGGGGGGTGGGGGGGGGGGGGGGTGGGGGGGGGGGGGGGTGGGGGGGGGGGGGGGTGGGGGGGGGGGGGGGTGGGGGGGGGGGGGGGTGGGGGGGGGGGGGGGTGGGGGGGGGGGGGGGTGGGGGGGGGGGGGGGTGGGGGGGGGGGGGGGTGGGGGGGGGGGGGGGTGGGGGGGGGGGGGGGTGGGGGGGGGGGGGGGTGGGGGGGGGGGGGGGTGGGGGGGGGGGGGGGTGGGGGGGGGGGGGGGTGGGGGGGGGGGGGGGTGGGGGGGGGGGGGGGTGGGGGGGGGGGGGGGTGGGGGGGGGGGGGGGTGGGGGGGGGGGGGGGTGGGGGGGGGGGGGGGTGGGGGGGGGGGGGGGTGGGGGGGGGGGGGGGTGGGGGGGGGGGGGGGTGGGGGGGGGGGGGGGTGGGGGGGGGGGGGGGTGGGGGGGGGGGGGGGTGGGGGGGGGGGGGGGTGGGGGGGGGGGGGGGTGGGGGGGGGGGGGGGTGGGGGGGGGGGGGGGTGGGGGGGGGGGGGGGTGGGGGGGGGGGGGGGTGGGGGGGGGGGGGGGTGGGGGGGGGGGGGGGTGGGGGGGGGGGGGGGTGGGGGGGGGGGGGGGTGGGGGGGGGGGGGGGTGGGGGGGGGGGGGGGTGGGGGGGGGGGGGGGTGGGGGGGGGGGGGGGTGGGGGGGGGGGGGGGTGGGGGGGGGGGGGGGTGGGGGGGGGGGGGGGTGGGGGGGGGGGGGGGTGGGGGGGGGGGGGGGTGGGGGGGGGGGGGGGTGGGGGGGGGGGGGGGTGGGGGGGGGGGGGGGTGGGGGGGGGGGGGGGTGGGGGGGGGGGGGGGTGGGGGGGGGGGGGGGTGGGGGGGGGGGGGGGTGGGGGGGGGGGGGGGTGGGGGGGGGGGGGGGTGGGGGGGGGGGGGGGTGGGGGGGGGGGGGGGTGGGGGGGGGGGGGGGTGGGGGGGGGGGGGGGTGGGGGGGGGGGGGGGTGGGGGGGGGGGGGGGTGGGGGGGGGGGGGGGTGGGGGGGGGGGGGGGTGGGGGGGGGGGGGGGTGGGGGGGGGGGGGGGTGGGGGGGGGGGGGGGTGGGGGGGGGGGGGGGTGGGGGGGGGGGGGGGTGGGGGGGGGGGGGGGTGGGGGGGGGGGGGGGTGGGGGGGGGGGGGGGTGGGGGGGGGGGGGGGTGGGGGGGGGGGGGGGTGGGGGGGGGGGGGGGTGGGGGGGGGGGGGGGTGGGGGGGGGGGGGGGTGGGGGGGGGGGGGGGTGGGGGGGGGGGGGGGTGGGGGGGGGGGGGGGTGGGGGGGGGGGGGGGTGGGGGGGGGGGGGGGTGGGGGGGGGGGGGGGTGGGGGGGGGGGGGGGTGGGGGGGGGGGGGGGTGGGGGGGGGGGGGGGTGGGGGGGGGGGGGGGTGGGGGGGGGGGGGGGTGGGGGGGGGGGGGGGTGGGGGGGGGGGGGGGTGGGGGGGGGGGGGGGTGGGGGGGGGGGGGGGTGGGGGGGGGGGGGGGTGGGGGGGGGGGGGGGTGGGGGGGGGGGGGGGTGGGGGGGGGGGGGGGTGGGGGGGGGGGGGGGTGGGGGGGGGGGGGGGTGGGGGGGGGGGGGGGTGGGGGGGGGGGGGGGTGGGGGGGGGGGGGGGTGGGGGGGGGGGGGGGTGGGGGGGGGGGGGGGTGGGGGGGGGGGGGGGTGGGGGGGGGGGGGGGTGGGGGGGGGGGGGGGTGGGGGGGGGGGGGGGTGGGGGGGGGGGGGGGTGGGGGGGGGGGGGGGTGGGGGGGGGGGGGGGTGGGGGGGGGGGGGGGTGGGGGGGGGGGGGGGTGGGGGGGGGGGGGGGTGGGGGGGGGGGGGGGTGGGGGGGGGGGGGGGTGGGGGGGGGGGGGGGTGGGGGGGGGGGGGGGTGGGGGGGGGGGGGGGTGGGGGGGGGGGGGGGTGGGGGGGGGGGGGGGTGGGGGGGGGGGGGGGTGGGGGGGGGGGGGGGTGGGGGGGGGGGGGGGTGGGGGGGGGGGGGGGTGGGGGGGGGGGGGGGTGGGGGGGGGGGGGGGTGGGGGGGGGGGGGGGTGGGGGGGGGGGGGGGTGGGGGGGGGGGGGGGTGGGGGGGGGGGGGGGTGGGGGGGGGGGGGGGTGGGGGGGGGGGGGGGTGGGGGGGGGGGGGGGTGGGGGGGGGGGGGGGTGGGGGGGGGGGGGGGTGGGGGGGGGGGGGGGTGGGGGGGGGGGGGGGTGGGGGGGGGGGGGGGTGGGGGGGGGGGGGGGTGGGGGGGGGGGGGGGTGGGGGGGGGGGGGGGTGGGGGGGGGGGGGGGTGGGGGGGGGGGGGGGTGGGGGGGGGGGGGGGTGGGGGGGGGGGGGGGTGGGGGGGGGGGGGGGTGGGGGGGGGGGGGGGTGGGGGGGGGGGGGGGTGGGGGGGGGGGGGGGTGGGGGGGGGGGGGGGTGGGGGGGGGGGGGGGTGGGGGGGGGGGGGGGTGGGGGGGGGGGGGGGTGGGGGGGGGGGGGGGTGGGGGGGGGGGGGGGTGGGGGGGGGGGGGGGTGGGGGGGGGGGGGGGTGGGGGGGGGGGGGGGTGGGGGGGGGGGGGGGTGGGGGGGGGGGGGGGTGGGGGGGGGGGGGGGTGGGGGGGGGGGGGGGTGGGGGGGGGGGGGGGTGGGGGGGGGGGGGGGTGGGGGGGGGGGGGGGTGGGGGGGGGGGGGGGTGGGGGGGGGGGGGGGTGGGGGGGGGGGGGGGTGGGGGGGGGGGGGGGTGGGGGGGGGGGGGGGTGGGGGGGGGGGGGGGTGGGGGGGGGGGGGGGTGGGGGGGGGGGGGGGTGGGGGGGGGGGGGGGTGGGGGGGGGGGGGGGTGGGGGGGGGGGGGGGTGGGGGGGGGGGGGGGTGGGGGGGGGGGGGGGTGGGGGGGGGGGGGGGTGGGGGGGGGGGGGGGTGGGGGGGGGGGGGGGTGGGGGGGGGGGGGGGTGGGGGGGGGGGGGGGTGGGGGGGGGGGGGGGTGGGGGGGGGGGGGGGTGGGGGGGGGGGGGGGTGGGGGGGGGGGGGGGTGGGGGGGGGGGGGGGTGGGGGGGGGGGGGGGTGGGGGGGGGGGGGGGTGGGGGGGGGGGGGGGTGGGGGGGGGGGGGGGTGGGGGGGGGGGGGGGTGGGGGGGGGGGGGGGTGGGGGGGGGGGGGGGTGGGGGGGGGGGGGGGTGGGGGGGGGGGGGGGTGGGGGGGGGGGGGGGTGGGGGGGGGGGGGGGTGGGGGGGGGGGGGGGTGGGGGGGGGGGGGGGTGGGGGGGGGGGGGGGTGGGGGGGGGGGGGGGTGGGGGGGGGGGGGGGTGGGGGGGGGGGGGGGTGGGGGGGGGGGGGGGTGGGGGGGGGGGGGGGTGGGGGGGGGGGGGGGTGGGGGGGGGGGGGGGTGGGGGGGGGGGGGGGTGGGGGGGGGGGGGGGTGGGGGGGGGGGGGGGTGGGGGGGGGGGGGGGTGGGGGGGGGGGGGGGTGGGGGGGGGGGGGGGTGGGGGGGGGGGGGGGTGGGGGGGGGGGGGGGTGGGGGGGGGGGGGGGTGGGGGGGGGGGGGGGTGGGGGGGGGGGGGGGTGGGGGGGGGGGGGGGTGGGGGGGGGGGGGGGTGGGGGGGGGGGGGGGTGGGGGGGGGGGGGGGTGGGGGGGGGGGGGGGTGGGGGGGGGGGGGGGTGGGGGGGGGGGGGGGTGGGGGGGGGGGGGGGTGGGGGGGGGGGGGGGTGGGGGGGGGGGGGGGTGGGGGGGGGGGGGGGTGGGGGGGGGGGGGGGTGGGGGGGGGGGGGGGTGGGGGGGGGGGGGGGTGGGGGGGGGGGGGGGTGGGGGGGGGGGGGGGTGGGGGGGGGGGGGGGTGGGGGGGGGGGGGGGTGGGGGGGGGGGGGGGTGGGGGGGGGGGGGGGTGGGGGGGGGGGGGGGTGGGGGGGGGGGGGGGTGGGGGGGGGGGGGGGTGGGGGGGGGGGGGGGTGGGGGGGGGGGGGGGTGGGGGGGGGGGGGGGTGGGGGGGGGGGGGGGTGGGGGGGGGGGGGGGTGGGGGGGGGGGGGGGTGGGGGGGGGGGGGGGTGGGGGGGGGGGGGGGTGGGGGGGGGGGGGGGTGGGGGGGGGGGGGGGTGGGGGGGGGGGGGGGTGGGGGGGGGGGGGGGTGGGGGGGGGGGGGGGTGGGGGGGGGGGGGGGTGGGGGGGGGGGGGGGTGGGGGGGGGGGGGGGTGGGGGGGGGGGGGGGTGGGGGGGGGGGGGGGTGGGGGGGGGGGGGGGTGGGGGGGGGGGGGGGTGGGGGGGGGGGGGGGTGGGGGGGGGGGGGGGTGGGGGGGGGGGGGGGTGGGGGGGGGGGGGGGTGGGGGGGGGGGGGGGTGGGGGGGGGGGGGGGTGGGGGGGGGGGGGGGTGGGGGGGGGGGGGGGTGGGGGGGGGGGGGGGTGGGGGGGGGGGGGGGTGGGGGGGGGGGGGGGTGGGGGGGGGGGGGGGTGGGGGGGGGGGGGGGTGGGGGGGGGGGGGGGTGGGGGGGGGGGGGGGTGGGGGGGGGGGGGGGTGGGGGGGGGGGGGGGTGGGGGGGGGGGGGGGTGGGGGGGGGGGGGGGTGGGGGGGGGGGGGGGTGGGGGGGGGGGGGGGTGGGGGGGGGGGGGGGTGGGGGGGGGGGGGGGTGGGGGGGGGGGGGGGTGGGGGGGGGGGGGGGTGGGGGGGGGGGGGGGTGGGGGGGGGGGGGGGTGGGGGGGGGGGGGGGTGGGGGGGGGGGGGGGTGGGGGGGGGGGGGGGTGGGGGGGGGGGGGGGTGGGGGGGGGGGGGGGTGGGGGGGGGGGGGGGTGGGGGGGGGGGGGGGTGGGGGGGGGGGGGGGTGGGGGGGGGGGGGGGTGGGGGGGGGGGGGGGTGGGGGGGGGGGGGGGTGGGGGGGGGGGGGGGTGGGGGGGGGGGGGGGTGGGGGGGGGGGGGGGTGGGGGGGGGGGGGGGTGGGGGGGGGGGGGGGTGGGGGGGGGGGGGGGTGGGGGGGGGGGGGGGTGGGGGGGGGGGGGGGTGGGGGGGGGGGGGGGTGGGGGGGGGGGGGGGTGGGGGGGGGGGGGGGTGGGGGGGGGGGGGGGTGGGGGGGGGGGGGGGTGGGGGGGGGGGGGGGTGGGGGGGGGGGGGGGTGGGGGGGGGGGGGGGTGGGGGGGGGGGGGGGTGGGGGGGGGGGGGGGTGGGGGGGGGGGGGGGTGGGGGGGGGGGGGGGTGGGGGGGGGGGGGGGTGGGGGGGGGGGGGGGTGGGGGGGGGGGGGGGTGGGGGGGGGGGGGGGTGGGGGGGGGGGGGGGTGGGGGGGGGGGGGGGTGGGGGGGGGGGGGGGTGGGGGGGGGGGGGGGTGGGGGGGGGGGGGGGTGGGGGGGGGGGGGGGTGGGGGGGGGGGGGGGTGGGGGGGGGGGGGGGTGGGGGGGGGGGGGGGTGGGGGGGGGGGGGGGTGGGGGGGGGGGGGGGTGGGGGGGGGGGGGGGTGGGGGGGGGGGGGGGTGGGGGGGGGGGGGGGTGGGGGGGGGGGGGGGTGGGGGGGGGGGGGGGTGGGGGGGGGGGGGGGTGGGGGGGGGGGGGGGTGGGGGGGGGGGGGGGTGGGGGGGGGGGGGGGTGGGGGGGGGGGGGGGTGGGGGGGGGGGGGGGTGGGGGGGGGGGGGGGTGGGGGGGGGGGGGGGTGGGGGGGGGGGGGGGTGGGGGGGGGGGGGGGTGGGGGGGGGGGGGGGTGGGGGGGGGGGGGGGTGGGGGGGGGGGGGGGTGGGGGGGGGGGGGGGTGGGGGGGGGGGGGGGTGGGGGGGGGGGGGGGTGGGGGGGGGGGGGGGTGGGGGGGGGGGGGGGTGGGGGGGGGGGGGGGTGGGGGGGGGGGGGGGTGGGGGGGGGGGGGGGTGGGGGGGGGGGGGGGTGGGGGGGGGGGGGGGTGGGGGGGGGGGGGGGTGGGGGGGGGGGGGGGTGGGGGGGGGGGGGGGTGGGGGGGGGGGGGGGTGGGGGGGGGGGGGGGTGGGGGGGGGGGGGGGTGGGGGGGGGGGGGGGTGGGGGGGGGGGGGGGTGGGGGGGGGGGGGGGTGGGGGGGGGGGGGGGTGGGGGGGGGGGGGGGTGGGGGGGGGGGGGGGTGGGGGGGGGGGGGGGTGGGGGGGGGGGGGGGTGGGGGGGGGGGGGGGTGGGGGGGGGGGGGGGTGGGGGGGGGGGGGGGTGGGGGGGGGGGGGGGTGGGGGGGGGGGGGGGTGGGGGGGGGGGGGGGTGGGGGGGGGGGGGGGTGGGGGGGGGGGGGGGTGGGGGGGGGGGGGGGTGGGGGGGGGGGGGGGTGGGGGGGGGGGGGGGTGGGGGGGGGGGGGGGTGGGGGGGGGGGGGGGTGGGGGGGGGGGGGGGTGGGGGGGGGGGGGGGTGGGGGGGGGGGGGGGTGGGGGGGGGGGGGGGTGGGGGGGGGGGGGGGTGGGGGGGGGGGGGGGTGGGGGGGGGGGGGGGTGGGGGGGGGGGGGGGTGGGGGGGGGGGGGGGTGGGGGGGGGGGGGGGTGGGGGGGGGGGGGGGTGGGGGGGGGGGGGGGTGGGGGGGGGGGGGGGTGGGGGGGGGGGGGGGTGGGGGGGGGGGGGGGTGGGGGGGGGGGGGGGTGGGGGGGGGGGGGGGTGGGGGGGGGGGGGGGTGGGGGGGGGGGGGGGTGGGGGGGGGGGGGGGTGGGGGGGGGGGGGGGTGGGGGGGGGGGGGGGTGGGGGGGGGGGGGGGTGGGGGGGGGGGGGGGTGGGGGGGGGGGGGGGTGGGGGGGGGGGGGGGTGGGGGGGGGGGGGGGTGGGGGGGGGGGGGGGTGGGGGGGGGGGGGGGTGGGGGGGGGGGGGGGTGGGGGGGGGGGGGGGTGGGGGGGGGGGGGGGTGGGGGGGGGGGGGGGTGGGGGGGGGGGGGGGTGGGGGGGGGGGGGGGTGGGGGGGGGGGGGGGTGGGGGGGGGGGGGGGTGGGGGGGGGGGGGGGTGGGGGGGGGGGGGGGTGGGGGGGGGGGGGGGTGGGGGGGGGGGGGGGTGGGGGGGGGGGGGGGTGGGGGGGGGGGGGGGTGGGGGGGGGGGGGGGTGGGGGGGGGGGGGGGTGGGGGGGGGGGGGGGTGGGGGGGGGGGGGGGTGGGGGGGGGGGGGGGTGGGGGGGGGGGGGGGTGGGGGGGGGGGGGGGTGGGGGGGGGGGGGGGTGGGGGGGGGGGGGGGTGGGGGGGGGGGGGGGTGGGGGGGGGGGGGGGTGGGGGGGGGGGGGGGTGGGGGGGGGGGGGGGTGGGGGGGGGGGGGGGTGGGGGGGGGGGGGGGTGGGGGGGGGGGGGGGTGGGGGGGGGGGGGGGTGGGGGGGGGGGGGGGTGGGGGGGGGGGGGGGTGGGGGGGGGGGGGGGTGGGGGGGGGGGGGGGTGGGGGGGGGGGGGGGTGGGGGGGGGGGGGGGTGGGGGGGGGGGGGGGTGGGGGGGGGGGGGGGTGGGGGGGGGGGGGGGTGGGGGGGGGGGGGGGTGGGGGGGGGGGGGGGTGGGGGGGGGGGGGGGTGGGGGGGGGGGGGGGTGGGGGGGGGGGGGGGTGGGGGGGGGGGGGGGTGGGGGGGGGGGGGGGTGGGGGGGGGGGGGGGTGGGGGGGGGGGGGGGTGGGGGGGGGGGGGGGTGGGGGGGGGGGGGGGTGGGGGGGGGGGGGGGTGGGGGGGGGGGGGGGTGGGGGGGGGGGGGGGTGGGGGGGGGGGGGGGTGGGGGGGGGGGGGGGTGGGGGGGGGGGGGGGTGGGGGGGGGGGGGGGTGGGGGGGGGGGGGGGTGGGGGGGGGGGGGGGTGGGGGGGGGGGGGGGTGGGGGGGGGGGGGGGTGGGGGGGGGGGGGGGTGGGGGGGGGGGGGGGTGGGGGGGGGGGGGGGTGGGGGGGGGGGGGGGTGGGGGGGGGGGGGGGTGGGGGGGGGGGGGGGTGGGGGGGGGGGGGGGTGGGGGGGGGGGGGGGTGGGGGGGGGGGGGGGTGGGGGGGGGGGGGGGTGGGGGGGGGGGGGGGTGGGGGGGGGGGGGGGTGGGGGGGGGGGGGGGTGGGGGGGGGGGGGGGTGGGGGGGGGGGGGGGTGGGGGGGGGGGGGGGTGGGGGGGGGGGGGGGTGGGGGGGGGGGGGGGTGGGGGGGGGGGGGGGTGGGGGGGGGGGGGGGTGGGGGGGGGGGGGGGTGGGGGGGGGGGGGGGTGGGGGGGGGGGGGGGTGGGGGGGGGGGGGGGTGGGGGGGGGGGGGGGTGGGGGGGGGGGGGGGTGGGGGGGGGGGGGGGTGGGGGGGGGGGGGGGTGGGGGGGGGGGGGGGTGGGGGGGGGGGGGGGTGGGGGGGGGGGGGGGTGGGGGGGGGGGGGGGTGGGGGGGGGGGGGGGTGGGGGGGGGGGGGGGTGGGGGGGGGGGGGGGTGGGGGGGGGGGGGGGTGGGGGGGGGGGGGGGTGGGGGGGGGGGGGGGTGGGGGGGGGGGGGGGTGGGGGGGGGGGGGGGTGGGGGGGGGGGGGGGTGGGGGGGGGGGGGGGTGGGGGGGGGGGGGGGTGGGGGGGGGGGGGGGTGGGGGGGGGGGGGGGTGGGGGGGGGGGGGGGTGGGGGGGGGGGGGGGTGGGGGGGGGGGGGGGTGGGGGGGGGGGGGGGTGGGGGGGGGGGGGGGTGGGGGGGGGGGGGGGTGGGGGGGGGGGGGGGTGGGGGGGGGGGGGGGTGGGGGGGGGGGGGGGTGGGGGGGGGGGGGGGTGGGGGGGGGGGGGGGTGGGGGGGGGGGGGGGTGGGGGGGGGGGGGGGTGGGGGGGGGGGGGGGTGGGGGGGGGGGGGGGTGGGGGGGGGGGGGGGTGGGGGGGGGGGGGGGTGGGGGGGGGGGGGGGTGGGGGGGGGGGGGGGTGGGGGGGGGGGGGGGTGGGGGGGGGGGGGGGTGGGGGGGGGGGGGGGTGGGGGGGGGGGGGGGTGGGGGGGGGGGGGGGTGGGGGGGGGGGGGGGTGGGGGGGGGGGGGGGTGGGGGGGGGGGGGGGTGGGGGGGGGGGGGGGTGGGGGGGGGGGGGGGTGGGGGGGGGGGGGGGTGGGGGGGGGGGGGGGTGGGGGGGGGGGGGGGTGGGGGGGGGGGGGGGTGGGGGGGGGGGGGGGTGGGGGGGGGGGGGGGTGGGGGGGGGGGGGGGTGGGGGGGGGGGGGGGTGGGGGGGGGGGGGGGTGGGGGGGGGGGGGGGTGGGGGGGGGGGGGGGTGGGGGGGGGGGGGGGTGGGGGGGGGGGGGGGTGGGGGGGGGGGGGGGTGGGGGGGGGGGGGGGTGGGGGGGGGGGGGGGTGGGGGGGGGGGGGGGTGGGGGGGGGGGGGGGTGGGGGGGGGGGGGGGTGGGGGGGGGGGGGGGTGGGGGGGGGGGGGGGTGGGGGGGGGGGGGGGTGGGGGGGGGGGGGGGTGGGGGGGGGGGGGGGTGGGGGGGGGGGGGGGTGGGGGGGGGGGGGGGTGGGGGGGGGGGGGGGTGGGGGGGGGGGGGGGTGGGGGGGGGGGGGGGTGGGGGGGGGGGGGGGTGGGGGGGGGGGGGGGTGGGGGGGGGGGGGGGTGGGGGGGGGGGGGGGTGGGGGGGGGGGGGGGTGGGGGGGGGGGGGGGTGGGGGGGGGGGGGGGTGGGGGGGGGGGGGGGTGGGGGGGGGGGGGGGTGGGGGGGGGGGGGGGTGGGGGGGGGGGGGGGTGGGGGGGGGGGGGGGTGGGGGGGGGGGGGGGTGGGGGGGGGGGGGGGTGGGGGGGGGGGGGGGTGGGGGGGGGGGGGGGTGGGGGGGGGGGGGGGTGGGGGGGGGGGGGGGTGGGGGGGGGGGGGGGTGGGGGGGGGGGGGGGTGGGGGGGGGGGGGGGTGGGGGGGGGGGGGGGTGGGGGGGGGGGGGGGTGGGGGGGGGGGGGGGTGGGGGGGGGGGGGGGTGGGGGGGGGGGGGGGTGGGGGGGGGGGGGGGTGGGGGGGGGGGGGGGTGGGGGGGGGGGGGGGTGGGGGGGGGGGGGGGTGGGGGGGGGGGGGGGTGGGGGGGGGGGGGGGTGGGGGGGGGGGGGGGTGGGGGGGGGGGGGGGTGGGGGGGGGGGGGGGTGGGGGGGGGGGGGGGTGGGGGGGGGGGGGGGTGGGGGGGGGGGGGGGTGGGGGGGGGGGGGGGTGGGGGGGGGGGGGGGTGGGGGGGGGGGGGGGTGGGGGGGGGGGGGGGTGGGGGGGGGGGGGGGTGGGGGGGGGGGGGGGTGGGGGGGGGGGGGGGTGGGGGGGGGGGGGGGTGGGGGGGGGGGGGGGTGGGGGGGGGGGGGGGTGGGGGGGGGGGGGGGTGGGGGGGGGGGGGGGTGGGGGGGGGGGGGGGTGGGGGGGGGGGGGGGTGGGGGGGGGGGGGGGTGGGGGGGGGGGGGGGTGGGGGGGGGGGGGGGTGGGGGGGGGGGGGGGTGGGGGGGGGGGGGGGTGGGGGGGGGGGGGGGTGGGGGGGGGGGGGGGTGGGGGGGGGGGGGGGTGGGGGGGGGGGGGGGTGGGGGGGGGGGGGGGTGGGGGGGGGGGGGGGTGGGGGGGGGGGGGGGTGGGGGGGGGGGGGGGTGGGGGGGGGGGGGGGTGGGGGGGGGGGGGGGTGGGGGGGGGGGGGGGTGGGGGGGGGGGGGGGTGGGGGGGGGGGGGGGTGGGGGGGGGGGGGGGTGGGGGGGGGGGGGGGTGGGGGGGGGGGGGGGTGGGGGGGGGGGGGGGTGGGGGGGGGGGGGGGTGGGGGGGGGGGGGGGTGGGGGGGGGGGGGGGTGGGGGGGGGGGGGGGTGGGGGGGGGGGGGGGTGGGGGGGGGGGGGGGTGGGGGGGGGGGGGGGTGGGGGGGGGGGGGGGTGGGGGGGGGGGGGGGTGGGGGGGGGGGGGGGTGGGGGGGGGGGGGGGTGGGGGGGGGGGGGGGTGGGGGGGGGGGGGGGTGGGGGGGGGGGGGGGTGGGGGGGGGGGGGGGTGGGGGGGGGGGGGGGTGGGGGGGGGGGGGGGTGGGGGGGGGGGGGGGTGGGGGGGGGGGGGGGTGGGGGGGGGGGGGGGTGGGGGGGGGGGGGGGTGGGGGGGGGGGGGGGTGGGGGGGGGGGGGGGTGGGGGGGGGGGGGGGTGGGGGGGGGGGGGGGTGGGGGGGGGGGGGGGTGGGGGGGGGGGGGGGTGGGGGGGGGGGGGGGTGGGGGGGGGGGGGGGTGGGGGGGGGGGGGGGTGGGGGGGGGGGGGGGTGGGGGGGGGGGGGGGTGGGGGGGGGGGGGGGTGGGGGGGGGGGGGGGTGGGGGGGGGGGGGGGTGGGGGGGGGGGGGGGTGGGGGGGGGGGGGGGTGGGGGGGGGGGGGGGTGGGGGGGGGGGGGGGTGGGGGGGGGGGGGGGTGGGGGGGGGGGGGGGTGGGGGGGGGGGGGGGTGGGGGGGGGGGGGGGTGGGGGGGGGGGGGGGTGGGGGGGGGGGGGGGTGGGGGGGGGGGGGGGTGGGGGGGGGGGGGGGTGGGGGGGGGGGGGGGTGGGGGGGGGGGGGGGTGGGGGGGGGGGGGGGTGGGGGGGGGGGGGGGTGGGGGGGGGGGGGGGTGGGGGGGGGGGGGGGTGGGGGGGGGGGGGGGTGGGGGGGGGGGGGGGTGGGGGGGGGGGGGGGTGGGGGGGGGGGGGGGTGGGGGGGGGGGGGGGTGGGGGGGGGGGGGGGTGGGGGGGGGGGGGGGTGGGGGGGGGGGGGGGTGGGGGGGGGGGGGGGTGGGGGGGGGGGGGGGTGGGGGGGGGGGGGGGTGGGGGGGGGGGGGGGTGGGGGGGGGGGGGGGTGGGGGGGGGGGGGGGTGGGGGGGGGGGGGGGTGGGGGGGGGGGGGGGTGGGGGGGGGGGGGGGTGGGGGGGGGGGGGGGTGGGGGGGGGGGGGGGTGGGGGGGGGGGGGGGTGGGGGGGGGGGGGGGTGGGGGGGGGGGGGGGTGGGGGGGGGGGGGGGTGGGGGGGGGGGGGGGTGGGGGGGGGGGGGGGTGGGGGGGGGGGGGGGTGGGGGGGGGGGGGGGTGGGGGGGGGGGGGGGTGGGGGGGGGGGGGGGTGGGGGGGGGGGGGGGTGGGGGGGGGGGGGGGTGGGGGGGGGGGGGGGTGGGGGGGGGGGGGGGTGGGGGGGGGGGGGGGTGGGGGGGGGGGGGGGTGGGGGGGGGGGGGGGTGGGGGGGGGGGGGGGTGGGGGGGGGGGGGGGTGGGGGGGGGGGGGGGTGGGGGGGGGGGGGGGTGGGGGGGGGGGGGGGTGGGGGGGGGGGGGGGTGGGGGGGGGGGGGGGTGGGGGGGGGGGGGGGTGGGGGGGGGGGGGGGTGGGGGGGGGGGGGGGTGGGGGGGGGGGGGGGTGGGGGGGGGGGGGGGTGGGGGGGGGGGGGGGTGGGGGGGGGGGGGGGTGGGGGGGGGGGGGGGTGGGGGGGGGGGGGGGTGGGGGGGGGGGGGGGTGGGGGGGGGGGGGGGTGGGGGGGGGGGGGGGTGGGGGGGGGGGGGGGTGGGGGGGGGGGGGGGTGGGGGGGGGGGGGGGTGGGGGGGGGGGGGGGTGGGGGGGGGGGGGGGTGGGGGGGGGGGGGGGTGGGGGGGGGGGGGGGTGGGGGGGGGGGGGGGTGGGGGGGGGGGGGGGTGGGGGGGGGGGGGGGTGGGGGGGGGGGGGGGTGGGGGGGGGGGGGGGTGGGGGGGGGGGGGGGTGGGGGGGGGGGGGGGTGGGGGGGGGGGGGGGTGGGGGGGGGGGGGGGTGGGGGGGGGGGGGGGTGGGGGGGGGGGGGGGTGGGGGGGGGGGGGGGTGGGGGGGGGGGGGGGTGGGGGGGGGGGGGGGTGGGGGGGGGGGGGGGTGGGGGGGGGGGGGGGTGGGGGGGGGGGGGGGTGGGGGGGGGGGGGGGTGGGGGGGGGGGGGGGTGGGGGGGGGGGGGGGTGGGGGGGGGGGGGGGTGGGGGGGGGGGGGGGTGGGGGGGGGGGGGGGTGGGGGGGGGGGGGGGTGGGGGGGGGGGGGGGTGGGGGGGGGGGGGGGTGGGGGGGGGGGGGGGTGGGGGGGGGGGGGGGTGGGGGGGGGGGGGGGTGGGGGGGGGGGGGGGTGGGGGGGGGGGGGGGTGGGGGGGGGGGGGGGTGGGGGGGGGGGGGGGTGGGGGGGGGGGGGGGTGGGGGGGGGGGGGGGTGGGGGGGGGGGGGGGTGGGGGGGGGGGGGGGTGGGGGGGGGGGGGGGTGGGGGGGGGGGGGGGTGGGGGGGGGGGGGGGTGGGGGGGGGGGGGGGTGGGGGGGGGGGGGGGTGGGGGGGGGGGGGGGTGGGGGGGGGGGGGGGTGGGGGGGGGGGGGGGTGGGGGGGGGGGGGGGTGGGGGGGGGGGGGGGTGGGGGGGGGGGGGGGTGGGGGGGGGGGGGGGTGGGGGGGGGGGGGGGTGGGGGGGGGGGGGGGTGGGGGGGGGGGGGGGTGGGGGGGGGGGGGGGTGGGGGGGGGGGGGGGTGGGGGGGGGGGGGGGTGGGGGGGGGGGGGGGTGGGGGGGGGGGGGGGTGGGGGGGGGGGGGGGTGGGGGGGGGGGGGGGTGGGGGGGGGGGGGGGTGGGGGGGGGGGGGGGTGGGGGGGGGGGGGGGTGGGGGGGGGGGGGGGTGGGGGGGGGGGGGGGTGGGGGGGGGGGGGGGTGGGGGGGGGGGGGGGTGGGGGGGGGGGGGGGTGGGGGGGGGGGGGGGTGGGGGGGGGGGGGGGTGGGGGGGGGGGGGGGTGGGGGGGGGGGGGGGTGGGGGGGGGGGGGGGTGGGGGGGGGGGGGGGTGGGGGGGGGGGGGGGTGGGGGGGGGGGGGGGTGGGGGGGGGGGGGGGTGGGGGGGGGGGGGGGTGGGGGGGGGGGGGGGTGGGGGGGGGGGGGGGTGGGGGGGGGGGGGGGTGGGGGGGGGGGGGGGTGGGGGGGGGGGGGGGTGGGGGGGGGGGGGGGTGGGGGGGGGGGGGGGTGGGGGGGGGGGGGGGTGGGGGGGGGGGGGGGTGGGGGGGGGGGGGGGTGGGGGGGGGGGGGGGTGGGGGGGGGGGGGGGTGGGGGGGGGGGGGGGTGGGGGGGGGGGGGGGTGGGGGGGGGGGGGGGTGGGGGGGGGGGGGGGTGGGGGGGGGGGGGGGTGGGGGGGGGGGGGGGTGGGGGGGGGGGGGGGTGGGGGGGGGGGGGGGTGGGGGGGGGGGGGGGTGGGGGGGGGGGGGGGTGGGGGGGGGGGGGGGTGGGGGGGGGGGGGGGTGGGGGGGGGGGGGGGTGGGGGGGGGGGGGGGTGGGGGGGGGGGGGGGTGGGGGGGGGGGGGGGTGGGGGGGGGGGGGGGTGGGGGGGGGGGGGGGTGGGGGGGGGGGGGGGTGGGGGGGGGGGGGGGTGGGGGGGGGGGGGGGTGGGGGGGGGGGGGGGTGGGGGGGGGGGGGGGTGGGGGGGGGGGGGGGTGGGGGGGGGGGGGGGTGGGGGGGGGGGGGGGTGGGGGGGGGGGGGGGTGGGGGGGGGGGGGGGTGGGGGGGGGGGGGGGTGGGGGGGGGGGGGGGTGGGGGGGGGGGGGGGTGGGGGGGGGGGGGGGTGGGGGGGGGGGGGGGTGGGGGGGGGGGGGGGTGGGGGGGGGGGGGGGTGGGGGGGGGGGGGGGTGGGGGGGGGGGGGGGTGGGGGGGGGGGGGGGTGGGGGGGGGGGGGGGTGGGGGGGGGGGGGGGTGGGGGGGGGGGGGGGTGGGGGGGGGGGGGGGTGGGGGGGGGGGGGGGTGGGGGGGGGGGGGGGTGGGGGGGGGGGGGGGTGGGGGGGGGGGGGGGTGGGGGGGGGGGGGGGTGGGGGGGGGGGGGGGTGGGGGGGGGGGGGGGTGGGGGGGGGGGGGGGTGGGGGGGGGGGGGGGTGGGGGGGGGGGGGGGTGGGGGGGGGGGGGGGTGGGGGGGGGGGGGGGTGGGGGGGGGGGGGGGTGGGGGGGGGGGGGGGTGGGGGGGGGGGGGGGTGGGGGGGGGGGGGGGTGGGGGGGGGGGGGGGTGGGGGGGGGGGGGGGTGGGGGGGGGGGGGGGTGGGGGGGGGGGGGGGTGGGGGGGGGGGGGGGTGGGGGGGGGGGGGGGTGGGGGGGGGGGGGGGTGGGGGGGGGGGGGGGTGGGGGGGGGGGGGGGTGGGGGGGGGGGGGGGTGGGGGGGGGGGGGGGTGGGGGGGGGGGGGGGTGGGGGGGGGGGGGGGTGGGGGGGGGGGGGGGTGGGGGGGGGGGGGGGTGGGGGGGACCTACCAGCATGGCCAATTGGCCATGCTGACAGAGGCTGATGGGAATTGTAGTTCCTGA
Source organism: Sphaerodactylus townsendi (assembly GCF_021028975.2). Classification (NCBI taxonomy): domain Eukaryota; kingdom Metazoa; phylum Chordata; class Lepidosauria; order Squamata; family Sphaerodactylidae; genus Sphaerodactylus; species Sphaerodactylus townsendi. Next base: position 50,690,582 of record NC_059436.1, on the reverse strand, counting down.
ACATCTGGAGAGCCGCAGGTTCCCTACCCCTGATCTAGTCACTGAATCAGAGCCAAGCGGCTCCAGGGGTGGCACATACTGTTTTCAACTTGTTGATTGAGTCTTTCAGGGCTTGGATCTGCTTCGCTGCCGCTGCTCCATCCATCTCTGTCTCCACGAGCTTGGTCATCAGACATTCTTTCTCGTGCTGCAAATGCCGCTTCTGCAAGCTGGAAAGCAAGAAGGCCGTCAGGAGGCAAGGGGGAAATCCGGTTGCACACCCTCTCGAAGGAACGTGTTTCACCCAGGGGCCCAATGCATGCCTACAAAGGGAGGCTGAGGCCTCCAATACAGCAAGAAGCAACTTTCGCCCAGCTTGGGCCACAGTTAGCCATGCTCTGGCTGCTTCTAGGTTGCACTTCAGTCACACAGTGTGGGAGACTTTGAAGACTCTTTCAAAGGCTCTGACAGGTGCAAAATACAGAAGGCGACACAATGAAAGGCATCAGGCCTTCACCAGTAATGCCATACATCAAGAAGTCGATGTATGGCTACCAATCTTGATCCTCCTTGATCTAAGGTTGCAAATGCTTTAGCAGACCAGATGCTCGGGAGCAGCAGCAGCAGCAGAAGGCCCTTGCTTTCACATCCTGCAGGTGAGCTCCCAAAGGCATCTGGTGGGTCACTGCGAGTAGCAGACTGCTGGACTCTGCTCTGATCCAGCAGGCTCGTTCTTATGTTCTTAAAGCAACAATATTAGCCATTAAATACATCTAAACTGGTTCAATGTATCGGAACAAATGACCACACCACTTTTTCAAACTTAGCATCTGAACCAGAATTTAATTGGAGGATGAAAAAATATTGCCAAACCTGAACCAGAACTGGACCCTCATTGAAAATAGCTGGGTGTTGGTTATAAGCCTCATTGTGATCATTATAACTGAAACCTCAGGATAAAGGTATCCTGCAAATGAAGCCGTGCTTCTGCGTCCTGCAGAATTCCACATTCTCCTCCCGTAGCTTTTCTTTTGGCCCCTGAGGACAACCTGACTTCTCATTCCCGTAACATTCCCGTAACTTCTCACAATACTAGAACCAGGGGGCATCCATTGAAAATGCTGGGGGGAAGAATTAGGACTAATAAAAGGAAACACTTCTTCACACAACATGTGATTGGTGTTTGGAATATGCTGCCGCAGGAGGGGGCCACTAACCTGGATAGCTTCAAAAGGGGCTTGGACAGATTTATGGAGGAGAAGTCGATCTATGGCTGCCAATCTTCATCCTCCTTGACCTGAGATTGTAAATGCATACCAGGTGCTCGGGAGCAGCAGAAGGCCATTGCTTTCACATCCTGCACGTGAGCTCCCAAAGGCACCTGGTGGGCCACTGCGTGTAGCAGAGTGCTGGACTAGATGGACTCTGGTCTGATCCAGCAGGCTAGTTCTTATGTTCTTATGTTCCTCTCCCTCATCAATCCCTGCCCAGACTAGTGACACAGGACATGCATAACTGAATGTCACACTCAACTCACACATATCGACACATCTCATGACAACATGCTACATGATTTTCCACTGGTTGGTTCAGTCCAAGTCAAACCGTATCAAACTGAAGTCATACACACACACACACACACACACACACGTCTCATAACAAGATGTCATTTAATTTCTCACTGGCTGCCTTGGTCTACATCAAACCATTTGTCCAACTAGTCTAGGACCATCTGAGCGGCAATGGCTCTCTAAGGACCCAGGCAAAGAAATATCTTGCCCAATGCTTGTTACCCAAGATCAGGGGTCTTCAAACTATGGCCCTCCAGATGTTCATTGACTACAATTCCCATGAGCCCTACCACCTGGCCATGCTGGCAGGGGATGATGGGAATTGTAGTCCATGAACATCTGGAGGGCCGTAGTTTGAAGACCCCTGCCCAAGATCCTTTAAACCAGTGGTTCTCAACCTGTGGGTCATGACCCCTTTGGGCAGAGGTGGGATCCAGCAGGTTCTCACAGGTTCCCAAGAGTAGGTTACTAATTATTTGTGTGTGCTGAGAGGGGGTTACTAATTGGTGATTTTGTCACGTGATTTTTGCCTTAGTTACGCCCCTCCTCTCAGCAGTAGTGCACAGAACTTGAAGCAGTCTAGCAGGAGGTGCACCGGCGTGCGTGGCAGCCTGCGCCTGCGTGCATTCGTTTCCCGCCCAAGGACCGGCGCAGCGGCTACGTCCTTGCCACAGCCCCGCCCCCGGAATGCCCGGTCATGCCCCCGTCGTGCCCCGCCCAGCCCCATTGGCGCTACGCCACAGTTTGAATCCCACCACCATGGGGACCTGTTACTAAAATTTTTGAATCCCACCACTGCCTTTGGGTCACCTAAGACTCTCTGCATCAGTGCTCTCCATCTGTAAAATGGATAAATGTTAGGGTTGGGGGTCACCACAACATGAGGAACTGTATTAAAGGGTCGCAGCATTAGGAAGGTTGAGAACCACTGCTTTAAACTGTAGTTGTTAGGACAGAGCGCATGTCCTTCTGCTGGTAAAGAATGCAGGCAACAGGGTACCTATGGCTGTTGCCAAAGGTTAACAGGCTGCAAAATTGTGGCTCTCATCTAAATCATTTGAGAAATGGTCCGCCAAAAGAGGCATGTGTGAGAGTTGTATTTATTTATAAGCATTTTACATAAATGACAGCTATATATATTAGTTTCCCCCAAAGAGAACATTCTACAGAGAAGGGAAAGAGAGCGGGAAGCACACTTACACGGAAAGATCTTTCTCCTCTTTCATACGCTCAATATTGCGCCGGAGAATTGCGTTCTCGTGTTCCGAATCGACCAGTTCCTGAGTCACCTCGTCCAGCTCTTCCTTCTGCTCTTCGAGGAGACGCTTGGCCACGCATCGTGACTCTTCCTGCTTTGGCACTTTGACCTGCGAACACTTCCATTCGTGAAACAGACTAGAGTTTACCCACAATGCATCAGCAGCCAGAGGCAGAGAATATACAAACTACATACTGTGACGTTGCCGAATGGTGCGAACACAGAATTTTAATTGGAAAATTCTGGATTCTAACACGAATTTTTCCTATCTGATTAAACGCTGGTTATTTGCATCAAAAGATTGTATGCACACAAGGAGAACATAAGAGGGCATTGCACACATCTTCCTAGGACAGTGATAGCGAACCTTTTTGAGACCGAGTGCCCAAATTGCAACCCCAAACCCACTTACTTATCGCAAAGTGCCAACACGGCAATTTAACCTTAGTTTAGAAAAAACGGCTGGCTCCGAGGCATGCGTTACTTGAGAGTAAGCTAGGTGGTAGTCGGTGGCAACTCTTCCAACAGATGAATCACGACCCTAGGAGGGTTTACTCAAAGCAACGGAGTAAACGGCAATTCTTCTGAGGGTTTACTCAGAAGCAACTGAGTTAACGGCAACTCTTCCAACCGTGCAACTCTTCCAACGGATGAATCACGACCCTAGGAGGGTTTACTCAGAAGCAAGCCCCATTGCCAGCAACCGAGCTTACTCCCAGGTAAAGGATCGCACTTTAGTTCTTCGCATGAAAATCAGTGGGGTTTAACAGCGCTTAACAGGGTTCCCTACACTGCTTCCCCAAAACTAGGTCTTAGGTTTAATGCTAATAATTGAGCCCAGCAGCCCAGGCCAGCCTAGATGTGTGTGTGTGTGTATGTGTGTGTGTGGGGGGGGGATGACTCTGTTTGCATGTGCCACCTCTGGCACCAGTGCCATAGGTTCGCCACCACTGTCCTAGGACAATGTTACAAAATGCTATGATAATTTGTTCAAGGTCACATTTCCAGAGTGGGTTTTTTTGTGTGTAAATAACCATAGCTGAATTTTAAAAATCAATTCACGCATTAATTGAGCCTTTCGGGGGAGGGCAGTGTATAAATTAAATATACCATACCATAATTTCAGCAATAGCTCTCCATAGTGAAGGCGCATGTGGGGGATCTAGGTTCCATGGAAAATTTGTCTTAAGATTTTCCATGAAGATCTTTCTCCCAGGAACTGGAATTCACATATTGCTAGAGAGGGGCAAGAAGACCCAACCCTGTCAATCTTCGTTCAGAACATTGGCTATAATAGCGTTATGAGTAGCCATACAGCGACCATTCACAGCTCAAATGCAATATAATTTTATGCTCTTTAGCATACATTTAATGCGTGAACTGATTTTTAAAATTCAGCTATGGTTATTTACACGCACACAAAAACCGCCATGGAAATGGGGCCTTGAACAAATTTTGCAGAGCTGTGTCTCGACTTCGAGAGAAAGATCTCTTGAAACAAAGAACCATTTCAACATGTTCAATCATTCTTCAAAATGTCAACAAAAATCACTGATTATGGCACAACCATCATGTGCACTAACACATAAAACACGTCACCCACTAGGCAGCCAATTTAGGTTTGGTATTTCTTATATATTAAGGAACAATACTCATCATATACAATTGTAATCATATATATATCTCATATCAACAAATTTCATAATTCACTGTTGTATCATCACATACATTATTTTTCTCTTTTTCTATTCAATAATCTAAACATAAACAGTCTCTTCAAAGGTGTTTCCACATTCATTCAAATTCCAGGTTCTTGCAGTTGAGCACAAAGTTCATTCATAAATATTGCGGTCTTCAATTCATTGCTGGCAGGAACGCATCGCACAAAATTGCGCTCTTCGGTGCCTTCTAAGTTTCCGTTTACGTATATTAACATATGTGAGCCAAGTATTATCTACAGTAGAATCCATAGTTCTTTCCTCAGTCTGTACACTAGTAATAATTCGCTGCACCTCTTCCGCATTATATGAGAAACTACGTTGCCATTCCGCCATAATGGTAATGGTAACAAAGATGTAGGTAACGTCTAAATGAGCACTAACACATAAAACACGCCACCCACTAGGAAGCCAATTTAGGTTTGGTATTTCTTATATATTAAGGAACAATGCTCATCACATACAATTGGAATCATATATCTATCATTTGTTGATATGAGATAGATATATGATTACAATTGTATGCGATGAGCATTGTTCCTTAATATATAAGAAATACCAAACCTAAATTGACAACCATCATGTGCCAAATTCTGTTGATCTGGTAGAGAGGGACTGACCTACGTTAAGAGATGCAGTTTACATCTGGGTAAACCTCACCAAGGTCAAGGATCTTTGGCTTGCAATGGTTTTATTAGGATACACAGACTCCCCACATTAAAAAGTATCTAACAAAAGATAAAGAACTGTTTCAACATGTATAAACACCAAGTGAATACTAATTACTGGGAGAAAGATCTAGAAAAGCCACACACCACGGTTGTAACCCAGAGTTCCCACGGATCATAGATATCTTTCCACTTGGGCCCCCTTTATCACTACTCTAAAGAATGGCCAAAACCACACAATCTCCATCTTACCTTATTTGTTTCCAGTTGTGTTTATGTTATTTTAACCTTTTTTCCCCTCTTTTACAATGGGCAGTTGGGAGATTGGGGACAGAGAACAGAAAAGGCCAAGAGTGGCACGACGAGTCTCTTACTCTACATCGTCTATCACAGATTTGGAATTATTTGCAAACTAAAACCTAAAACTTGCATTTTTAACTTGCAAAAACAGTACAGCCAATGAGTTTAGCAAAAAAAGCCGCAGGTTGGAACAGAACCAAGAGACACCAGACTTCAAGTCACAATCTAGCCAGTCAAAATGGGGCATGCTTTATCCAATGAGAACTCTGAGCTATTTTACTGTAAAGGTGAGCTTATTGGTTACAAGCCTGGAACTTGTTACATGGAGCTGAGATCATGCTAGAAGTCAGAGCGTGCAAGCCGAAGAACGGTTTGCTGATAATAAGTCTTAGGCCGTTTCTGCACAGCCAATTACAGCGTTGTGCCGTCGGTGTTATTGGCAACGCTGCAGCAACGGAGTGTTCGCATGGAAGGGCGCTCAGTGGACAGGTAGCGCATCAGCTGAACAGTGGCGCTTCGCACAGCTGCGCAGCACTGTTGTCGAAAAGACTCGCTTGCTGAGCGATTTTCGAATACACTGTTGTGGGGCCGCTGGAGCGTTGCTGCATCGCTGCAGCGTCGTGTCTGCAGCGTCGGCCGTGCAAACTCCCCACCTATAATGCTGTTTTTACCATCATTTTACCGGCTTTTTTGGCCCGTGCAGAAACAGCCTTAGTGAGTAGAGCAAACCAGCTTGGGATTGGTCTCATGGCCTCTTTGAATAAATTGGACACTTTCCACTTACAGTGGGACAGTCAAATGTCTCTGCAAAGAGGCCGTAACACTGCACTCAGCTAGACTAAGTAGCCACTGCTAAAGTTATGGCTGTATGTTAATTGTGGGACAGCCAGGCATTCTCGCTCTACAGTGCTACACTTGAGCCAGAGGTTACCGTCTCCCACTTCCTCCCAAGTCTGAGCCTCACTGATGAGAAATGCAGCCAGCCCATAAGCGACAACCTCACCTCATTTTTCAATGTGCCCACCACGTTCATCAAGCTGTCTATTTTCTTCTCGTACTTGTTCATTTTGCTGTGGATGGTGTCTTCTTCTTCCGTAGAAAGGTCACTCAAGCGGAGCACTGACAGTAGCTTATCTGAATCCGGAGGAGTGATTTCCAGGCGATGAGTTGGTCCCTGGTCAAACGTGAGACATGGAAGGCAACCCAAAATGATTAGAAACCCTAAAAAGCAAACCAAACCAAACCAAACCAAACCATGGACCAAATGATTAGAAACCCTAAAAAGCAAACCAAACCAAAACCCACAACCCACAAACTCTGTCCGCCTGTCATGTAACGTGCATCAGTCATAACCTTCCCCCATGGGCACAAAACATCCACCAGTTAAGCATTTGCAAATAAACACTTTACAGTGGTGGTGAACCTTTGGCACTCCAGATGTTATGGACTACAATTCCCATCAGCCCCTACAATTGGCCATGCTGGCAGAGGCTGATGGGAATTGTAGTCCATAACATCTGGAGTGCCAAAGGTTCGCCGCCATGGCTTTAGAATCTCGAAGGTAATTCATGCCAGTCAAACACACAACAGGCCTGTTAAGAAAATTAATAGTGTTTTTTCTGTACTGCAGACAGAGGAGCTGCATTGAAGATATAACCCCTTGCCTACAGTCATCTAGTGAGTTTATGGCAGAGGCAACATTCGAACTTGGGACAGCCTGGTTCACCACTCACACGTCTCAATCAATACGCTGCCACCACGCAATGCAGCGTTCAGATGGTGTTCTGATGGTCTGGGTCAAAAACATGTTGAGTCTGCCCACAAAGCAGTGTGGGAGCACCCTCTAGCAGTTAAACCAGAAAGATGCAACTCAGTCCCTAGGATGGGAGACCACGTAAAAGATGAACGTCACTTTAAGAAAGAAGGCGGCTGAAAGGGACTTTTTCGCTGTGGCCCCTCAGTTGTCAAACTCTTCTCCTGGAAAGATCTTGCCCCTCACCAGGGTAGTTTAACATTATTAGGCAACAAGCAAGCACAAGTTCGTCATTTCAAGACTTCCTGATGATTATCTGAGACTTTTAAGGAAACAGCAACTGAATGGAAAACTCCTGGTGTCCATTTACCGCTGTGCTATAGAGAGTGTCTTAACCTACTGCATCTGTGTATGGTTCTCCAGTTGCACAGTGGCAGATAGGAAGGCGCTCCAAAGGGTGATCACTACTGCACAGAGGATTATCGGCTGCCCACTCCCCTCCTTGGAAGAACTCTATAATTCCCGAAGCCTAAAAAAAGCCCAAAATATTCTGAGGGAACCCGTCTCATCCAGCACACTCTCCTTTTGAACTGTTACCATTTGGCAGACGATACAGGTCTATCAAAACTAGGACAAAGAGGCTTAGAGGCAGCTTCTACTCTAGAGCTGTGGCTATGCTAAACTCCGCGGCTTCGTGTTGATGTGTTTGGGGCTGTGTAGGGATGGGTGGAGGAAGGGGAAAGTGAGGATGGGGTATGAGTCTGAAATTGTGTGCATCAAGGAATGCTGCTGTAAATTTCGTTGTGCGTGCACAATGACAATAAATGCTTATGCTTATTATTATTCTTTCTCTATTGACCAACTGAGCATTTCAAGCTTTTTTTTAACAATAAAATACATTTGGCTCTACATCTGAATTGAATTGCTAGTTTGAACCATCTCTCATCTATTGATTTGTTTTGATGACTGTTTTATTGTTTTAAATGACAGTGGGGACAGCAGTGGCAGAGCATAAATATTACAAATAAAATAAATATGACAAACAAATAAATAAGAAACTGCAGAGACCAACCAATGCACAGAACGCCACAACACCAGAAGAACAAAGTCAACCCTTGGACTTGGCTCAAACATAACGCAAAGCCATGGTTGAGCTATGATTAGTTTGCAAAAAGCAAGCAGAAAATAATGCCGCATCGGTAGGGAGGAGAAAAGAGAATGGGCACAGAGAGAGCAGTTTATTTGACCTTTTAGATCCCACCTCCTTCACAGATGTCAGCCTGCCATCACTGTGAGGAAGGTGGCAGGAGCAAGCCAGGATCACATCCACATTCATCCATCACACAAAGCAATCACTGAGACTAACTATGATTAACAGTTAAAATCCACCTCTCTTCGAAGTGGTACAGCTAACTCCGATGGGCATCTACACAAACTCTTAATTGCTTTGCCTGTTCAGATGTCACCCCCTCTCAAGGATTGTAAATAAGATCAGTCTCCTATCACAAAAGATAGGACAGGAGAGCACTCAGCAGGAAAAGTGGTGAATTCAACTAAAATCAGCATCTCCCCATTTGGTCGTTCCATAGAGCCATACGGCAAAGGAATCTCCGGAGAAAACTGGAAGGCTACCGGCATCATGCCTTCTATTAATCTATTCAGTCCTGTGATGGAAAATAGTTAGCTGAACTATGTATTAGCTAGAAACATGTGATATTATGCAACCAGTATTATTAGGAAGCTGAAGTATGTGAACATGGAGTTTACAGACTTCATCTCAAAAAGGGGCGTGTCATGGAAGGATGCTATCGCTACAGTAAAGTGAAGTCACATATGACTGTGAAAAGCATCTTTGCCTTTTGATCTCCTGGAGGAAGCCATACAAAGGTGCCAGGATGAAACTTCAAAGGCCTAAGTTACCTCGTGGCCTGAACAGAGTTTTCCTGAGAAGGGGAAAACAAAGGTTTTTGAATTCCATCTTGAGACATGGTCAGAGAAGCATCGCTGGGCCATGGGTTCCCAGAATGGGGACAAAGAACCAAAAGGAATGTAGCCAGTTGAGAATCTCCCACTGCATTTATGTTTTATTTCTTTGATTTCTGTTTTACAATAAAAATCGTTGAGACCTCAGCTGGTTGGAGTTATTGGAGAAAAGAACCCAGGTTTTACTGAAACAAGCGTGGCTCTCCCAGGCTTGCTTTCATGATAAGTCCTTAAGCATGTTGTTTAAGGCCCAGTTGTAGGAGACCTCTATTTCTGCGATTACATAAAACAGGGCCTTTTCAACCGTGGCACCCCAATTGCAGAACATCCACACCGGAAATATCTGTTTAACATCTACTCCTTTTCTTCTTCAGGCATCAAACCAAAATTACGTCATTTTCTTCAGCTTGGGCTGAGAGTTAGCCCAATCTGTGTTATTTTAATGCTACCATTAAAGTCAATTTATTTTACTCTGGGCTTTTAAATCTGGGAGGGCTTTATTGCAATTCTGCTCTTCCAGATAAGAAGCTGCCTGGAAGACCTTCTCTTCTACCAGGCAAGAAAAGAAATGCTGTCCACAAAAGGCCAGGACTTATTTCCCAAGTTCTCTGTGGGCGGTGTGGGGGGGGCGGGGAGGAGGAATAGAAGGAATAGCTCCTGAACAGGCCCACCATCAGGCGCCAAAGAAAACAGCAGCCATCCTACCTCCCACTTGTAAGATGATTCCTTGATGGATGTTTTGCCTGGGGGCATCCAGGGGACTTTGGTTTTTACTCGGACACTGCGGCGCACATTCACGGTATCCCCTTTCATTTTCTGCTTGTGCTTTTGCTGGGGAGGGCAGGGGGCGTGCAAGGAACGAGAAAAGAAGACATCAGTTAATGCCAGACACTTGCCCAGTTTTCACTTTCACATCAAATTGTGCAATAGAACTGGAAGGCAGCAAGCAATCCCAAGAAACAGTACCACGGAGAAGCTTCCCACTTCACATCACAGCTGCAGTCTCAGTAACCACATCCAGGAAAAAGAAATAGAGGTACAACATAGCTCACACAGTATGAGACCAAACTGAGGGCTACTTTATTCTGTGTCAGTCAGAGATCATTGTGACATCACTTGGGTAAGGTTGGCCTCTTATGATGCGATGCAGGCCTTGGCTACTGTGCAAGGATTAGATCTAGCGCAGGACAAGAAAGATTTAGGGCAAGGGCGCAGTCAAGGACTGTGTATCTGCATCGGCAGGTTCTCACCGCCATCCACCTGATCCAACAACCTCCCTCCAGGCCTCAACAAGGATCGGAAACTGCAGAACAGATCTCCTGAAATGCATCTTTGTGACTCTCTGAAGCAAGCTGCATTACTAGAGGATTCCAGCAAAACCAGGTATATGAAAAGAGAAGAGACTGCTGATTCTCTTGGCAGCGTAGGAGGCTTTCCAAAGCGATTAGAGGCATTTAGGATTTTGTGGCAGCATGCAGCGATTGCAAACACAAGTTTTCCTTAGGCCAGGGGTAGGGAACCTTTAACACTCAAAGAGCCATTTGGACCCGTTTTCCATGGGAAAAGAAAACACTTGGAGCCGCAAATAATTTTTGACATTTAAAATAAAGATAACACTGTATATATTGGGTTTTTTTTACCTTTTACTCCGCTCATTCTGAGAAGCGCATGGATGCATCCGCCCTGCTGCCTGCAGGGTGGGCAAGGATGGGGCCAGCGGCTCGGCCTCGCCGGCCGCCGAGAAAGCGCCCACCCCACTCCAATGGGGCAGGCGAGAGGGGAAGCCCGCGCCGTGGCCCAGCCGGCTGCGGGCAGTTGGTGCGCCCACCCTGCTGCCTGCAGGACGGGCAAGGATGGGACCAGCGGCTCGGCTCGTGGAGCCACAGTGCAAGGGCAGAAGAGCCGCATGCGGCTCTCGAGCCGCAGGTTCCCTACCCCTGCCTTAGGCCAACAAAAGCTGACTCAAAAATGCAGATATTTTAAGCAAGGGAGTTCCTAGCGTGGACAGTTCCCAAATCTCGACTTGCCTGTGATACATCTATACTATGACCGGCTCCTGTAATATAGGTTCATCCTGTCTTCAAGGAGGCTGCAAGATCAACTTAATATTCTTACCATTCAGCGGACAACCATATTAGCAAGCAGCTGAGCAAAATTATCACATGTTTCTTGCAAGATAAACAGTCCCCCCCTTGCCCTCCAAGGCAACTTAGAATAAGGGGGAAACTTTCATCTTACTGCTCCTATCATTCCAAGATGATAATCTTACTCAGCCAGCCTCCCCTCTAGGGTGACACTCCATATAATATTTACTCCTTGATGAAAGGTACCAGAATTAGACTGAAGTCACCTGAAGACAAAACGCCACAAAATATAATTAAAGTTACTGATTAAAATTGGGTAGGAATATTTCAAAGAGGAACCCAATGAGAATTGATACAACAAAGGTTAAATCAAAAGGACCAACTCTACAGTAAATAGCATTGGTTCATATTACCAGACGTCACCCATCCAGTTGAAATTCTCCAGTAATTAAAGTCTGCTCTTTCTGAGAGTTAATGTAGGCAGACAGCATTTCCGGCCCATGCAGCAAATTTGAAATCACAACGTTAGACAGTTGGATCAAGGAGCTCCAACAGCTACCGTGTTTCCCCAAAAATAAGACAGTGTCTTATATTAATTTTTGCTCCCAAAGATGCGCTATGTCTTATTTTCAGGGGATGTCTTATTTTTCTGTGTTCTGTTCGTCGGGCATGCTTCCAAACAAAAACTTTGCTACATCTTACTTTCGGGGGATGCCTTATATTTCGCACTTCAGCAAAACCTCTACTACATCTTATTTTCCGGGGATGTCTTATATTCGGGGAAACAGGGTAGGCCCATTTGGCTACACTTACCTGGTTAACTGTTTTGTGAAACCCATGAAGCAAGTGGCCTACTTTGCAGGGGTGACTTTGACTTTTAATCCTAGTAAAGTTGGAAGCTTGCCAGCTGTTTGGACAGTGAACGGGGGCTGGTGGCAGGGAGGGGTGTGCAAAAAACCCCAACATCACCTGGTAAAATTTGAATTCAGATCTAAAGGACTCCGGATATTTCCAAGGCTCCATATTGGAAAATCCAGGATTCCCCCCCAAAATCAGGTCCTTGAGACCCAAATCTGAATTTTACCCCCTCCCCTCACTTACCTGAACTCCAGAGCGGGGGGGGGGGGGGGGGGGGGGGGGCTGCCTGAGTCCCACATGGAACCCAGAGGCCACAATGGTAGAGCTGTGCGCCCACCGTGGTCTCCAAGTTGTACATGGAACCCAGAAGCCATGAGAGTGGAGCCAACTTGCAGGTAAGCGAGGAGAGAGGGAATTCTTTTATTTTAAAAAATGGCAATAAGAACATAAGAACTAGCCTGCTGGATCAGACCAGAGTCCATCTAGTCCAGCACTCTGCTACTCGCAGTGGCCCACCAGGTGCCTTTGGGAGCTCACCTGCAGGATGTGAAAGCAATGGCCTCAAGAACATAAGAACTAGCTTGCTGGATCAGACCAGAGTCCATCTAGTCCAGTATTCTGCTACTCGCAGTGGCCCACCAGGTGCCTTTGGGAGCTCACATGCAGGATGTGAAAGCAAGGGCCTTCTGCTGCTGCTGCTGCTCCTGAGCACCTGTTCTGCTAAGGCATTTGCAATCTGAGATCGAGGAGGATCAAGATTGGTAGCCGTAGATGACTTCTCCTCCATAAATCTGTCCAAGCCCTTTTTAAAGCTAGAGGGGCTGAAGCGACCCAAATCATGCTGAACAAGCTCAGCATAATTCAGGATCTTATTTTTGGCCAAGTTGGGTTCGAATGACACTGGCAGGTATCTAATAAATTATTTTCACGTCTTTCTTTTTTTTTGACCATCAAGTCACAGATGACTTATGTTGACCCTGTAAAAATTTCAAGGTAAGAAAGAGATGTTCATTGCCTGACTCCACGTCACAACCCTCCTGCTCCTTGCAGGTGTCCCACCCAAATACTAACCTTGGTTGACCCTGCTTAGCTTCTGAGATCTGATAAGGTCAGTTTAGCCTGGGACAACCCGGGTCAGGGCCACTCCGTTTTAAATAGTTCTTTTTAAACACTATGAACAACTCTTTGCTCATAAAGGAATCAGCTTGTGGAAAGAGGAAGAGTATGCTGCAAACTAAAGGAATGTTAAGAACAATTTCTGCAAATCCCCCCCCCCCCGCCGCAATTTCTTAACCCAGCAGGCAACATGATTTAAAGTCATGCCTTTTGCTGTCTCTGAAGGAAAAGTGTTTCTAGGTCCCCACAATTTCTACTGAATTGGACTTCGAGCATGTCAACGCTATTTTTATTTTTTGAAGGAGTACAGGGTACCATTTATGGTTGCCCTTCTTCAGAGTATTGTCAAAACAAGTCTGTGAACTAGCTATGGGTGAGAGGCTTCTATTGGCTCAAAGTCACCCAGTGCGTTTGAAGGTGGAGGGATTTGAATCCAGGTCTCCCCAATACTAAACTCAACCTACTTTCTACAACATGCTGGTTTTCCACAGATTTGTAAAGTTCATATAGACACTTCTAGGAAACGGCCTACTTTATTGTTGATTTACCCGTGGAACAGTACATAAGATCTGTAGTCTGGGAGAGCACTGCTAATTTTGAAGGTACGATTAAATGGTGTTTGGTAAGGAAAATATACTATCGTGAAAATAAAGTTGGTAAACTACGCAATTTACATTGTCTCTATACAAGCACGCTCACCTATACACAGAGAAAAGCAAACAGGTAACTGCATAATCCGTCTAAGCACATCTACATTTGCAGCAAAAAAGCAAACCGGCAGCAGCATAATCTAAGCACATTTGCTAAATTGGCAGCAAAAAAGCAAACAGGCAGCAGCATAATCTACGCACATTTGCTAAATTGGCAGCAAAAAAGCAAACAGGTAACTGCATAATAAGTCTAAGCACATCTACATTTGCAGCAAAAAAGCAAACCGGCAGCAGAATAATCTAAGCACATTTGCTATATTGGCAGCAAAAAAGCAAACCGGACAGCAACGCCAGCCTAAGCATTTGCTAAATTGGCAGCAAAAAAAAAACAAACCGGCAGCTTAGCATAATCACATTTGCTAAATTGGCAGCAAAAAAGCAAACAGGTAACTGCATAATAAGTCTAAGCACATCTACATTTGCAGCAAAAAAGCAAACCGGCAGCAGAATAATCTAAGCACATTTGCTAAATTGGCAGCAAAAAAGCAAACCGGCAGCAGCATAATCTAAGCACATTTGCTAAATTGGCAGCAAAAAAGCAAACCGGCAGCAGCATAATCTAAGCATGCCAGGCAGCAGCAACGCATTGATGCAACATGCGATTTATGCATTGATGCTTCAAGCAGCAGGAACAGGCCTTGAGCTTCCGCTGATGCTTCTGGGGGCTTTGGCTTTCCAGGCACAGCCCCTGCAAACACTCAGCTGCACACTCATACCTGGGATCTTGCAGGTGGTGGCGTTTTCTGACCCTTTTTAATATGGACATGGACAGGGGTATTTTCATCCACATGGACGTGCAAAGGGGGAGTTGAGGAGCGACTCTTCATCGTTCTTCTCCGACAAGCGGGGAAAGGGCAATCAGAACAACGGGGAAAGGACCTGTGAATAAGTAGACGGGAAACAGCAATTCCTCGCACCCGAGGCAAAAAGGACCTGCGGCTCTCCCAAGGGCAGGGGGAGAAACAAGCAACGTTTTCAAGCCAGACAGCCAATTCAGACATGAAAACAAAGGCATGGAATACTACAGGAAATACGGCACTGGGTGCCAGTTTTGCCCATTTTAATAGACTCTTTTTGAAGACATTGTTCCTTTCAAGAGTGCTGCTTCAATAACAACCAGCTCGTCCAACAAGTCTGACTCAGACAGTCTTGGATACTGGGGTTACAAGGTATCTGCTAAGAGCCACCAGAGGTACAGGTTTCCAAATACATCAGCCTTGGGCACTGCTTGTCTACTGTCATGGAACAGGAACATCAACTAGCCACCTGGTATTCTAGGCAACAGTAACTGACCCAGCGCTCCCAGTTTTTTCCCCTAAGGACAGTGATGTAGGTGTAGATAGGTAGGCCACGCCTCCCCAAGCCCCGCCCCAGAGCTTATAAAAGCAGCTCTCCGAGGTCAGGGATGGCAGCCTCTTCTGCCCTGCCTGCCCCAACCCCACCAGCTGGCCAGCAGCCCCTTCTGCCCTCCCCTCTGGGCAGAGGTGCAGCTAGGGAAAATGGAGCCTGGTGCGAAATCTGGAGGTTTTATTGCCCCCCCGCAATGGGTGGCTGCTGTGATGCTGGAATCCACCCCCAAATAGCATCATTTTCAATAGTGTTTAAGCTAATAGCCCAGATTCTCCTTTTAAATTCACCTTAGAATCTGGGGTCCCCAATTTAAACAACATTGAAAGTGATGCTGTTTGGGGGTAGATTATCCCCCACCATGAATCAGCCACTTTCAATGTTTAAACTGGGGACCTCAGATTCTCCCTTTCAATCCAAGCCGAAGGGGGTGGATTTAAAAGGAGAATCTGGGGAAATTTGGGGGGTGCCTGCTGTCAGGGGTGCAATTGTTAGCAGCATCAAACTTTCAGGGTATCTTTAGGAGATTCTCCTGATGATACCACCCAGGTTTGGTGCAGTTTGGTTCAGGGGGTCCAAAGTTATGGACCGTCAAAGGTGTAGCCCCCATCTTCTATTAGCTCCCATTGGAAACAATTCCTGAAATTTTGGTGCTGCTAGCCTGAAAACTGTGCCCCCTGCAGGCCAAAACCCCCAAAAAACATTTTAAAAATACAAAAAAAAAAAAACCATAAGCGGGGGCCGAGCTTCAGACATGTAATGGGGTGTGTGTGTGTGTTTTGATCCCTACATCCTTGCCTATGGACATTCCTTATTCTAGGCTGACAGATGTCTTTGTAAAAAGTTCAGTTTCTCTTCTACAGCTCATTTTGAAAAAACTTGCTTGAATAGAAATAAGAGCTGAGCTGGCTACAAACTAGTTCCCAGGTGGACTATCTGCAGCTATTCTTCACATAGGACTTCAAATTTCCTATACAGAATTCTCCACGATAAATGTCCTTGTCTCCAATAGTTATATGGAGATAACAGAAGCGCAGCTGGGCCATACTGCGCCCGGTGCGCACTCTGTGTTTTCCGCGCCCTGCGGCGCTCCCACCCCACATACTTACCTTAGTTCAGCCTGGAAAAGCGGCCTGTTCCCTTTAGGCTGAAAACGGCCTGGTGGGTGGAAACTACACTTCCCATGAGACCTTGGGGCTCTCAAGGTCTCCTGGGAAGTGTAGTTCCCACCAGGCCGTTTTCAGCCTGAAGGGAACAGGCCGCTTCTCCAGCCTGCACTGTTTCAGTAAGGTAAGTGTGAGGGCAGGAGAGGACGTCGCGGGAGGCGGGCGAGTGGTGTGGCGCGGGGAGGGGATTTTCCACCCCCCACCAGGTATGTGTCCAGTGCAACGCACACCATCCAGCCCCCTGGTAGCTCTGCCTCTGGGGGATACGAACGTTTGTTGCTATGAGGATGCCAGTCAGACAGCCAAAGTACACTCTTGATTTGCCCTCATTTCAGATCACGCCAACTCTCTGGAACACAAAGATGGCTCCAAATATCCCCTACTTGGGCTTTTCTGACTTAGCAGCTGGGCATTTTATGTACTGTGGGCTCATCCCATCAAGTAAACAGGAAAACATGCCATTTGATTGTGTTATCTTGCAAACAGAACACAAGGAATAAAGTCCCTTCTTATGAAAGGGGAGTTTTTATATTCAAACTCTCTAGTGTTTAAATCTGTGTTTAAATTATAAATATCCCCCCCACCCTTTATTGCTATGATCATAATTTTTGGTAATGCCCACTGTCCCGGAATATCCAACATCCCAAAAATGCCATCCTTCACCTGCTCCTCAGCATGAGGTCAGAAAACCTCCCCTAAAAGTCAGCACTGTAATTAGAGTACAAAGAAAATGCTTACGCTACGTAGCACAGTCACATACAGATAACAGACGCGCTTCAGTTGCTGGTGGTAACTTTCGTTGCGTGGAGACTATTACTCCATTCTTCAGAGACGGGGACAACCTGCAAGGACATTTTTTTAAAAATTACCAATTTAAGCATTTGCCAAGTATTCTCACTCTTTAGGCACTGGCTGTAGCAACAATTTAGGAACATCTGAACATGTACTGCACTAGAAACCTGAAGAATAATTCAAGATAGCAACCTCAGACTGCAGAGCCCAGCTTGCAAACCAAAATCCCTGGAAGCTCTGACTAAAGACCTTTCCTGGGATACGGACAGGGAAATCTGATGTCATGGAGAAACCCTTCTGAGAATGCAACCCCTCCGTTGCTTCTGATACCATGGAGTCTTTCTGACCCAAGGGCCTGAGATGGGAATTAGCTGAAGAAGCAAGCCTTTATTGGCATAGACAACAGTACAACAGTAATAAAAACGGATTAAAAAGCATATACAATACAGGTCGAAGGAAATCTACTGGCGTTTAGTAATTTCCAGGAGAAAGTCTGCCACTATCACACAGAGAGAAGGATCAGGGTTGTCCAACAAGTAGTGTAATCTAATTAAATCGGGGAGATGGGGTAAATATAAAGGAGTAAGATTCACATACTTGGATCTGATTTCCTTGAATCTGAGACAGTGTAGTAATTGGTGGGCCAGAGATTCAACTGAGCCATCGTTACATGGGCACAATCTTTTAGCCTTTTCTTGCGAGATGGGAATTAGCAGCTCCGGTCCTACCTAGCTAGTTAGTACAGGAATCACACAAACGTTTGGCAATTGTGCTGCGGGATCCCACAGGGTCCTGCCTGCCCTCGGTACCATTTGACACCTGCATGAAATTACAGGCAATGGCTGTCCTACAGTTCTGACTGAGATGTCTTCTCACTTTAATCGGGTCTATTTCCCTTTGTTAGCAAAGTCAGATTTGATGTTCAACATCCCAAAACAGTGTCTGTAGGAGGTAACGGATTGTAAACCTGTAAACTAAAGCTCAAGACAGGCAAGACAGCGGTGTCCTTGGTCAATAGCACTGCCCAAACTGGATTCAGGAGTCTGCCTGTACTACCCATGTTTCCCCGAATATAAGACAGTGTCTTATATTAATTTTTGCTCCCAAAGATGCGCTATGTCTTATTTTCAGGAGATGTCTTATTTTTCTGTGTTCTGTTCATCGGGCATGCTTCCAAACAAAAACTTTGCTATGTCTTACTTTCAGGGGATGCCTTATATTTCGCACTTCAGCAAAACCTCTACTATGTCTTATTTTTCAGGGATGTCTTAGGGGAAACAGGGTAGATAGGATTGTGCTCCCACTGAAGTAGCAGAGGGAGTGCTCTTAGAGTGACCCATGCTTACAGCCCTCTGTGACACATACCATTCCCCAAGTTCTTGTCAATGGCTCATTCCGCACATGCAGAATAATGCACTTTCAAACTGCTTCCAGTGCTCTTTGAAGCTGTGCGGAATAGCAAAATCCACTTGCAAACAGTTGTGAAAGTGGTTTGAAAACGCATTATTTTGCGTGTGCGGAAGGGGCCATTATGCCAGCCATGGCTTCTCTCATATAGGCTGAATCAAACTTCCATTATCCACGCTCCTACCCAATCCAGATCAGATTACCACAACACACTCTGCACAGGGCTGGGTTTGAAGTCAGTTTATAAATTTCAATTGATGCAAAATAACACCAAGACTGGAGATGGGTGTGAACCACCAGGAACCCCATTCTTTTAAAAAGTGCACTACAGACCCACTTCTGGGCTCAGCAAAGCCCATGACCCCAACAAAATATCACTTTACCGTCCTGAATAAGACCCTTGGCCCGTTCAGGTCAGTATCCACTCTGACCAACAGTTGTGGGTCTTTCTCATTATTTATTTGATCCTTTTCAATTGGAAGAGCCGGGAACTGACCCTGGGAATTTATGCATGCAACAAAGATGCTTATCACTACTCCAGCATTCTCCAATTGTGAAATCTGATTTATGAGACGTACTACGTTTCTTCCTTTTGCAGAAAAAGCATGTTATAATATGCACAAGCACTGACACTATATTTTTTACCAAAAACATTTCTCAAATTCTTTGCAATTGTGACACATCATATCCTTTTCCAAAAAAATTTCAGTTTGATTGGGAGAAAGATTTCCTTACTATACTGTTTCTGTTTCGCTGTTCTTTTGTTTGTGTGAGCCAGCGCGTATATTATACTGCTTTCTGCAGCGTCTGCTACAACTCTGGAATGCAGCTTCGGTCTCAACGAGAAGGGCAGCCCAGAAAGGAAATCAGCAAACCACCCTGTCAGCAAGGCGAGGTTGAGCAAGGGCAACTTGGCCGCAGATCCCCCAGTGTGCTTCCTAGCTGAGCAGGGATTTTTGAACCCACATCTCCCCGGTAAATCCCAAACTGCAGCAGCGCATTCAACAACCTCGCTGGTGCTCAAAGGTGGACTGCCTCCGACTATGGAGGTTCCATTCCGGCCATCCCCTCTCCACCTCTCACCATGCAGAACTGAAGCGACCCCGCAGCCGCCGCCTCAGGACCTCCTCGAAATTGTCGATAAGCCGCCGGTAGCTGCACTGGCTGCGGCTGCCATGGAGACCCTGAGGCCGGGGCACCGGCCAGCGAGGCGCCGAGAAGCCGCAGCAGCACGACCCGTTTGACGGACAGCTGCAGGTCCAAGAGCCGCAGATCGACTTCCGGCTCCGCCTCCAGGACGCGGCCCGCCGCTCCCCCATTGGACGATTCAAACCCCCGGCTCGCCCACAAGAACCCCCGCTCCCCCTGTGCGCGTGCGCCGCTTCCCCGAGTCGCCCTCCTGGCGCCCAGCCCTTTGCTCACGCCCAGCGGCGGGAGTGACGTCATAAATACCCGCCCCCAGCCATGGCGTGTGCCGGTTGCTATAGAAACTGCTTCGCCGCTGGCATCAAAAGCTCCTTCTTGCTTTTGTAGCCAACGGAGGTTTTATTGTCGTTGGTTGTTATAGACATAATAAAATAGCATCATTATTTAATTGTGCTTGAAATCACAGCTGCCAGCTCTTTAGCTGGTTGTTGGCCTTTAATCATCATCAATCATAATCACCACCACCATCATATCATTAACATTATCTCAATAAAAGAACACAAAATAGAACTTTCCAAACTCTTCAGAACTAGTTCTGGTGGGTTTTCCGGGCTGCGTGGCCGTGGTCTGGTGGATCTTGTTCCTAACGTTTCGCCTGCATCTGTGGCTGGCATCTGCAGAGGTGTATTCAGGTGCCAGCCACAGATGCAGGCGAAACGTTCGGAACAAGATCCACCAGACCACGGCCACACAGCAGGCACGCTTTTGGATATGCCACGGGGCATTTCGAAAGTGAAAAAACGGCCGATGGCTAACCCAAGGTCACCCAGCAGGCTTCATGAGGGGCAGTGGGGAAAAATCCTGTTCATTAGAGCAGAGCCTGCTACTCATGAGGAGCAGGAGGAGGGAATCAAACCTGGTTCTTCAGATTCGAGTCTGCCACTCTTAACCACTACCCTAAAACTGTATTGCTCAGGAAAAGACTATTGAAAGGAAAGATGAGCAAGTTAATGGAGCTGCAAAAAAACATTTATTCAAATTCAGACTAGCCCATAAGATTGATTCGACTGATCTGACCACCTGGACCTATGCCACAGTAACATCAAGACTAGACTACTGTAATGCACTGTACGCTAGTCTCCCTTCAAAATCAATTCAGAAACTCCTGTTGGTGCACCATGTGGCAGCTCAGTTATTATCAGGAGCTAGGTGGAACATGCATATTACTGCCACTCCACCGTCACCCCACCAGCTGCCCATCAGTTAACAGGCTCAGTTTAAGGTATTGGCTATATCACATGTGACACTCTTAATGGATTTGAGCCTTCCTATATGCGAGGACAGGACGCCTCTCCCCCTATTCTTCACCATGACAGCTTCACTTATTTGAGCAGGTGTTGGAGGGCATGAGTGCCTGGGAGACGCTCGAGTACGGGGGCACACCCCCGGAAAAGGGTCTTCCACACTCCCCCGACTGACCTCTCCTTCCAAAACGTGGATTCGGAGAAACCGCTGAGGTTGCAAGACCTCCTGGCTCCAATGCGTACGCGCAACTTCCAAATCCCCTGCCCAAATCCCCCTGCGCCCTTTGCTCTGTTCGTTGCCTTGTATCCCGGTGCTGCCAACCCCTGCCTGCCTTGTTTGTTTTTCCTCTTGTAAACTGTCAATAAAAGGGCTTGGGGAGAAACAGGACGGCAGAGTTGCCCCCTGCATCTCTCACTTGCCGAAACGACAAGCTGTCTCCGTTGCTGTAAGACTACAAGCAGGTCCTTCTGCACTGTCCATGGCAAAATCAACAACCGCACCCACGTGTGCCTTCTCTCTTATGGAACGGCCTGTCTGGCTTTCGGCAAAAATAATTATTCCAGCAGGCCTTCCTGTGCAGACAGCAGGGTTATGCAGTACAAGATAAGCCACAAAGTTACTTGGATGAATTAAGAACTGTGATCTATACTACTGTTTGTTGTTTGCTGAAACTAGGGTCCTACTATGTAATTTTTGCATCATTTAATGTGTCATGTTCTGATCTGGCCACTGTGATCCATGCCACGGTCACCTCTAGATTAGACTACTGTGCTTCTAACTCGTGCTTCTCACAGCGGGCTTACCCTTTTTTGGCCATGCATCCGGGAAACTGAAACTTCGTACAGAATCGCGGCAGCCAGGGCTTTCCTTTCTGGAGCAACAGCGTAGGGACCGGATTTCTACTCCGGTCCTATACTCAACTGCACTGGCTGCCAATCGCAGTATCACTGGGTCAATATGCTTTAAAGAAGTTTTGGTTTTCGACCTTTAAAGCCATTCGTGGCCTTGGCCCTGCATATCTAAAGGGACCGTCTCTCCCTATATCGCCCTGGTGGGGGGGGGGGGGGGTGTGGGGGGGGGGGGGTGGGGGGGGGGGGGGGTGGGGGGGGGGGGGGGTGGGGGGGGGGGGGGGTGGGGGGGGGGGGGGGTGGGGGGGGGGGGGGGTGGGGGGGGGGGGGGGTGGGGGGGGGGGGGGGTGGGGGGGGGGGGGGGTGGGGGGGGGGGGGGGTGGGGGGGGGGGGGGGTGGGGGGGGGGGGGGGTGGGGGGGGGGGGGGGTGGGGGGGGGGGGGGGTGGGGGGGGGGGGGGGTGGGGGGGGGGGGGGGTGGGGGGGGGGGGGGGTGGGGGGGGGGGGGGGTGGGGGGGGGGGGGGGTGGGGGGGGGGGGGGGTGGGGGGGGGGGGGGGTGGGGGGGGGGGGGGGTGGGGGGGGGGGGGGGTGGGGGGGGGGGGACCCTGCCAGCACGGTGCTGGCAGGGGATGATGGGAACTGTAGTCCATAACATCTGGAGGGCCGCGAGTTTGACACCTGTGATCTAGAGAGAAGCCTTTTTGTTAGCCTTAGCTATTTGGTTTTAACACATTTGTATACTATTACCATTTTATCTTATGCCATTAAAGGTTTGTGTACTGTGACACCCATGGTTACATCCATAGCACAACCCTATCTACATTTATTTAAAATTAAGCTCCAGTGTAGCCAGGTGAATGCTGAAACATAAATATGGTAGTCCAATTCTGCAATTCCAATTAAAAATTATTGAGTCCCGTGGAAACCAACCAAGCCAAATTTGGCTCTGGTGGGTTTTCCGGGCTGCTTCAAGGAACATCTATTCTACAAACCTATAACTGGGCTGCGGCACATCCTTCCCTTCACTCCCCAAACCGCTGAGTTACCTGTAATTCTTACCGTAAGCTGAGAATTCAGTACTAGAAGAAACTTAGCGCTTCTCCCCCAACACTGGAATTTCACTGGTATTCCTTGCTTGTTAAGCCATAACCGTTTAAACCAATTTAAAATCATAGGATAAATGTGCTATCCTATAAGTCACGGGCATTTTACCAAACTTCCATATAGAAGTGTACATGTTGCAGGTGCACATATATGCCACATATATGTGCACATATAACCACATATATGCAGACACTTATATTTGTGCCATTCTTGTAGGTTACAATCTTTATGTATGCTGGGGTTGGTGTATTCTGGCCGCAACCCTAGGCGCAGCGGTCCAGAGATGCCACCCGTGCGGCCTCAAATAGGAGGGGGAAAGGCGGTTTGTAGACCCCCAGTTCTTTTGGCTCATGCTAGCTTCCCTCTGAATCAGGCAAGGAGCGCCTTCAGCCCATTATAAAGGCCGTTCTGCAAACTGCACACATTCTCTGGTCTTTCCCAAGAGGCAGCAGGGCAGCTTTCCCACCAAATCACCCCATTGTCAGTCCTATAAAGAGATGGCACAGATCTGTTATAGATTGGGCAGCAACTCTTTACAGGGGTAATGCCCCCCCCCCCCCAGCCGTTTTTCCCTCACATAGTAGTTCCTAGTCAAGGTCAGGGATCTGCCTGACCCGGAAGAAATGCAAACAAGGAAGTGCCCTCTGGGTAGGAATTTTGCAACCCACAAGGAATTTCTTAGCTGGGCAACTCTTTAGGAATGTAGAGGTACTTGGTTTTCACTCATTCTAGAATGCTATTGCTCGAGCCAGGAGGAACATTTCCAGAAATTTAATCCATTTTCAAAGTGATATTTCATAACTGTTTTGTTGCGGGCTTCCATTACTCTATCCGGATCTGTCTGCAGGTAACAGAAGCCTTAAAAACAGAACGCATCCCAGAGAAAGAGGTTGAGTCACTTTGTAATCTATTGGGGGGGGGGGAGGATTTTCTTTGAAGAGCTGGAAATGCGTTTCCTCTACAGGGACCACATCATTTTCATCATCCAAGGTGGCTCTTTTGCCAAATGCCCATTTCCTTGATCTTTTCCAGCAAACGTCTGCGCCGTTGTAGAGTTTCAAAACAGCCAGGAAGACATTTAGAGCAAGTCAAAAATAGAACAGGAAATCAAATCTCAAAAGCAGAACAAAAACCGTTGACGCTGTCATCTGTACAATCACGGGTGCTGTCTGCCCCCGTTTAAAAGCAGAATTCTCTTGCCAAGTAACACGTCTATTGTATACTTCTAGCGCTTCCTATGAAAACATGGCCCAGGTTTCATGGCTTCCCAAAAACCTTTCCTATCTCTACACTGGGCCTTCCGGTTAGCTTATTTCAGTCCCATCTCCCTTATTTTATTTTTGGTTGCTTTGTTTGCTTTTTTGTCTGCAACTCAACACGCTTTCTTTGACAAGCTTATCTCGGGCCACAGCTGCCATTTAGAACGAGAAGACATCAATTCGCCACCCTGGCGTGTCCGATGGCTGCTTCCACGTGACGGTACCATGGCTGAATTTTGGTGTGAGTCATCATGTCATCAAAAGCTTCCAGTCCCTCCATGACTCGCAGCACTCCGTACACAGCCTGTGCAGGGAGAAGAAGAAGGAGAAAGTTCATAGAGCTGGCTCAAAGACCATCAGCTGTAAGTACCTCAGCAAGCATCCACAGGATCAATCTCTGGCACAGTTTCGATCCCCAGCATTGCTAGTTCAATGTTTTCAGGTAGCAGGGCTGAGAAAGACTTCTCTCTGCCCTAGCCCAGGGGTCTGCAACCTGTGGCTCTCCAGATGTTCATGGACTACAAATCCCATCAGTCCCTGCCAGCATGGCCAATTGGCTGATGGGATTTGTAGTCCATGAACATCTGGAGAGCCGCAGGTTGCAGACCCCTGCCCTAGCCGATGAACATAAGAACATAAGAACCAGCCTGCTGGATCAGACCAGAGTCCATCTAGTCCAGCACTCTGCTACTCGCAGTGGCCCACCAGGTGCCTTGGGGAGCTCACGTGCAGGATGTGAAAGCAAGGGCCTTCTGCTGCTGCTGCTGCTACCGAGCACCTGGTCTGCTAAGGCCTTTGCAATCTCAGATCAAGGAGGATCAAGATTGGTAGCCATAGATCGACTTCTCCTCCATCAATCTGTCCAAGCTCTTTTTAAAGTTATCCAGGTTAGTGGCCATATATCCAGGTTAGTGGCCATGAAGAGCCACTGCTTGGCAGAAGAGACAATACTAGGCTAGATGAGCAGAAGTTCAGCTCTGTGCAGCAGGGATAGAGCAGTTTTTACCATGGAAGAGAACTGGTTTTACTAAGAGAGGCGGAGACCAGCTGTGGGAGAGCCCAGCCTTCCCACCAGATTACAAACCTCAGGTCACAAGATCATTTTATCTGATCAGTTCAACTTGGTCGTTTTTGTGTGAATGGGCACAACCCAATATGGCGGCTGCTAGGGTTTGCCATCCCAGGGCATCTGTCTGCTCTCTCTTCACCCTTTAGTGTGGCAAAGATGTGGTATCATCACACAGAGATGAATCAACACAAGCAAACAGGAAGTCACTGTGCATTGATGAAATCCAAGAAAGAAGGAGGAGGAGGAGGAGGAGGAGGAGGAGGAGGAGGAGGAGAAGATTTATATCCCCCCTTTCTCTCCTATAGGAGATTCAAAAGGGCTTACAAGTTTCTTTCCCTTCCCCCCTCACAACAAACACCCTGTGAGGTAGGTGGGGCTGAGAGAGCTCCGAAGAACTGTGACTAGCTCAAGGTCACCCAGCTGCCGTGGGTTGGAGTGCACAGGCTAATCTGAATTCCCCAGAGAAGCCTCCACAGCTCAGGCGGCAGAGCGGAGAATCAAACCCGGTTCCTCAGATTAGAGTACACCTGCTCTTAACCACTACGCCACTGCTGCTCCTTGAGGTAGCCCCCATCTGCAGAAAATTAAGCTAAAACATGATTGATGATACTATAACTGCCAGATAATATGAATCTCACCTTTCTTCCAAAGCCTGGTTATCTTATACATTAAAGAAGACCCTGACACACACACACACACCCTTATGAACAAGACATAAGGGAGGCAAGATCCTATATTTTGTTGGGCTACCTTCAGTTGGTTTAAAAGTATGCCAGCATTTGAGTTTCTATCATAACGACAAAGCTGGCATGGCTGATTAAAGTTTTGGATTAGGCAGAAATCAATATGATAAGACTCAACATCGCAATGGACTTGTTTGCTCAACTTCTCTGACAAGAACATGGCCTCCTCGTGCCTCTGAGTTTTGATATGGATCCAACTTGATTATTTATTTATTTATTTTATTATTAAACTTATATACCGCCCTCCCCCGGAGGGCTCAGGGCGGTTTACAACAGACAAACAACAACAAGTGAATAAACAGCCGCCATACGTCTAGTACTGGAGCATATTAAAACATAGCGTCCAAATCATATGATAACATTTCATACAGCAGATGGCGTCTAGGCTAAAAACTCCTCTAAGAGGGGGATATCAAGGCCCCCGCTGTTAAAAAAGGGGGAAGAAGGGGGGGAAGGGGCATCAGCAGCTGGCCTCACCAAAAGCCCGGCGGAATAGCTCAGTCTTACAGGCCCTGTGGAACTCATTATGATCCCGCAGGGCCCGGACAGCTGGAGGGAGAGCATTCCACCAGGCAGGGGCCAGGGCCGTAAAAGCCCTGGCCCGGGTGGAAGCCAGCCGCATCATGGAGGGGCCAGGAACCACCATTAAATTGGCCTCTGCCGAACGTAGAGACCGAGATGGGACATATGGGGCCAGATGGTCCCGCAGGTACGAGGGTCCCAGATCGCATAAGACCTTAAAGGTTAACACCAGTACCTTGAAAACGATTTGGAACTCAACTGGAAGCCAGTGCAGGTGGAAGAGCATTTATATGAAACAGGATTGAGGGAGGCTGTCTGATTCTTTTCTTGATTTTAGTTAAAAAAACACTTTTGAATTTTTTTTTTCTGTGCAAAATATACCACTAGTTTTAAATCAGTATCTGGTCAACAACACTGGTCAGAAGTCAAGGGTTTTAAGTGGCACGAAGGAGAGAACAGACAACCAAAAACTATTGACTCCAACTGGCCTTGGTCAACTCCTTACCAAATCGGCAAGATTCGGCTCAGTTCCTCCCATGAACATTCGGTGCTTGCCAATGGCTTTCACCCAGTCATTGGCTGCTTTGTAGAGATCTTCTCTGACATCGTCCTGCAGATGGTGCCTGTGTGAAGAGAAAAGTTTAGTGCTCCGTTGCCAATTGCGTCCAGGTTTCTTCGCATCAAGACACAGTCGCAAGACATAAGGGTCTTATTCTGTATTTCAGTTTAACCTTTAATGGCATAAAAGATTGCAGATTATTTACATTTAGACATTTAAATACTGGTATTTAAAATGTTTTAAGAACATAAGAACAAGCCTGCTGGATCAGACCAGAGTCCATCTAGTCCAGCACTCTGCTACTCGCAGTGGCCCACCAGGTGCCTTTGGGAGCTCATGCGCAGGATGTGAAAGCAATGGCCTTCTGCGGCTGTTGCTCCCGAGCACCTGGACTGTTAAGGCATTTGCAATCTCAGATCAAAGAGGATCAAGATTGGTAGTCATAAATCGACTTCTCCTCCATAAATCTGTCCAAGCCCTTTTTAAAGCTATCCAGGTTAGTAGCCATCACCACCTCCTGTGGCAGCATATTCCAAACACCAATCACACGTTGCGTGAAGAAGTGTTTCCTTTTGTTAGTCCTACTTCTTCCCCCCAGCATTTTCAAAGTATGCCCCCTGGCTCTAGTATTGTGAGAAAGAGAGAAAAATTTCTCTCTGTCAACATTTTCTACCCCATGCATAATTTTATAGACTTCAATCATATCCCCCCTCAGACGTCTCCTCTCCAAACTAAAGAGTCCCAAACGCTGCAGCCTCTCCTCAAAAGGAAGTTTTCCAAAAACTTAGCCACTGCCAAGGTAATCGGTGGACTACAGTCACTCACCAAAAAACGAGTGGTCTGGAATTTAGAATAACGAAGCCTTGGGAGCAGCAAAGGATAAATTAAAATCATACACAGGCTGCTATGGAGATGACATTCCAGGAGAATATGGGATATGGTTTCAGGAGATCCACAACCACAACGGCATAGTCTCTGTTGTTTGGGGATCTGAAGGTATCTCCCAGAGGTTACAGCTGATGGGAAGCTGTTAAGACGTGCTAACATAAATAAGTGACGTTGCTTAATGGATGACAGAGATGTGAGATATTTGGCTCTTACTCTGTAGCGTGGCAGTATTCCAAGGTAGCGGGGGGAGCATACAGCGGCCTTTGTCGGGTAAAAAAAGCGATGCTCGATATCCCTCAATCTTTCCCGGATTTGGTTAAAAATGTATAATTCACTGCCAATCCCAACACTATCCAAATCAATCCCTACGGTCTCGATTTTGTCCTCAATGACTTTGAACCAGCAAAATTGAAACTTGTCTTTATTATTCTTTATTTAAAGCTCCAGTAAGCCTTTTAAATTCAGGGCAACTCCACAACGGAAAGAGGCTTCAAAGTGCATTAGGCTTTTTAAACAGGACTGAAGACATTTTAAGAGGATTACAGGGGAGCTCAACTAGATCATCGGTCGTTCAGCTGTGTAGTCGTAACACGTTTCCATGTGGCTACGCAACACCGGGGCATTTTGAGATGATCTGATTCAGACCATGGAATCTTCCATCTCACCTTGCTGGAGGAGCGCAGATGAAACAGACCAGAAGCCAAAGAGAAGGCCAAAGAGAAGGATTTCCACTATTATTTCAATGGGTAGGGCTGCCAGCTACGAATTGGAAAATACCCGAAGATTTTGGGGGTGGAGCCTCAGGAGGGTGGGGTTTGTTTATTTATTTATTTATTTATTTCTATTTATTTCTTAGATTTCTATACCGCCCGATCCCCAAAGGGCTCTGGGAGGTGTACAACATAAAATTCATACAATATTGAATAGAGGAGCAAATCAGACGACACAGTAAACAATAACATAAGCCCCACCCAATTAATAATCAATAAAACTTGGGGTAGGGAAGGGACTTTAATGGGGTATATGCAGGGGCGTAGCTGCCAGGGGGCGGGGTGGGGCATCTTGCCCCAGGTGTATACTGGTGCAAGTGCGGGACGTTCTGGGGGCAGGGGGGCAGGGTACATATGTGCCCTGGGAGCAGCTCCCCCTCGCTACGCCCCTGGGTATATGCCATACAATCAACTTTCCCAAGCAGCCGTTTTCTCCAGGTGAAGGGATCCCTGTTCCCTGAAGAGAACATGTAATCCCAGATCTCCAGACACTACCTGGAGAGTGGCGACCTTACACAAAACCCATAAATGAATGAATGAATGAATGAATGAATGAATGAATGAATGAATGAATGAATGAATGAATGAATGAATGGCCCTGTCAGGGAATCTTGGTCTAGCATGTGGCTGTTAATTCTGTACTCGTTTCCTCTGTGCTGTTGAAAGTTTTTTTACAACTTGCTCACCTCGGCTTCTACAATACTCTTTGTTTATTTATACAGCACAGGATGTCTGTATATGGGCAGGTGATGATTGTGCCTGCCTTGAGATCCAAAAGGTGGGATAAAAATATTTGAAGAAGAAGGAGAAGGAGAAGAAGAAGGAGAGGAGGAAGAGGAGTAGGAGTAGGAGTAGTTTGGATTTATATCTTCCCTTTCTCTCCTGCAGGAGACTCAAAAGGGCTGACAACCTCCTTGCCCTTCCCCCCTCACAACAAACACCCTGTGAGGTAGGTGGGGCTGAGAGAGCTCCGGAAAGCTGTGACTAGCCCAAGGTCACCCAGCTGGCATGTGTGGGAGTGCACAGGCTAATCTGAATTCCCAGATAAGCCTCCACAGCTCAGGCGGCAGAGCTGGGAATCAAACCCGGTTCCTCCAAATTAGATACACGAGCTCTTAACCTCCTACACTATATAAAGAAATGCTGGACCCAGTGTTGCAGAACTTCTTCCGTGACTTTTGGCAGTCTGGCTCTCCTCACACCTGAAATAAAGTAACGAGCTCAGGAGATTATGTCAAAAGCACCCACCTGCTCTTCAGCCTCTTGCCAATGAAGAACATGGCAACGGCCCCCAGGTATTTGGCAAAGATGCCCTCCAGCGCACCAAACTTGCCTTCACGGACAATGTAATCGAAAGAGGCCAGGGCCTCGCCAGGTGTACGATAAACGTTGGGTGAGATAAGGTGCACCAGCCAGTCATCCACCCACTTCCGCCATTTCATTTCCTCCCTGGAAGCAGGAAAGAGCAGAGCGGCTTTTAAAGCAGAGGCAAACACAAACAGGGAAGGGCAGGAAATTGGACCAAACTACAGTTAAGAACATAAGAACACGAAGAGCCTGCTGGATCAGACCAGAGTCCATCTAGTCCAGCACTCTGCTACTCGCAGTGGCCCACCTTTGGGAGCTCACATGCAGGATGTGAAAGCAAGGGCCTTCTGCTGTTGCTGCTGCTCCCGAGCACCTGGTATGCTAAGACATTTGCAATCTCAGATCAAAGAGGATCAAGATTGGTAGCCATAAATCGACTTCTCCTCCATAAATCTGTCCAAGCCCCTATTAAAGCTATCCAGGTGAGTGGCCATCACCACCTCCTGGGGCAGCATATTCCAAACACCAATCATGCATTGAGCACTGGGATGATTTACTGGGGTTTGGGAAAAGACGATTCAGAATTGGTTTTCCTTCTGCTGGCTATCTTCGCTTTCCAAATGAAGCATTTTTTAAATGATGGTTTCGGAGCTTTGTTTGGTCTCAGATCCAGGCCTCGACACCACTACACTATGCTGGGCACGCAGAAGAAGGCAGAATGTGAAAAGCGACCGTGCGTTGCCTGTGAATCTGGAAGCTCAATCCATGTCTACGTTCTGCATAAAATTGCCAGACCCCTGCCAGGGGATCCCCCACTGTGGGCCCTCCCCCCTTAGTTCTATTCAGCAGGCTGGCAAGAGTCTTATCAGCCATAAACTGAAGCCTAGTTCACATCAACATCAGCAGACTGATGTCACTTTCAGAAGCAATGTCATCATGTCACCAGTGGGACATGGGAGACATTCTGGTATCTGAGCAAAACCTCTAAGATACTGGATCAGTGGTGGGATCCAAACATTTTAGTAACAGGTTCCCATGGTGGTGGGATTCAAACAGTGGCTTAGCGCCAATGGGGCCGGGCGGGGCACGACGGGGGCATGGCCAGGCATTCCAGGGGCGGGGCATTCCTGGGCAGGGCTGTGGCAAGGACGCAGCCACTGCGCTGGTCCTTGGGCGGGAAACGAATGCACACAGGCGCAGGCTGCCACACACGCCGGTGCACCTCCTGCTAGACTGCTTCAAGTTCTGCACGCTACTGCTGAGAGGAGGGGCGTAACTAAGGCAAAAATCACGTGGCAAAATCACCAAGTAGTAACCCCCTCTCGGCACACACAAATAATTAGTAACCTACTCTCGGGAACCTGTGAGAACCTGCTGGAGAACCTCTGTACTGGATGTGACATCAATGCGCTGATGGCAACGAGACAGAGTGTGGCTAGTAAGACCCCCATTCCCTCTCTCACCAGTTACCAGGGGGTACCTGTCAACCTAAATTCTATTCTATAATTAGCTCAATTCAGGGTTCAGCATGATGGCTGGACTACTCTGATGAAGTTCTGAAAGGATTTTGCCGTAACGGATCACGTTAACATAACTGTACTATACAACAAAGGAACGTCAACAAATTAACAAATACCCAAGATAGAGCAACAAGCATTCAGGGAGGTATCAATGCATCCCTTGCATCAAAACAATACCTACGTCCTTGCAGCTTTGATGGGGTAAAGGTGCGTGGTTTCCTTCTCATCCAACAT
This sequence comes from Sphaerodactylus townsendi, assembly GCF_021028975.2. Lineage (NCBI taxonomy): Eukaryota > Metazoa > Chordata > Lepidosauria > Squamata > Sphaerodactylidae > Sphaerodactylus > Sphaerodactylus townsendi. The sequence goes on along the minus strand of NC_059436.1, from coordinate 50,658,598 downwards.
GAGCCAGTATTTATTGCAGAACTCCGTCACTTCTTTTCCCTGCTCGTTCAGGGCTTTCATAGATGGGTAATAGGACACAATCTCATCCAGACTCTTCCTAGAAAAAAAAAAGGAAATGGGCAAACAGGCATGCTTGATGTATTCTTGAAGGCTTTCACGGCCGAATTTAACTGCTTGTTGTGGGTTTTCTGGGCTATTAGATCTTGTTCCTAACGTTTTGCCTGCATCTGTGGCTGGCATCTTCAGAAGTGTATCACAGAGAGAAGTCTGTTACACACTGTGTCCAGATTACCCTCTGTGATATACCTCTGAAGATGCAGGCAAAAAGTTAGGAACAAGATCTACCAGACCACAGCAGCACAGACCAGAAAACCATAACAAGAAGGCATGCTTCAGTTTTTCCAGGGAACTGAAAGAAAGCTGCTCTCCTTAAACCAGTGATGGTGAACCTTTTCGAGACCGAGTGCCCAAATTGCAACTCAAAACCCACTTATTTATCGCAAAGTGCCAACACGGCAATTTAACCCAAATACTGAGGTTTTAGTTCAGAAAAACGGTTGGCTCCGAGGCATGCGTTACTCGGGAGTAAGCTTGGTGGTAGTCAGTGGCTTTGCTTTGAAGCAGCCATGCAACTCTTTCAACTGGTGAATCACAGCCCTATGAGGGTTTACTCAGAAGCAAGCCCCATTGCCAGCAACCGAGCTTACTCCCAGGTAAAGGATTGCACTTTAGTTCTTTGCATGAAAATCAGTGGGGTTTAACAGCGCTTAACAGGGTTACCTACACTGCTTCCCCAAAACTAGGTCTTAGGTTTAATGCTGATATTCAAGCCAGCCTAGATGTGTGTGTGGGGGGGGGGGACACTCTATTTGCGCGTGCCCACAGAGAGGGCTCTGAGTGCCACCTCTGGCACCCGTGCCATAGGTTCGCCACCACTGCCTTAAACCAAGAGTATGGCCATTTTAGGCTGTTTCTGTCCAGTTATGTCTTCACATTAGGATAATATCCTGAAGCACCATACCTCAAACGGAGAAGCAAGTTCTCTGCGGATCGGATCCACCAGCCGGCACACAGTAGGCCGGCCACAGCAGGGACCAGCAAAGGTGGTTAAACGCTACAACGGACCGGGAAGCACATCCAGGGGGGAGGGAAAAGCCAGTCTTGCTCCGGAAGCAAAGCTGAGCAGATGTCAAGACCCCGTCCCTAGGGTCTTGCTATGCTTACCCAGGGGAGTCTGGGAGACAGTGGAACCAGAGGATCCCTGCTGGTGATGGAGCTTGGCTTGTTGAGTGGAACGTGGCCCTTATCAGAGGTCTAACGTTGGAGGAACTGAACAGTCTGTGATTACTCACGCTTTTGGGGAGGGGGTGCATAGTGCAGGATATAGGCCAGGGGTGGCCAACCTGTGGCACTCCAGATGTTCATGGACTACAATTCCCACTTGGCACAATGCCTGTATTGCTTAATAAACCCTGTTCAAAGGAGAGCCATAATGCTCGCCAGGTTTAATGTTATGCCTTCTGCCTTGTTACATGGCAGATTTAATAAGCAAGAAAAGGCTAAAAGATTGTGCCCATGTAACGATGGCTCAGTTGAATCTCTGGCCCACCAATTACTACACTGTCTCAGATTCAAGGAAATCAGATCCAAGTATGTGAATCTTACTTCTTTACATTTACCCCATCTCCCCGATTTAATTAGATTACACTACTTGTTGGACAACCCTGATCCTTCTCTCTGTATGATAGTGGCAGACTTTCTCCTGGAAATTACTAAACGCCAGTAGATTTCCTTCAACCTGTATTGTATATGCTTTTTAATCTGTTTTTTATTACTGTTGTACTGTTGTCTATGCCAATAAAGGCTTGCTTCTGCTTCTGAAAATTCCCATCAGCCCCTGCCAGCATGGCCAATTGATGGGAATTGTAGTCCATGAACATCTGGAGTGCCATAGGTTGGCCACCCCGGTAAAGGCTGCTGCTTAGCATGGGAGCAATAGATTCATCAAGATCTCTGGAGGGCACCTGTTTGTTTGCTCTGATGCAATAAACTGATTTCAGTAGCCTTGAGTCTGGTTCCTGGGAGGAGGCTGACTGCCACACAACGGAGCAGAGTCTCATGGGCACTGTATCTGTATGCCTCAGAACACTGGTCCCAAGATTATAGCAATCAGATTTTCCCCATACACTTGGCAGCTCCTCCTTTCCCCCCTTCACGGCTGAGTTACGGCACTAAGCTGCATCATGGCACAGGGAGAAGAAAAGAAGACTGCCAAAGGGTGATCACTACTGCACAGAGGATTATTGGCTGCCCTCTCCCCTCCTTGGAAGAACTCTATAATTCCCGAAGCCTAAAGAAAGCCCAAAATATTCTGAGAGACCCGTCTCATCCAGCACACTCTCTTTTTGAACTGTTACCATCCGGCAGACGATACAGGTCTATCAAAACTAGGACAAAGAGGCTTAGAGACAGCTTCTACTCTAGAGCTGTGGCGATGCTGAACTCCGCGGCTTCGTGTTGATGTGTTTGGGGCTGAGCGTCTTTGTTTCTGCACTGACCCTAACAGTTTGTCCCAGTTAGAAATGAGAGAGCTTCAGCTTTCGAAATGGTGGCTACATATTGAAAAAAAGATCTTTTCCTTGGGCTTCTCTTGGGAGGCCCTACAAATGCTCACCACTCCGGAGATTTACCATCGCTTAAAGTCTAGATTATTTGATCAAGAATATCAATTTCTCCTGAGCAAAGCGCAAAGCTCTTGCTCTCCAATATTCTTTGGGATTATCCCTCAGAAATCTAGCCCTGCTATATACCTGGAACATCTTGTTAATTACAATTGCAGATGGGTCATGACTAGAGCAAGGTGTAACTCTTTTCCGTCAGTACATCTTCAAGGTCGCTTCTCTAATATCCCACAAAATGAGCGTTGCTGTCGTTTCTGTCCTAATACAACTGATTCACTTTCTCATATTCTGCTTCACTGTTCAAAATACAACAACATCAGAACTGATTTGAGAACTGTATTACCAACAGGATTTATGCTCCTTTCTGATAAGATAAAAATGGCTAAGCTTCTAAATAACTCTAATGCTGAAATCTCTGAAGCTGTTGCTACATTTTTGCTCTGTGTACTGCAAGTTGTGCAATAATGATCTTTTTATTGTATTTGGAACTCATGACACACTCCAGTTTTATGCCTAATAAAGGTTTTGGATTTGATTTGTTTGGGGCTGTGTAGGGATGGGTGGAGGAAGGGGAAAGTGAGGATGGGGTATGAGTCTGAAATTGTGTGCTTCGAGGAATGCTGCTGTAAATTTTGTTGTGCGTGCACAATGACAATAAAAAATGCTTAAATGCTTATTGCTTATCTCCAAAGGACTTAAAAGTGACGCTTATCTCCATGCCTGCCTCTTCACGCTGACAGCAGGAGGAGCGTCTACCTAGATTCTCCCCGGCCACCCTGCACGTTCCCCTGAAGCCAGAGCAAATGAGGTTTATTTTTTGTGGGGAGAGGAAGCACAGGTCTTGCTGCAAATGAACAGAACATCACTTGGAAGCACCCCCCAAAAAGCCAGGGTACTGAGTAAGCCACACAGGGCAAAATCCCCAAGCGGAAACAGTCCAGGAGAAAAACTGCTCACAGATTATAAACAGCAAGGGGATGTCCTTGATGAAACCATAACGGCTAAGGAGCTGCTTAGCTGCAGTCAGTTAATTCCCAAGCATTTATTTCTTTGCTTATTTCATGTATACCCCGCCTTTCTTGCCAATGAGGAACCGGAGCAGCTTACGCTCTTCCCACCTCCATTTTATTTTCATAACAACCTTGTCAGATAGTTTAAAAGTGTGCACCTGACCCAGCAAGCTTCCTTGGCAGAGGCAGGATTAAAACAAGAATCCTCATCCCAAAATCTACTTACTAAACCACACTGGCTGTCCTGCGCACTTGCATCAGGACAGCCAGTGGCGTAGTGGAGCAGCAGTGGCGTAGTGGCTAAGAGCAGTGGCTAAGAGCAGGTGCACTCTGATCTGGAGGAACCGGGTTTGATTCCCAGCTCTGCTGCTTGAGTTGTGGAGGCTTATCTGGGGAATTCAGATTAGCCTGTGCACTCCAGCACACACCAGCTGGGTGACCTTGGGCTAGTCACAGTTCTTCTGAGCTCTCTCAGCCCCACCCACCTCACAGGGGGTTTGTTGTGAGGGGGGAAGGGCAAGGAGATTGTCAGCCCCTTTGAGTCTCCTACAGGAGAGAAAGGGGGGATATAAATCCAAACTCCTCCTCCTCCATCGCAATACTCACAGTAGAATTTCCAGTGATTTTCATTTATAATGTCAATGTGTGTGCATTTGTGTCTCTGGCTCATTCCGCACATGCAGAATAATGCACTTTCAAACTGCTTTCAGTGCTCTTTGAAGCTGTGCGGAATGGCAAAATCCACTTGCAAACAGTTGTGAAAGTGGTTTGAAAACGCATTATTTTGCGTGTGCAGAAGGGGCCTCTGTGTGTAAAGTGCCATCAAGTCGCAGTTAACTTACGGTGAACAATTAAACGTCTTAGCCAAAATCCAGCTGCACAGGTTGCTCTGCAACTGTGGTTTGGTATTCCTTTTTAACAAGCTGGGAGCTTTCAAGGGATCACAGAAGAGGAAAGGACAAATGAGGACTCTCTCCATCCTCAAATCCCACCCCCTGTCAACTCTCTAAGATTCCAGGTGCTTCAACAGGCTAATTTCCACTCCCCTCCTTGTTCTTCCTTTTAACTGACTCTCACCTGCTTTCAACATTGTGCACTTCTAGCACATGCTCAGTCCTCATCAAACAGGGATTTGGGCGGGAGGGGGATTTTTTTGCACAGCACACAAATCCTCAAGAGCTCAGTGTCTTAAAGAGCTACTCCAGGGCTTTGCTGACTGCAGTATTTGGGATAAAGTTACCTAGGCAGATCCACAGAAAATGGGAGATTAAATCTCGACTGCAGAAGACCACACTGATGGTCAGCAAACAATTGCAGTACAGAACCACTGTGAGAACAAAGAGAGTCACAGCACCTGGGCCCCAAATCCCAGCTTCTAAACTCCACTCCTGCAACAGATCCCTGCGCACCTCTTTTTCCTCTGGGAATTCAAGCAGAAGTCCTTCAAGAGCAGGTCAGAGTTCAAGATATAACCAGCTGGTGCTCCTTATGAGAGCAAGCGTGATTCCAAGTTTAGGCGCAGCGGCATTGCTTATTTATGCTGCCTTTTTTGCAGCATAAACTTGGATAAGTAAATGGTAGCCTGGGGTGGAGAGACCCAAAGTTTACTTCCTTACCTGTTGACCCAACTTACCTTGAGCGAACTCCACCATTCAAAAATGGTGAACAATAGTTACAGCAAAGATCGGGGAACTGGGTTATGACAGTGACTCCTTCAATATGCTAATCTTACTGAAACTTTTGCCCTCATTAAAGAGAGGCTGTTAGCAATGGACTATCAACAACTGCAGAGCTTGGCAAATAAATCTTGTTCACCAACAAATATGTCAATTCCTTTCACGCAGGGATACCCAGCCTATTATATTACAGCGCTCACAAATCCCATACACAGGAGAGCCTATATGCTGGCTAGATTTAACATCATGCCATCTCCGCTACATAGAGGAAGACTTAAAGGTCTTCCAAGCGATAAGAGGTTCTGTCCCTGTAGCATAGGACAGCTGGATTCCATCCCACACATTCTCCTGAACTGCTTATTACATCAAGAACTCCGATCCAGCCTGTTATCCCAAGCTATAGACCCTATGATTGATTATACTGAATCAGATAAAGTAGTTATGCTTTTAAATTGTCAGGATTTTCATTGTTGCCTGATAGTGGCAAAGTTTTTGTCAGAAGTTTGTAAACTGAATGTATGACAAACGCGAAGTTTTTTACTATTCACTTTTTAACTGGAACTGTAATTTTATACTATCGTGTATATGCCAATAAAGGCTTATTGAAATTACTTCCTTACCTGGAAATTAGATAGGTTTTGAGGGTACTGATAATCACAGAAGAGTCATTCATTTGCTGGAGGGGAAACAAAACAAACAAATCAGAATTGCAGCGAATTTTTAAAAGCATTTAAAAATCTATCCAGAGGGACAGCATGCCTAGGGGAAGCGGCACGCTTTAAAAGGAAGCCGTGTTCGTTCATGGTTGACAAAACCATTTTTCCTTGGTTCTGCTGACTATAATATTCCGGGAAACTAATTGGAATGGGCAAGCTATCAACCAAAGCTGGTCAAATGAAGGGCAACTGACAAATGAAACTGTCACAGGTATAAGACTCTGGATACAGCCTTCTTACCCAACCAGAAGGTGAGTTTCTGAGAATCTCGCTTGTGCCTGTCATACCCTTTGGGAAGACCCAGAACTCAGTGGCAAAAGTTTGGATTTACAAGCAGAATGTTCCAGGTTGCAATCGCCAGTTAAAAGGACCTTCAACCACACAGCCATGAAAGTTCCAGGCCTCAGTTTTTTTAAAGACTAGCGCCAATCGAAGTCATCGGCACTGGACCAGAAGTGGAACATGCCAAACCGTGGCTTGTACTGACTGGAATTAAGAATCTAGCATACCGTTTGAGTGTTTAAGCACCTAACTGACAAACCACGGCTTGAGGATTCAGATGTCGTACTGAAGTTATCGCTGCAAATATAAACGGTGGTTTGCAAGCTTAGACTTCCCTTCCAAAGGCTCATTCCGCACATGCAGAATAATGCACTTTCAAACTGCTTTCAGTGCTCTTTGAAGCTGTGTGGAATAGCAAAATCCACTTGCAAACAGGTGTGAAAGTGGTTTGAAAACGCATTATTTTGCGTGTGCGGAAGGGGCCATAGTTTCAGGTGCACCAGCGAACCTGAAGCCACCCATTTACAGATTCAGACACTGCTGTATCTAATGTGCAGCTAGCTGGCACCTGGGCAGGTGCTGAACACCTTATTAACAGAGCCCCCCCCCCATAATCACTATAGAGATCTACTTATTCAAATACAACTTTGTACAATGACCAGAAGAAGGGGGGGGGGAGGCAAGATTCCCAAATTGTCCCCCACCCCCTACTAATTTCTTGCAAACCTTCAGCTACTCACACCAAATCATAATGATACCTCACGGCTAGATTCAAGTCCAGTAGCACTTTAGAGACCAGAGTATGAAGTTTCAAGAGTTGACATCCGCTACTGCATACCACCCATTAGAACTGTTCCAAATGGGTAAAAATTCAAGCTTTTGCTAAAGCTCAGTCAAAATATACCCGGAAGAAGCAGGCAGCTTAGCATATCAGCCATTAGAACTCTTTCCAAATGGGTAAAAATTCAAGCTTTTGCTAAAGCTCAGTCAAAATATACCCGGAAGAAGCAGGCAGCTTAGCATATCAGCCATTAGAACTCTTTCCAAATGGGTAAAAATTCAAACTTTCTGAAACAAGTACTCAGAAATAAATTACTGTCATTTACAGAGAGCGACCTGTAAATATAGCATGTTAGAGGGACACAGCCTAAACACCCATCCCCTGGACAGAGAAACAAGCAATCTAAATGTAAAACATGGAAAGGAAGGCAGAGGAAAAGAGGGAACTAAGAAAACAGTGGCCCCTTCCACACATGCAAAATAATGCGTTTTCAAACCACTTTCACAACTGTTTGCAAGTGGATTTTGCTATTCCGCACAGCTTCAAAGAGCACTGAAAGCAGTTTGAAAGTGCATTATTCTGCATGTGTGGAATGAGCCAGTGGAAAGAGGGGAGGAAGTAACACAGAACTAATGTGAGCCACGGCTTCCAAACGCGTGTTGTCATCGGCCTACAGGTCAGACCAGGTGAAAAATCTAAACAGTTGGCCAGCTATCAATCAAGCCAGAGACTTACCAGGTCCCCTCCCGCGTTGGCCAGAAGAATGGGCACCTTTCTGTACGAAGAGAACTTAATCTCCTTCCGCATGATGGGATTCACCTCCACGATCTCATAAGGCAGCCCATGATAATCGAGGAAGGCCCGCACCTTGCTGCAGAAGGGGCAAGTCTTGTACTGGTACAAGGTCAGCTGTAGGGAGCCTTCTGGGAGCTGGAGAGAAAGTGTACCAGCAGGGTTTGGGTGACTGATCTGGCAAAAGCAATACGACACACACACCCCTCCACGAAATGCTTAGACATTTCTAGAAGTATGATATTCTGTGGTTTAAGAGTGCTCGGATGTAACCAGTGGTGGGATCCAAAAATTTTAGTAACAGGTTCCCATGGTGGTGGGATTCAAACTGTGGCGTAGCGCCAATGGGGCGGGGCGGGGCACGATGGGGGTGAGGCATTCCTGGGCGGGGCTGTGGCAAGGACGCAGCTGCTGCGCGGGTCCCTGGGCGGGAAACGAATGCACACAGGCTGCCATGCACGCCGGTGCACCTCCTGCTAGACTGCTTCAAGTTCTGCACGCTACTGCTGAGAGGAGGGGCCTAACTAAGGGGAAAACCATGTGGCAAAATCACCCATTAGTAACCCCCTCTCGGCACACACAAATAATTAGCAACCTACTCTCGGGAACCTGTGAGAACCTGCTGGATCCCACCTCTGGATGTAACCCACATAGAGGCCCAGGGTTCAAAAACACAACTGAAACATGAAGTGCATTGAACTTGGTGACCTCAGATTAATCACACTCTCTCAGCATAACCTATCTCACAGGGTTGCTGTGAGGGAACAAAGTAAAAGGCAAAATTCAGATCCTCTGAAGACGCCAGCCACAGATGCAGGCGAAACGTCAGGAGAAAATGCTGCTAGAACACGGCCATACAGCCCGGAAACCACACAGCACCCCAAAAGACAAACCCTTACATGTCACCCTCAGGTCCTCGGAGGCAGGGAGGGATATTACACTTTTATTTTATCCTTCCTCCTAGGCCAGGTTGGCATACATGCCCTCTTTCCTTTTCTATCCTTACAACAACCCTGTGAGGTCGATTAGGCTGATAAAAACTGGGTAATAGTCTAACACTAGTCACTATTAAAAGACTCTATAATAACATATAGCATAATAACAAAAATTGTGAACAAGATTCAAGTAAAACATAGGAAAGGAAGGGTACGAAAACAAAACAGTCAGATTCGTAAAGCCTTTGGTTAAATCTATGGAACAACCGTGTCTTGACTACCATGTAGAATTCTACCCTACCCACTGCAAAGCACCAGATAAAGTGCAGAAAAATGCAACCCAAACAATGAAGGGGTCGGAAGCTTTCTCTAGGTGGAAAAGAGTTTGGAGTTTTTCAGGTACAGAAAAAAGACAACTACAGGGAAAAGGATACATCTTTATATAATTAGGCCTGGCGTGATAACAGGCACATATTTCTCTCTTCCTTGGGTCATGAAGCCAATATGGAAGCAAATTAGCAGTAGTTTCAAGATCATAAAATTATGCATGGGGTAGAAAATGTCAACAGAGAGAAATTTTTCTCTCTCACAATACTAGACCCAGGGGGCATACATTGAAAATGCTGGGGGGAAGAATTAGGACTAATAAACGGAAACATTTTTTTCACTCAATGTGTGATTGGTGTTTGGAAGATGCTGCCACAGGAGGTGGTGATGGCCACTAACCTGGATAGCTTTAAAAGGGGCTTGGACAGATTTATGGAGGAGAAGTTGATCTGTGGCTACCAATCTTGATCCTCCTTGATCTGAGATTGCAAATGCCTTAGCAGACCAGGTGCTCGGGAGCAGCAGCAGCAGCAGCAGGCCATTGCTTTCACATCCTGCACGTTAGCTCCCAAAGGCACCTGGTGGGCCACTGCGAGTAGCAGAGGGCTGGACTAGATGGACTCTGCTCTGATCCAGCAGGCTCGTTCTTATGTTCTTAAGATTGGCATAAAGAAAGGACTTTTTCTACAAAGCGTGGAATTAGTTTCCGAAGGTCACTGAGAGGACACAGAGATGGCCACTGGGTTTTAAAGTGGGATTACTTAAACACAAGGACAGAAGCCCAGCAGTAACTGTTGAATAAGAAAGCAGAACAGAGCTCAGTGCATTATATCTCTGAACGTGAGATGCTGGCACCCAAACGGCGGGAAAAACTTGTTGCTGTCATGCCCTGTTTTGGGGCTTCGCTGCAAACAAGATGCTGAAGACAGTAGCCCCAGAGACCGCCCTGATCCACTCTTTTTACTCAGTGGTTGAGCTGCGCATTCCCCGCATAGTGGTGCTGACAATTTCTCATTATTACACCACCATAAATGAAGTTTGGGGCTTAAAACCGGCAGCTGACAGCAGCCAGAGTGTGGAACCTAAGCGCTGGATCACATCACCTTTCTGATTCTTCCAAGTACAAGCGTGTAGTGTAGTGGTTAAGAGCAGGTGGATTCTAATCTGGAGAACCTGGTTTGATCCCCACTCCTGCACACGAGCGGCGGACTCTTATTTGGTGAACTAGATTTGTTTCCTCACTCCTGCATTCCTGCTGGGTGACCTTGAGCCAGTCACGGTTCTCTCAGGACTCCCTCAGCCCCACCTACCCCACAAGGTGTTGCGGAGACAGGAAGGGAAAGAAGTTTGTAAACTCCTTTGAGTCTCCTTACAGAAGTAGAAGAAGAAGAGTTTGGATTTATATCCCCCCTTTCTCTCCTGTAAGGAGACTCAAAGGGACTTACGATCTCCTTGCCCTTCCCCCCTCACAACAAACACCCTGTGAGGTAGGTGGGGCTGAAAGAGCTCCAAGAAGCTGTGACTAGCCCAAGGTCACCCAGCTGGCGTGTGTGGGAGTGCACAGGCTAATCTGAATTCCCCAGATAAGCCTCCACAGCTCAGGTGGCAGAGCTGGGAATCAAACCCGGTTCCTCCAGATTAGATACACGAGCTCTTAACCTCCTACGCCACTGCTGCTCCTTACAGGAGAGAAAGGGGGGTATAAAACCCTTCTTCGTCATCTTCCTCTTCAGAGAGCATTTATTTCAGAAGAGGTGCTTCCTACAGACCCAAAGGTCAGGTCTTCTGGAGTCTCTGCTCCAGCAAGGTGGAACTGGCACTTGGCTTTGGGAAGGAACACAGGGATTACCTAGAACAGTGATGGTGAACCTTTTCGAGACCGAGTGCCCAAATTGCAACCCAAAACCCACTTATTGATCGCAAAGTGCCAACACGGCAATTTAACCTGAATACTGAGCTTTCAGTTTAGAAAAAATGGTTGGCTCCGAGGCGTGCGTTACTCGGGAGTAAGCGTGGTGGTTGTTGGGGGCTTTGCTTTGAAGCAAGCGCGCAACTCTTCCAACGGGTGACTCTCGACCCTAGGAGGGTTTACTTAGAAGCAAGCCCCATTGCCAGCAAACCGAGCTTACTCCCAGGTAAAGGATCGCACTTTAGTTCTTTATATGAAAATCAGCGGGGTTTAACAGCGCTTGACAACTGCTTCCCCAAAACTAGGTCTTAGGTTTAATGCTAATAATCGAGTCCAGCGGCAGAGGCCAGCCTAGATGTGTGACTCTGTTTGCGCATGCCCACAGAGAGGGCTCTGAGTGCCACCTCTGGCACCTGTGCCTATAGATTCGCCACCACTGACCTAGAAGCACATTATGGTGCACATGTGACCATATTTTGCATTACTGTGTCAGAGAGGCAGCGTGGTGTAGAGGTTAAGAGCGGAGACTCTAATCTGGATAACCGGGTTTAGTTCCCCGCTCCTCCTCGTGAAGCCTGCTGGGTGACCTTGGGCCAGGGACAGTTTTCTCAGAACTCTCTCAGCCCCGCCTGTTTCACCAGGTGTCTGTTGTGGGGAGAGGAAGGGGAAAGAAGCTTGCAAGTCCCTTTGAGTTCTTCTTACAGGAGAGAAAGGTATAGATTCCAGCCTCTTCTTCCACTGCCGCCGCTTAAATGTCACGCATGCCCAGCCCAGCGCAACAAACGAGGCAACGCAGCAGGAAAGCTCTCTCGGCGGCACACATCTGAGCATGCACAGCACCGCCGGCGCGCAAGGATCGCGCCGCATTCATGCGTTACCTTTGCGACCTGCTGCTCCGCCAGGTGCGCCCGGCTGCGGTGCTGCAGGGTCTGGTAGAGGCCGAAGGTGCCCCCCAGCGCGAAGGCAGCCCCCCACAGCAGAGGCCTCCCCTTCGCGGCCCTGCCTTCCACGCCGCCCTTTACTCCAGAGGAGAACCTGCAGCGGACCCCGCGGGGGGGCCCCTGCGCGATCGCCAGGCTCGGCCGGCAGCGCCACAGCCACGTGAGCCGCCCCAGGCCCCGCCAGCAGCCGCCGCCCGCCGCCATCTTGGCTTCAGCAAACGCCGCGCGGGCGGGCCCTTGAAACACAACAGAGGGAGGCGGGCGGGCGGGCGGGCGCTCGCTCCTGTTTTGCGTGCGGTTTTTTCCCCTTTAAGCGTAAATCCACGTGCGGGACCCGATCCAGCTCGGGATCATTTGGGACCCAGCCTCGTGCATCTCTTAATGAAGCAAATAAATAAATGTAGGGCGGCGTTTCATAGTCTGATTTAGCAGACTTGAATGAAGGGGAGTGTGCAAGTGCTTGCTTGAATCCTGTTCAAGTCTGGGGAGGGAGAGGGAATTATAATTTCTGCAAATGTTATTATTCCTATTAAAGACAATATCAGCAAGAACGCTACTCATAATGGTTCTGGTTTTGTTACCGCCTGGAAAATAAACAAAATATTTTCCTGAGTCAGATTACCTGATTACACTGGCTCCATGCTAGGACGCAGAGACTTGTGTGTCTCAGAAGCCTTCATAAGACTTGCAAAGGTTGCAAACATATGAATTGTGCCAACGATCACATATTGTTACCCAAGCTGCAGCGGTAACAGTTTCTTTTCCCTTCGCTTTTATACGCCTGAAGGCTGTTAAGGACAAACATGTTTTAGTCGCTGTCTGTAATTTTAATATATGGTTTTATCGGATTATTGCCAGCCGCCTTGAACCCTTAAGGGGGAAAACGGCATTTAAAGCCAATAAAATAAAGCAATCAATTAAAAATACATAGTTTTAACTGTTCTTTCGAAAACAGCTCAAACGAACGTGTGCAATGTAAACAATGTCCGACAAAAGAACGCGTTGCACACTGGCGTAGGCTATGCAAAACTATTTTAATGTTCAGAATATTTTAAAGTTCAGGATCAGTCAATTTGGAACTCCCGTCCCATTTCATTCATAAGGTGGCGTTATTCCTGTGTCAAATATCAGTCTTTAAATGTAACGGAAGATGCACAATCAATAATCCACTAGTGATAGATATTCAGCAATTTTCAACCTGTGTAGCGTGTTTCCAACTGCTCAAACGCCTCGCGCGCTCAGCTGCGTTTTCAAGACATCTTCCTCAAGAGAAGATAATCACACTTTTGTCTTCTTCGTAAGAAGTACCCTGTTTCCCCGAATATAAGACATCCCCGGAAAATAAGACGTAGTAGAGGTTTTGCTGAAGTGCGAAATATAAGGCATGCCCCAAAAGTAAGACATAGTAAAGTTTTTGTTTGGAAGCATGCCTGACGAACAGAATACAGAAAAATAAGACATCCCCTGAAAATAAGACATAGCGCATCTTTGGGAGCAAAAATTAATATAAGACACTGTCTTATATTCGTGGAAACACGGTAATAATACTGTTACATTCCTTAAGCCATGTCCTAGTTCTTAGCCATGGCTCGTTCCGCACATGCAGAATAATGCACTTTCAAACTGCTTTCAGTGCTCTTTGAAGCTGTGCAGAATAGCAAAATCTATTTGCAAAGAGTTGCGAAAGTGGTTTGAAAATGCATTATTTTGCGTGTGCGGAAGAAGAACAGTTTGGATTTATATCCCCACGTTTCTCTCCCATAAGGCGACTCAAGGTGACTCACAAGCTCCTTTCCCTTCCTCTCCCCACAACAGACAGCTTGGGGCACAGGTGTCAAACTGGCGGCCCTCCAGATGTTACAGACTACATTTCCCATCATCCCCTGCAAGCAACATGCTGGCAGGGGGATGATGGGAACTGTAATCCATGGCTATCTGGAGAATTACTAAGTTGTTTACCTGATACCGAGGAGGTGGGTGGGGCTGAGAGAGCTGCGAAGAACTGTGACCAGGCCAAGGTCACCCAGCTGGCGCTTTAGGAGGCGCTGGAATTTGTTTACATGCATTTTTATATCGTGGGATTTATTTGAAGGGCGGGATAGAAATTGACCGAATAATTAATCATTAACAAACTGAATTAAAGTCAAGTCACATCGTCGAACGCTGCCCCCTGCTGGGCGCAGTTTGCGTTCGCCTACGGGATAGCCCCGCCCCCTCCCCGGCTTTCCACCAATCGCACGAGGGCCTTCCGCATGAATGGAGGCGGCCCGGAGCCGGTCAATGAGGGAGGGCGTGGCTTGCGCTTCGCCCGGTCTCTGCGTTCCATCCGGGCAGGAGGAGGGGGCGTGGCTTGCCTTGGGGAAGGGGATTGGGGATCTGGGCTGGATGAGGCGGCGGCATGTCGGGGCCCAACGGAGAGCCGCAGCTGCCCCTGGGGAGGGGCGAGGAGGACGAAGACGGCGGCTTCGGCGAAGCAGGTAACCTGGAGGCGGCTCCCAAGGCGGTGGAGGCCGCCTCCGCACTAACTGTTTCCTTGCTGGCTCGCTTAGATGTCCTGATCCCGGTTCTTGGAAAAGGCAGTCCTTGAGCGTGCTTACTCGGGAGTAAGTCCCGGCTGTCCCTGCAGTGCTGGAGCCACGATCTGGGCTTACCGCTTCCTGCTGCAGGAAGAGCGTTGCAGTGATGCAAAGCTTCACCTCTGTCCCCGACTGCAGAAATATAGCCTGTCAGGGATAAAAGACCCTCCTCGGGGCTGGTTCATTTATTTCGTTTATACGCCCTCTTCTCCCCAAGGGAGACCCGAAGCGGCTTAGGCTGTTCTCTCTTCCGTTTTATCTTCTCAACAACCCTGTGAGGTAGGTTAGGCTGAGAGCAAGCGAGCAAGGTCATCTAGCAGCTTCCACAGCACCATTGAGGATTTGAACCCGGGTCTTCCAAATAATAGTCTGATACTCTTAACTGCTACATCACACGGACTGTCTGCTGTGCTAGCTATGTGCCTTTGTATGCAGAAAATCCTATAGGTAAAAAACGACCATATCTGGGGAAGGCTACTCACTGCTGCTCTCCTTTATAGCTTCCTATAAAGAAGAAGAAGAAGAGTTTGGATTTATATCCCCCCTTTCTCTCCTGCAGGAGACTCAAAGGGTCTTACAATCTCCTTGCCCTTCCCTCCTCACAACAAACACCCTGTGAGGTGGGTGGGGCTGAGAGAGCTCCGAGAAGCTGTGACTAGCCCAAGGTCACCCAGCTGGCGTGTGTTGGGAGTGCACAGGCTAATCTGAATTCCCCAGATAAGCCTCCACAGCTCAGGCGGCAGAGCTGGGAATCAAACCCGGTTCCTCCAGATTAGATACACGAGCTCTTAACCTCCTACGCCACTGCGTAGGAGCTCTTAACCTCTCTGCATGCAGAAGATCGGTGTGTTGGGGAGTTCTGTCCCAGCCCTCAGCACTTCCCACTGCTATGACTGGTGCTAGTTCTCAGCTTTATCAAGCCAAACCAGTAGAGGGGGCATCATGGGAACTGCCCCCCCCCCCCCAATACTTTGGGGTAGCTACAAGCTTGAGCTGATTAAGCATCTAGTCAGTGCAGTGATAGCGAACCTATGGCACGGGTGAGAGAGGTGGCACTCAGAGCCCTCTTTGTGGGCACGCATGCAGAGTTCGTCATGTGATAATAGTGTAATTATTTCAGGGAGATTATTAGCATTAAACCTAAGACCTAGTTTTGGGGAAGCAATGTAGGTAACCCTGTTAAGTGCTGTTAAACCCTATTGATTTTCATGGGAAGAATGAAAGCGTGATCCTTTACCTGGGAGTAAGCTTGGTTGCTGGCAATGGGGTTTGCTTCTGAGTAAACCCTCCTAGGGTCGTGATTCACCCGTTCGAAGCATTGCACTGTTGCTTCAAAGCAAAGCCACCGACTACCACCAAGCTTACTCCCAAGTAATGTGTGCCTTGGAGCCAACCGTTTTTTCTAAACTAAAACCTCAGTATTCAGGTTAAATTGCCATGTTGGCACTTTGCGATAAATAAGTGGGTTTTGGGCTGCAGTTTGGGCACTCGGTCTCGAAAAGGTTCGCCATCACTGATCTAGTGACTTCTTTTCCAGAGTAGCAAGTCTGAGCCAAGGTATTGGTGCCACTTTACCGGCCACCTCACAAGGTTGTTGGCAGCTGTGAGCCTGAGCTGATCGGGCACCTAATGACTTCTCTTCCAGAATAGTGAGTTCGAATCAAGGTCACATGAAGTGTTGGTGCTGCTGTATCTACCTCACAGGGTTACTTGGCTAATCCACTAGCAGTAAACTCTGGTTCGAAATCCTAGTTTGGAATAATCCAGTAAACCTTGATCTGAGTGAGATTGTCTGTTTTTAGGTATCACAACTAATCAGGGTTTGAAAAAGAGTTGGATTTATATTCCCCCCCCCCTTTATCTCCTGTAAGGAGTCTCAAGGGACTTACAAACTCCTTTCCTTTCCCCCCTCACAACAAACACCCTGTGAGGTGGGTGGGGCTGAGAGAGCTCCAAAGAACTGTGACTAGCCCAAAGTCACCCAGCTGGCACGTGTTGGAGTGCACAAGCTAAGCCTTCGCAGCTCAAGTGGCAGAGTGGGGAATCAAACCCAGTTCTCCAGATTAGAGTGTGCCTGCTGTTAACCATTACACCTCGCTGGCTCTCAAACTATAGTTTAGAAACCCTAGTTCAGTGATGGCGAACCTTTTCGAGACCAAGTGCCCAAATTGCAACCCAAAACCCACTTATTTATCGCAAAGTGACAACACGGCAATTTAACCTGAATATGGAGGTTTTAGTTTAGAAAAAACAGTTGGCTCCGAGGCACGTGATACTCGGGAGTAAGCTTGGTGATAGTCGGTAGCTTTGCTTTGAAGCAACCGTGCAACACTTCGAACGGGTGAATCATGACCCTAGGAGGGTTTGCTCAGAAGCAAGCCCCATTGCCAGCAACCGAGCTTACTCCCAGGTAAAGGATCACGCATTAGTTCTTCCCATGAATATCAGTGGGATTTAACAGCGCTTAACAGAATTACCTACACTGCTTCCCCAAAACTAGGTCATAGGTTTAATGCTAATAGAGCCCAGCAGCCCAGGCCAGCCTAGAAGTGGGGGGGGGGATTTCCCCCCACATGACTAACTCTGCGCGTGCCCACAGAGAGGGCTCTGAGTGCCACCTCTGGCACCCGTGCCATAGGTTCGCCACCACTGCCCTAGTTTATCAAAATGTCACAGTAAACACATGGACAAAACAGTTAGTGGTATCTCTACACCAGTGGTGGCGAACCTATGGCATGGGTGCCAGAGGTGGCACTCAGAGCCCTCTCTGTGGGCACACGCAAACAGATTCGCCCCCACCTCCCCTCACACATCTAGGCTGGCCTGGGCCACTGGGCTTGATTATTAGCATTAAACCTAAGACCTAGTTTTGGGGAAGCAGTGTAGGTAACCCTGTTAAGCACTGTTAAACCCCACTGATCTTCATGGAAAGAACTAAAGCGTGACCTTTACCTGGGAGTAAGCTTGGTTGCTGGCAATGGGGTTTGCTTCTGAGTAAACCCTCCTAGGGTCGTGATTCACCGATTGGAAGAGTTGCACAGTTGCTTCAAAGCAAAGCCACCGACTACCACCAAGCTTACTCCTGAGTAACGCATGCCTCGGAGCCAACCATTTTTTCTAAACTAAAACCTCAGTATTTAGGTTAAATTGCCGTGTTGGCACTTTGCGATAAATACGTGGGTTTTGGGTTGCAGTTTTGGCGCTCGGTCTCGAAAAGGTTTGCCGTCGCTGCTCTACACCATTCAAATTTCTGGTATTGGTGTCATGATTCTTTCTCCCTCCCCCCAAATGTTGGTTTCTCTTGACCAGAATATGCAGCAATAAACTCCATGCTGGACCAGATCAACTCCTGCCTGGATCACTTGGAGGAGAAGAATGACCATTTGCACGCGCAGCTGAAGGAATTGCTGGAGTCCAATCGGCAGACTCGCCTGGAATTCCAGCAGCAACTGAACGACGAGGGAGACTCCGACGCTGACATGCGGGGATGTGAGCCAGACACTTGACATTTGACTCCCTACAGCTAAGTGGAAGCTGGCAGATCGCTGCCGTCTCTAGTTGGCCCGTCTTTATCTGTGGGCTGGATGCTAGACTTGAAATAGAAGAGGCGCTTTTGGTGTGTGTGTGTGTGTGTCCCGTCTCTTCACCGCTCTTCTTTGGGCGCTCCATTTTGTGCATGTAGCTGCTGTATAAGAAAATGGAAACGATGGGTAAAAAATTATTTCTCGTGTCTAACTGGAGAGGAACATGGGAGCGGGTGGAGACCAGATAGCTCTATTTAGCTTGTTGCAATTTCTCATCCTTTGGTTTAGGGAATCAGGATTCGGCGGCTGGGATTAATATTATTTAAGTAACGGCTTTTCTGGATGAGCTGGGCAGAGTGTATTGTGTGGGGAATGTTTGCTTCTGCACTCTCTAGCTGTGATTACAGGTTGAAATGCACGAAAAGAGCCTTGATCAGGGGTAGGGAACCTTTAACACACAAAGAGCCATTGGGACCCGTTTTCCACGGGAAAAGAAAACACTTGGAGCCGCAAATAATTTTTGACATTTAAAATAAAGATAACACTGTATATATAGGGGTTTTTTTACCTTTTACTCCGCTCATTCTGAGAAGCGCATGGATGTGTCCGCCCTGTTGTGTGCAGGGCGGGCAAGGATGGGGCCAGCAGCCTGGCGCCACGTCAGCCAGGAAGTGCGTTCCGCCCGCCTTAACGGGCGCGGGCGAGGAAGCGAAGCCTCGCTGGCGCCAGCCCCAGCTGGCTGTGGGCAATTGGTGCACCTGCCCTGCTGCCTGCAGGGTGAGAAAGGATGGGGGCAGCGGCTCGTGGAGCCGCAGTGCAAGGGCAGAAGAGCCGCATGTGGCTCTCGAGCCGCAGGTTCCCTACCCCTGGCCTTGATGCATATAAGTCACTGATGATTCATTTCTTCTCTGCCCCGGGTGTTGGAAAAGGCCATCGAGTCAGAGCTGATCCTGTAGTCTTTTCAACACAAGGGACATTTGGAGGTGGTTTGCCTCCACTCTGGCTTGTACATCCCTGAAATGTGTAAACAAACATCAGGGACAGATGACAGTTCAACAAGGAGGGGGGAGCGTTTGTATGGACTTAGCCATCGGCGCACTGCGCCTTTCATGGTGTTTCTTTGGAAGTTGGCCCTTCTATATGATGGGATCTGCCTTGCCCTTCAATTCCTCGTGGCAAGTCTGCAGAACATTCTCGGCCCCTTTCCCAAACTGCAGTTCTCAACATTTCCTGGAGAAAATACCGTATATACTCATGTTTAAGTCGAATTTTTCAGCACATTTTTAATGCTGAAAAAGCTCCCCTCGACTTATATGCGGGTCAGGGGATCCAAAGTTATTGACCCCCAAAGGGGATGCTCCATCCCCCATTGTTTACAATGGAAGCTAATAGTAGATTTTTCATTTCTGATAATATCCCTCTTAAAATCTAAGTTGGGTTACATTTGGACATACAGATGATGAGGAGGAGGAATCCAGTTTTGAAAGATTTTAACTCTTGTGTTTTAGCTTGGTTGCTGGTTGAGCTAAGGTTTTTGTACTTTTAAAGTTATTGTTGATACCATATTGTTCTTGTTGACCCTCTTTTCCACTTACAGAGCCAGTTTACTGTTTTTCTTTGAAATACATATTCAAAAACATTTAATCTACTGATGCCTCAATTGATGCTGCATTTCCCACCCTCGACTTATATGCGAGTCAATAAGTTTTCCCAGTTTTTTGTGGTAAAATTTGGTGCCTCGACTTATATGCGGGTCGACTTATACACGAGTATATACGGTACATTGGAATTAGCATGTTTAAAACCAGCTGATATGATATGTAGTCATACTTTCAACCTCCTGTCCAATCCCTCCTCCCCAAAATCTGGAGAAAAATATGAAGAAAAAAATATTGGCTTTTTAACCGTGACAATGGACTGTTGTGGTTTTTTTGGGCTATGTGGTTTGGTCTGGTGGTTTTTGCTCTTAACGTTAGCCGGGAAAGCCCACAACAGCCAATTGATTCTGGCCGTGAAAGCCTTCATCAATGATACAGTGATCCAAATATAGGCATCCTAGCCAGAGGTGGGATCCAGCAGGTTCTCACCAGTTCCCGAGAGTGGGTTACTAATTATTTCTGTGTGCCGAGAGGGGGTTACTAATTGGGTCTGCTTTTCCGTTAGAAATTCCATTAGGTCCAAAAATCATAAAGTCCTGTTGTTGCCTATGTGGCTGGTTAGTGAGGGTAGAAAATGGGATAATTCTCCCTGTTGGGCTGTTTTAAAAACATGTTTTAGAAATATGGTAAAGTTCCTTGTTTAAGGAAAGTATCCTTCTTTTGATTTCTAGAAACAAAATTAAGTATTTGAAAGTATTAAGTATTTGACAGGCAGTCAATTAGAGGAGAAGTCGTCGTTTCTGTTGGCAGTAGACGATAGGACTTGCTATAATGAGTTTAAATTATGGACAGAAAGATACCAGCTGGAAATTAGGAACTTTTTTTTTACAGTAAGAGATTTATACAGTAACAGAGAAATTATTAATGCCCCGCCCCTGGAATGCCTGACCACGCCCCCATCGTGCCCCACCCATCCTCTAACATTGGGGCTACGCCACTGTTTGAATCCCACCACCATGGGAACCTGTTACTAAAACTTTTGGATCCCACCACTGATCCTAGCCCTTCTGACCAAGATGCATCACACCTTCACGTTAAGAGTACAATAATTTTGTACACTGCTTAAAAACAAGGTCAAAGATCAAGGTTCCCAATGGTAGCCGCTGGCAGATTTTCTGGCACCCAGCAGGTGTTTTTAGATGGTGGACAACATTTGCCCAGCAACGCTTCTGGCTTTGCAGATTTTTAAAAACATGACATTGGCAGCGGCTACCACCACACCACAGGGATCTTCACTGTGTAACTGAAAGATAAGCTGCTGCAGCATTTTGTGTCTAGCTGTGCCTCTTATGACAGCCATTTTTTTGGCTGTGCCCGAATTCCTGAGGTACCTACTGGCTCAAAAAGGTCGGGGACCCTAGCTAAGATGAATAGCCAGTATGGTTGTTGTGGGTTCGAAATCCTAGTTTGGAAAAATCCAGTAAACCTTGATGGAACAAGATCTACCAGACCACGGCCACACAGCTTGGAAAACCCACAACAACCAGTTGAATCCGGCTGTGAAAGCCTTCGACAGTACAGTAGCCAGTATGTTTCCTACCCCAAAAGAAGTTTGCCAGATGTGAATTGTGCAAAAGAACAATAGTAAAAAAAAGTGGAAATTTGTTTTTATATATGACAGCAGCAGCAAGAAGAAAAGGACAACTTCATTTATACATGCAACAGGAGAATGGCTTGTATGTTGTTGGCGATGGCTAAACTTTGATGCAAGAACTTATTTAAGTTCTTGGAATACCCTGTTTCCCTGAATATAAGACATCCCCAGAAAATAAGACATAGCAGAGGTTTTGCTGAAGTGCGAAATATAAGGCATCCCCCAAAAGTAAGACGTAGCAAAGTTTTTGTTTGGAAGCATGCCCGACAAACAGAACACAGAAAAATAAGACATCCCCTGAAAATAAGACATAGCGCATCTTTGGGAGCAAAAATTAATATAAGACACTGTCTTACATAAGACACTGTCTTAATATAATATAAGACACTGTCTTAATATAATATAAGACACTGTCTTAATATAATATAAGACACTGTCTTATATAAGACACTGTCTTAATATAATATAAGACACTGTCTTATATTCGGGGAAACACGGTAATTGGAAACTCCATACAGTTTTTGTGTAAAACTGGAAAAAATGAATTGATGATTTGTGGATTTGAGGAATAGAATAAGAAAATAGAGAAAGATGTAATGAAGAATTTATAATTGTAACTGGAGAGCAAGTAGTAATGTTTGAAATGTAGTCCTACTCAATGCAGACAAAAGCATTCCCTTTCCCTGACTACACGATCTTTGTGTGTTTTTTTTCCCCATCTTTGTGTGTATATTTTTAAAGTCTTAATAATAAAAAAGTTTAGCCAAAAGAAAAAACTGCCAGAAGGAAGCTGATATTACAAGCCTTGCTTCTCAAAAAGATGCCAGTGGGGATTTGTGTATTTTCCTTCCTCAAAGCACAAAAACATGCGGCCTTGTGTGTAAATATAAACTGGTAGGCACTGGAAGTGGATGGCTAGATCCCTATCTACATACTACCTACAGTATATCAACAAAAACATCAAAGGCTCATCTAAAATGATTTCTGGGGGAGAAATTCACTGGCAAATTACAAAGGTAACTGAAATGAATTTTTAGGGTTGGTGCCCAGAGTACGTCTCAGCAATCAGGGGCCTAAACAATCATGATTTAGGATTGAAAGGATGGAAGAGCAGCTTTTCACGCCTGAAGATGGATTAGGATGGATCGAAAAAATAGCATCTGGGATAATGAATATCAGATGGACGGCTCCAGCTTAGTCTGGTTTAGAAAACAGTTTTCTATGAAAGTGTATTTTAAACTTTTATCACCTGGAGAATACATCAAAGAAGTATCATTAGACACAGTGTGTAACAGACTTCTCTCTGTGATAAAGAGGAGTAGTAGTTTGGATTTATATCCCCCTTTCTCTCCTGTAGGAGACTCAAAGGGGCTTACAATCTCCTTGCCCTTCCCCCCTCACAACAAACACCCTGTGAGGTGGGTGGGGCTGAGAGAGCTCCGAAAAGCTGTGACTAGCCCAAGGTCACCCAGCTGGCGTGTGTGGGAGTGCACAGGCTAATCTGAATTCCCCAGATAACCCTCCACAACTCGAGCGGCAGAGCTGGGAATCAAACCCGGTTCCTCCAGATCAGAATGCACCTGCTCTTAGCCACTACGCCACTGAAGATGCCAGCCACAGATGCCAGCCACAGATGCAGGTTAGGAACAAGATCTACCAGACCACGACCACACAGCCCGGAAAGCCCACAATAACCAGTTGAGTCCAGCTGTGAAAGCCTTTGACAATACAAAGAGGTATCTGTTTATGGGCTTATGGCTTTAAAAGAATGTGGTGATGGGGAGGGAAGATATGACAGCATGGCCGCTGGTTGTAATTTCCTATAAACCCTATTGGATGATTTTGTATGGTGTTCCTTGGAATTGCTATTATTGAAAAACAGTAAAAAATTCAGTGCAATTTCAAAAGGTTAAAGTATGCTAAATGTGTTTTGATTCAAGTCTTCCATGCCAGGCTTACTAACCAATCTGCAGTACTTTCAGAATATTCAGAGCAGGTGAAGAAGAAGAGTTTGGATTTATATCCCCCCTTTCTCTCCTGTAGGAGACTCAAAGGGGCTTACAGTGTCCTTGCCCTTCCCCCCTCACAACAAACACCCTGTGAGGTAGGTGGGACCGAGAGTTCTGAAAAGCTGTGACAAGCCCAATAACAACACCCTAGGGACGGTAAAAACACTGTCCCTGGGGCGCTGTTCGCACAGCAGGGCCGAACGGCAGCAGGTGGAAGGCGGCGTTTTCCCCTCACCGACCCAAGACGGCTCTTACCTCCTGTTGCCTTCCGTTGCGTTGTGGAGGCCAGGGGACACACCTCCTGGCCTCCAACCACAGAGCCATCACTCTGGCCGTGGGGGCGTGTCCCCTGGCCTCCACAACACGACGGAAGGTGACAGGAGGTAAGAGCCATTTGGAAGCAGTGAAGGCTGCCCCGTCGGCTGCACTCCCAGCCATGCGAACGGTCCCAGGGGTGCATTGGCATGAACTATCCCAATACACCCCCGCTCAACTGGCCATGCAGAAACGGCCAGGAAGTGGGTTCAGCTAAGACTGAGATCAGTTCCTGGATATTTTAAATCAGCCAAGGGAGCATAGTTTACCATAAAAGGAAACACTTCTTCACGCAACGCGTGATTGGTGTTTGGAATATGCTGCCACAGGAGGTGGTGATGGCCACTAACCTGGATAGCTTTAAAAAGGGCTTGGACAGATTTATGGAGGAGAAGTCGATCTATGGCTACCAATCTTGATCTGCCTTGATCTCAGATTGCAAATGCCTTAGCAGACCAGGTGCTCGGGAGCAGCAGCAGCAGCAGCAGAAGGCCCTTGCTTTCACATCCTGCCTGTGAGCTCCCAAAGGCACCTGGTGGGCCACTGCGAGTAGCAGAGTGCTGGACTAGATGGACTCTGGTCTGATCCAGCTGGCTTGGTCTTATGTTCTTAACTCTGTCTGCTCCATAGGAATTAACTGAATTGAAACACACACTGAAGAGCAGCTCATATGAAGCACATGAAAGCCGTTGATTTTTTTTTTCCTTTTAATTTTTTTTTAGAATAAAAACTGCAGTAAAATCATAGCATACCTTTCTCTAAAAGTAGAAGACTCAAAGATAGGGGAAAAAATAAACCTTTCTCCGAAAATCTACACAAAAGGGGAGAAGCTCTCCTATTAAGGCTACTTTATCTGGCTCGATGCCGAGTCGAACGCCTGCGTCCAGCTGAGGTCTCCCCTTTGGCCAGGGAGGAAGGGTCAACTTGCTCTGGCAAGTCTCTGCCGGCCGACGTCTCATTTGCTGTGGGATCTACTTCATCTGCTGCCACTTGGCCCGGGCTCCTCTCGTGGGTGCTTTCGCCACTCAGCTGGTTGTTCTGCACGCACAGTCCCACGGGTTCCCCCATCACCGCAACGGCATCCCCCAGTGACGAGTGGTCGCTCAGGGTGGAAAAATCATTCCGGTCATCCTCCGCATCCTCTATGAGCAAGGCTCCAGCTGCGTCATCAGTCTGAAGAGCTGCCGAGCTGTTCCTCGGGGTCAAAGGTCGGTCCTCCTCTTCGGGAGGTTTGCAAGCTTCCTTGCTGGCGGCTGACAACGCCGCGACCTCTTTTTCCACCTCTGGTTTCTCCTTGCCAGCTGCAGGAGGAGTCTGGCGATCCTCAGCCAGCCCCTGCCAAGGATCCGTGTGCAGGGCAGCGGACTGCAGCCTGGTGGTTTTGTACCTCTGCAAGTGGAGGAAAAAAACCACAACGTGGGGTTATTGGCCACTTGGAAGAGAGACGCTGCTAACTTTTAAGACTTGCACAGAGAGGGTAGTGGGCCTCCCAGCGTTCGAACCAGCAAGCAGCTGGTGATACTCTATGCTGGGGATAATTAGGAAAGGAGTTGATAATAAAACAGCAAGGATTGTCATGCCCTTATATAAAGCCGTGGTGCGACCGCACTTGGAGTACTGTGTTCAGTTCTGGTCGCCACATCTCAAAAAGGATATCGAAGAGATAGAAAAAGTGCAGAGAAGGGCAACGAGGATGGTTGAAGGATTGGAGCGCCTTCCTTATGAGGAGAGGCTGCAGCGTTTGGGACTCTTTCGTTTGGAGAGGAGACGTCTGAGGGGGGATATGATTGAAGTCTATAAAATTATGCATGGGGTAGAAAATGTTGACAGAGAGAAATTTTTCTCTCTTTCTCACAATACTAGAACCAGGGGGCATCCATTGAAAATGCTGGGGGGAAGAATGAGGACTAATAAAAGGAAACACTTCTTCACGCCACATCTGATTGGTGTTTGGAATATGCTGCCACAGGAGGTGGTGATGGCCACTAACCTGGATAGCTTTAAAAAGGGCTTGGACAGATTTGATCCTCCTTGATCTCAGATTGCAAATGCCTTAGCAGACTAGGTGCTCAGGAGGAGCAGCAGCAGAAGGCCCTTGCTTTCACCTCCTGCATGTGAGCTCCCAAAGGCACCTGGTGGGCCACTGCGAGTAGCAGAGTGCTGGACTAGATGGACTCTGATTAGAATGGGGCGGGGCCCTCCTAGGACAGTGATGGCGAACCTTTTTGAGACCGAGTGCCCAAATTGCAACCCAAAACCCACTTACTTATCGCAAAGGGCCAACATGGCAATTTAACCTGAATACTGAGGTTTTAGTTTAGAAAAAAACAGTTGGCCCCAAGGCGCACGTTACTCGGGAGTAAGCTTGGTGAAGCAACCATGCAATGCTTCGAATGGGTGAATCACGACCCTAGGAGGGTTTACTCAGAAGCAAGCCCCATTGCCAGCAACCGAGCTTACTCCCAGGTAAAGGATCATCCCCAGGCTAGCCTAAATGTGGGGGGGGGGGGGCGTAGAAAAATCACATGATGAACTCTGTGAACGTGTGCCCACAGAAAGGGCTCTGAGTGCCACCTCTGGCACCTGTGCCATAGGTTCGCCACCACTGTCCTAGGAGGATGATACAGTTCTGAAAGATTTGCATTGGCCCGCCTTTGGAGCCAGTGAGAAGAGTAAGGCTTTATCAGGAGACCCTCCCTCCACTCCTGGAAAAGGACCACGTCCTCTCTGGAAAGCCAAAGAAGAGGAGAAGCCGACAATACCCAGTCTTCAACAATGCTGAACATAATGGGGGAAGAGCGACAGCTTTTGTGGTGTAGCAGGTAGAGTGGTGGACCATAAGCAGTGGTGGGATTCAGCCGGTTTGCACCACTTCGGCACAACCGGTTGTTAAAAGGGTGCTTGTAAACAACCAGTTGTTAAATGACTTGAATCCCACCATTGGAACCGGTTGTTAAATTATCTGAATCCCACCACTGACCATAAAGCCATAAAATCCTGGACCAGATACTATCTCCACCTTGCTAACCTTGCTGGAGAAAATGGGTTAATGCCCACATAACCAGTCCTGAGCTTCTTACCCCATATGTCCCAATTCGGCCTCTACGTTCAGCAGAGGCCAATCTACTGGAGGTCCCCGGCCCCTCAATGATACGGCCGGCCTCCACGTGGGCCAGGGCCTTTACGGCTCTGGCCCCGGCCTGGTGGAACACTCTTCCTCCAGCTGTCCGGGCCCTGCGGGATCTAGGCGATTTCCGCAGGGCCTGTAAGACTGAGTTGTTCCGCCGGGCCTTTGGAGAGATCAGCCGCTGATGTGCCCCCTTTATTCCTTTCTGCTATGTAGGGGCCCTTAACATCACCAGGACCCACTGTTTCCCCCCCTCTCCTCTGGGAGGGTTTAGGTTTTAAGTAAGGGTTTCGTGGGATGCCTGCACTAAGAAATAACTGCTGTTTAAATGGATTTTAAGAGTGGTGGAGTGTAGATGTTAATTATAATTTTGATTCGCTCCTCTAGCTAATATTTTATGAAGTTTTATGTATGATATTTTATGAAGTACACCCCCAGAGCCCCTTCGGGATGGGGCGCCTGCCCTGTAGCAAGACCTGGTACGAGCACAAGCCAGAGAAGACCACAGAAAATGAAGAAGCAAAAATACTCTGGGACTTTAGAATACAGACAGACAGACACCTGGCACACAACACCCCAGACATAACAGTGGTAGAGAAAAAACATGTTTGGATCATAGATGTTGCTGTGCCAGTTGACAGCAGGGTAGAGGACAAAGAGCTGGAAAAGATCACAAAATACAAGGGCCTACAAATTGAAGTTGAACGATTGTGGCAAAAAAGAACAACAGTAATCCCACTAGTAGTCGGTGCTCTAGGAGGAATCCCAAGAAATTTTGAAAAACATCTGGAAAGCCTAAACGTGGACAGAACATCAGTTCACATGCTGCAGAAAGCAGCACTTCTAGGAACTGCACATATTCTACGCAAATACCTCTAATATCCCAGGTCCTTGGGAAGGACTCGATAGTCAGAGATGAATTCCAGACGTGCTGTGTTGTTATGTGTACAATAATAATAATAACTAAGAGCCTTTTGGGGATTGGGCGGTATAGAAATCCCAAAAATAAATAAATAAATATAAATATAATAATTATTATTATTATTATTATTATTATTATTATTATTATTATTATTACTGGAGATAGGGAAGAACACACGTGACGAATACACAACAAAAAAGAATTTGTGCTACACTGAAAGCATGTGCGTGATACAGAAGATGCAATTCCTCCTCAAGAGACTCAGCTAGCCGCCGAATGAACGGAAAAGTCAGAGACACTGAAGGACATCAGCCAGCAGGAAAACAAGCAATCTATCAAGAACTATTAAGAGAAGCGCAAAGCACACGTCAGATGGAAGTTGACAGCCACAGAGGACAAACGGGGGAAGAGCTGTTACGTTGGCGGAGCAGACAGTCACAGGAATGAGAAAAGCTAAAGGTGGAAGGGTCTAACCTGAAAGTTCTCAAAATGCATCAGGGACTTGCAGTGTGTGAGCCGGGCAGCCGAGTTGCTATGGAAGAAGGCGCGACACAACCTGCAGAGGAAACCTGCCACCGGGACCAGAAAATCCGGGCCTGTGAAACGAGGGAGGGGAAGGGAAGTCACAGATCACGTTGAACCAAACTGAAACTGAAGCTAAATAAAATCTCACATAAACAGACTACGGGAAGGGAGGAGGGTGTGTTGTGGGTTTGCTTTAAAAATAGAGGACGGTAGAGCTTTTGTTAAATATTAGGAAAGTGCTATAACAAAGAGTGTCTTGGTCAGTGTGATACAGTCTAGTTGCGTGGGTGGGAGGAAAAAAAAACAGCCATCGATCTAGCAGCTGGAACAGAAGATGGTACAAAGCAAACAGAAATCTATATATATAAAAAGCAAACAGTGACTTTGTTAGTCACTCCCTAACGCCGAAACGGCTGGACGGATCGCCCCCAAATTTTCACATGACGTTCCTCCCTGTTGCGGGCAGGTAATGGGACCTTCAAATCGCCGAAAGTCCATACCTGAGCCAGGTAAAACGTCTTTTTCCTGGCACACCAGGCTATGAAGCTGGCTGTGTTTAACTGTCACCCTTAGAATGTCCGTGCAGCCTGTCTGTCTGTGGCCTGAGGGCTTAGAATGTTTGTGCAGATGGGCAGAGATGAGCATTGAAAACAGTAAATAGGTAATACTGGTAGGTAATACGAGTGGAAGTGAAACACATACACACTTTGCCGTGTGAGGCGTCAAGTGGGGTCCCCCCCCACACACATGCAGGTAACTTTCACTCTCTGTGCCTCACCCACTGCTACCACACAATAGACATCCAGCTCATCCTCACACACCTCACTCTGCCCTCCCTCACATCCAACCACCACTTACCCACTTCCTCACCCATATTCGCCACAGCTCTCTTTTACTAAAAGCGAGCTGGAGTTTGCCTTTTCCTTCTAAGAAAATCCATGGGGTGGGGGCGAACCAACACTACTGGCTCTGCTTCTTTTGCACATGACCCTTTAAGAACCCAGGGAGCTGGCCTCGATCTGAGCAACTCACCACCCTGCCTCTGCTGCCTGACTGGGATAGCCTGCTTGCCCCAGTTCTGCCTTACCCAAGCCAGGACTGTGCGTGTCAACCAGCCTCATGGACAGCGGGATTCGCACTCTGGACAGTTCCGTTATGGAATGGGAAGGGTTACCTTATACTAAAAAAACAAGACAGCACCATATAACGATGTGCACTGAAAAGGGAAAGAAGGATTCCATTTGATCACCCCAAAAGGCTATGCTGCGGATCATTGGACCTGCATGGACATCTGTGTGGGTTGCGGACTGTGATGAGAAGGACAATTGCCACAGCAACGCGTGGCTGGGCCCGCTAGTAAATAATAAAAAGGAGAGGTGGAAAAGTACAGAAGACACACGATCCTATGAAACGGGAGGCAAACCACAACGACACCGGCAGGTAAGCAAAACACGCACCCGCACAGTATGAATCACTCTTCCATCTGCCTCTAAATGGAGGAAGGTGGGATGATAGAATGGGGGGGCGGGGGGGGGGGCAGGCTGCAGCGGCATCAGCATAAACCACAACATAATGTATTGACTTTTCAGTCTCCATTATGGCTTTTTTTTTTGTTGAAAATGTTTCAAAGAGACAGCAGCACACAAAAACTAGAATGGTGCTGGGGAGGAGAAGTCACAGAATAGAATATTCATTTTAACGACCGACGAGCAGAATAGCATGCAAAACAGGAATAGTAATAAAATGACAGTTATCAGGGAATCTGGCATTGTGCATAGTCTTAACAGCATTCTGAAAAAGCCAAGGCAGCACAGTAATAGGGGAAATCACAGGACGTTTCAACAAAGGTGTATTTTGTGTGAACGGGACTTTCACAGACTGGGAACTCTGGCCCCTGCACTCAAGTGTGCCGGGAAGGTTGCGGTTAGTGGGGAAGGAAATCACATTCTCTGTTTGCCTAGGGGGTCACTAAAATTTGGTGCGTTCCACGGATCAGGACCCTTTCCCCTTAGCTGGAAAGCAGCCTATACAATTCTGTAAATAATTTATGGACAGATTTAGGGAGGAGAAGTCGATCTCTGGCTACCAATCTTGATCCTCCTCGATCTGAGATTGCAAATGCCTGAGCAGACCAGGTGCTCGGGAGCAGCAGCAGCAGAAGGCCATTGCTTTGACATCCTGCACGGGAGCTCCCCAAGGCATCTGGTGGGCCACTGGAATCTTCTGTGTCCTCTGCTTCTGTATTTTCAAGAGTAGGGAATCTGTTACAAATGGGAAAGCCGAAGAGGAAGAGGAAGAAGAAGAGGAAGAAGAAGAGTTGGATTTATATCCCGCCTTTCTCTCCTGTTGGAGACTCAAAGGGGCTTACAATCTCCTTGCCCTTCCCCCCTCACAACAAACACCCTGTGAGGTAGGTGGGGCTGTGAGAGAGCTCCGAGAAGCTGTGACTAGCCCAAGGTCACCCAGCTGGCATGTGTTGGAGTGTACAGGCTAATCTGAATTCCCCAGATAAGCCTCCACAGCTCAAGCAGCAGAGCAGGGAATCAAACTCGATTCCTTCAGATTAGAGCACACCTGCTCTTAACCACTATGTCACTGCTGCTCCTAAGGGGTTGCCTTGCTAAAAAGGCATCCGATTTGGATTGTTTTAAATTTGGTTGCTGTTGTTCTGGGCTCAATGTGTTCTGTCTTTTCTTTTAGTCATTTTTGGAAATGTAAGCTGTTCACTTGCGTGAATTATAGCATGCCAATTAACTCCCAGGGAGGGGGGGGGAGTATGAGAGAAAGAGGAAAACAGCAGAGAGCTTTACGCAGCTGTAATTGCTTTCTCAGAGCAGATTGTAGTAGATGTAAAGACAGTTTTTCTCCGTCTTTACAAAATGTAGCTTCAGTCCTTTAATAGAAGCTGTAAACCACCTTTACGATCAGTTCAAAGCAGTTAGAAATAAAAGGGCGGCTAAAAGATAGATATGAAGAGGTTCTTATCTGATTAAGAAAAGAGCAAAGAGCAGCATTCCACCTCTGTGGCCACCATCTTCCGACCTGCATTTGACTCCCCACTGTTGATTTAGTAATAATTTCACATTTGTCTCTCTCAAATGTGAGAGCAGCAGTGGCGTAGGAAGTTAAGAGCTCGTGTATCTAATCTGGAGGAACCGGGTTTGATTCCCAGCTCTGCTGCCTGAGCTGTGGAGGCTTATCTGGGGAATCCAGATTAGCCTGTATACTCCCACACACGCCAGCTGGGTGACCTTGGGCTAGTCACAGCTTCTTGTAGCTCTCTCAGCCCCGCCCACCTCACAGAGTGTTTGTTGTGAGGGGGGAAGGGCAAGGAGATTGTAAGCTCCTTTGAGTCTCCTGCAGGAAAGAAAGGGGGGATATAAATCCAAACTCTTCTTCTTCTTCTTGATCCACTATGTCCATGAGCCCTTTCAGGAGTTGAGAGTCCAACCGTGTACTCCCAACAAACATCCTTACTTTCCCCAAGGTCCAGATATAAGATATAAACAAATAGCCACCAGCCTTGCCTTGACAGTAACAATATTTTCAGGAAGCCACCCTGAGCCCAATGAATCGGGAAAGGGCGAAGTAGAAATGGAATAAACAAATAAAATAATCAAAGCCTAGTCTTCCCAGAAGACATTAAGAACTGGGGCAAGATTTGTTTTAAATTTCATCTCTTAAAAAGGATGCATCTTCCTGGGTGAGACAAAAAAGTCCACACAATCTAGGCCAGAGTTCTCAACCTTCCTAATGCCGTGGCCCTTTAATACAGTTCCTCATGTTGTAGTGACCCCCAACCCTAACATTTATCCATGTTACAGATGGAGAACACTGATGCAGAGAGTCTTAGGCGACCCCTGTGAAAGGGTTGTTTGACCCCCAAAGGGGTCGCGACCCCCAGGTTGAGAACCACTGATCTAGGCCTCTTCCAATTGTTGCTAGCCTCATACAAAATGAAAGCAATTGCCATCTCTGTTTGTAACGAGAAACTGCTTTTCAAAGGTATGCTGCTCTTGAATATGAAGAGTCCATTGTTTAAAAATTATCATGGGCAGGGGTCTGCACCTGCAGCTCTCCAGATGTTCATGGACTACAATCCCCATCAGCCCCTGATAGGAATTGTAGTCCATGAACATCTGGAGAGCCGCAGGTTGCAGACCGCTGGTCTCCATGAATGCCCTTCAAAGTGACCTCTTGGGAGAGGAGGAAGCCAACCTCCCCACTTTTGCTGTGTACTGTTCTCTTTCTCTAGCACTGCCGGCCTATGTATTTTGGAAGCGGTCACAGATTGCTGGGATTCTGTTACAATGGAAAAAGAGGGAAATAGGTGGATCGGGAGAGGCGGATGGAGAGACAGAACCGGAACATAATTGCAAGATTCAACCAGACTTGTTTTCTTACCATAGACGGTATCGGGACAGTACTTCTCATGTTCTTCAGCGTCGTCCAAGGATACCTCCTTTAGCCCAACCTGTGCAGGAGGAAAGACAAGAAAATCAGTCTCCAAATTTTTGTCCTGGCATCACAGAACGCATTGGCCCACAGCTGAGGAAAGGAGAGTACTCAGTTTCACTCAGGGGCAGAGGGAGAGGGAATTGCGCCCAGGGCACAACCTGCCGGCGCGTGCCCCCTGCCCCCGCCCCGGGGGGGGGGGATTTTCTGCCCCCACCCCACATGAGAAGCAAACAGTTCACATTGTTCAGCCTGGTGTCTCTGACAAGCAGGCAAGACTCCAAGGCCACGGCTAGAAGTGATAAGTCAAAAGCAAATGCCCCCCCATGGCAGCATCATGACACTGTCCCACCACGGGTCAGTGTAAGGTTGTGACTTTGTTATAGTTGGTAGTTTGGCCTTGGAGGAGATTCCTTCGCTGCGTTGGGCTGACTGCCCAGTACGTCTGTTATCACTTGCTTAACCTTGCTTCCCGTCTGTGTGATATAGCCCAGTGTGAAACTGCTTTTGGTTTGCTAGGTGGGAAATGTTAATTGTTTATGTTCAGCTCTTGGCGGGAATAGAGGCCCGTAAAAACGGCTGCCCGACAAGGGGGGGGGGGGGTTTAAGAATCTGCATTGCCTGTAGACAATCATGAAAGCCAGCTCAATAAAGAACTATTAAGGTTGCTTTTGGACTGGACCTTGCTGATTCCTTACAGTCAGTCTGGTAACATCCCCGATGCGGCGGCATCCTTCTTTTCTCCTCCATATTATCACAACAACCCTGCAAGGTAGGTTGGGCTGTAAGAGTGTGTGACAGAGTGTGGATCTCAAGCTGTGTTTCCCGGCCAGTGGCGTAACTAGGCAAACTGGAGCCCTGGGCAAAACCTGGGTTTGATGCCCCCAGGCACGTGCCCAGTGCAACGCGCACCCCCCCTCTCGCCGCCTTGTAGCTACTCATAGTGGCGTATCTAGGCAAACTGGAGTTTGCCGCTCCCCCATGGGCAGCCGCCCTCCCCCACTGCGACCAAACAATGATTTTTTACACCAGGTTGTTTTAAAGTCACCATCACATTATAGAACATGCCCCAACCCTTCGGGGATGGGGCGGGATAGAAATTTGAAGCATAAATAAATAAATAAATAAATAAACCCACAAATCTGAACACAGCAATAGGCCATGCCACACAGCAGAAATAATTTTTTTTGAAAACATTTTCAAAATGCTTTCAAAATGTTTTATTACTGCTATGAAAAAGTTTTATGGTGTTGTCCAGTTCTCCCAATTGGGGGAAACAGCATCACCTTCAAAACGATGCTGGAATCCACCCCCAAACAGCATCATTTTCATTGGTGTTTAAACTAGGGAGCCCAGATTCTCCTTTTAAATCCACCTTAAATGGAGAATCCGGGGTCCCCAGTTTAAACAACATTGAAAGTGATGCTATTTTGGGGTTGATTCTCCCCCACCCTGAAACAGCATCACTTTCAATGTTTGGGGACCTCAGATTCTCCCTTTAAATCCATCCCCAAAGGGGGGGGGGGATTTAAAAGGAGAATCTGGGGGGTGCCTGTTGTCAGGAGTGCAATTGTTAAGCTAGCAGCACCAAATTTTCAGAGTATCTTCGTGAGACCCTACTGATGATACTACCCAGGTTTGGTGAAGTTTGGTTCAGGGTGTCCAAAGTTATGGACCGTCAAAGGTGTAGCCCCATCTCCTATTAGCTCCCATTGGAAACAATGGGGGATGGGGCACCCCCTTTGGGAGTCCATAACTTTGGACTCCCTGAACCAAACCTCAGCAAACCTGGGTAGTAGAATCAAGAGAGTCTCCCGAAACATCCCTGAAATGTTGTTGCTGCAAGCCTAAACACTGCCCGTCTGCAGGCCAAAAACAGAAAAACACTGAAAATGCAAAAAATCCCACAAACGAACCTGCAGTTTTTGCGCCCCCGACAAGGGGGTGCCCTGGGCAACTGCCCACTTTGCCCAATGGGAGGAACGCCTCTGAGCCCGGCACTCTACCCATTACACCACGCTGCCTTTCTGAGTATTCCTGCACCTGCAGATTTTTATGCCCAGCCACAGCTTTGAAACTACATACCTGCCTGCCGAGAGGATCTTCACCATCCAGCCTTCCCACCTCAGAGTCTTCCTCCCCTTCGACTTCTTCCTCGTCCTCGTCCTCATCCTCTTCGTCATCATCATCCTCGAAACAGCCAACCGCATCTACCGTTATAAGTTCCTCAGAGTCCTCTGGCCCACTCTGCTCCTTCTCGCCCAACCTCACCTGGCCAGACACAACAAGAAGGAACTCAGATGAAGATCAGGAAGTCCATCTGGGTGACACGTTTCTTTCGTGTGTTCTCTCTCTCTCTCTCTCTCTCTCTCTCTCTCTCGCTCTCGCTCTCTCTCTCTCTCACATGGCCCATTTCCCAACATGGGTCAGTCTCTTTCTCAAGCACTGCCTTATATTTCCTGTAACCAAATGACTGTAGGCCCAATTCCCACATCTATTCACTGGGATTCTGGTGTGCTGACCCAAAGGGGTCCTTCCCCTCCCCCCAGATAAGTATGAGGGAAGTGGAGCCCAGGGACAAAACGTCCTCCGGGTGCCCCCCACGGGTTGCTTGGCCCCACCCCATGCATTGCATAACCCCACCCCCAGTGCGTCTCCCCCCACCAAAAAACAACAACACAGCATCACTTTCAATGTTGTTTAAACTGGGGACCCCAGATTCTCCTTTTAAATCCACCTTAAAGGGAGAATCCGGGGTCCCCAGTTTAAACAACATTGAAAATGATGCTGTTTTGGGATGGATTCTCCCCCACCCTGAAACAGCATCACTTTCAATGTTTAAACTGAGGACCTCAGATTCTCCCTTTAAATCCATGTCAAAGGGGGTGGGTTTAAAAGAAGAATCTGGGGAAATT
The DNA here is from genome assembly GCF_021028975.2 of Sphaerodactylus townsendi. Taxonomy (NCBI): domain Eukaryota; kingdom Metazoa; phylum Chordata; class Lepidosauria; order Squamata; family Sphaerodactylidae; genus Sphaerodactylus; species Sphaerodactylus townsendi. The sequence goes on along the minus strand of NC_059436.1, from coordinate 50,622,928 downwards.
TGGGGGGTGGCTGCTGTCAGGGGTGCAATTGTTAAGCTAGCAGCACCAAAATTTCAGAGTATCTTAATGAGTCCCTACTGATGAGATACCACACAGGTTTGGTGAAGTTTGGTTCAGGGGATCCAAAGTTATGGACCCTCAAAGGTGTAGCCCCCATCTCCTATTAGCTCCCATTGGAAACAATGGGGGATGGGGTCACTCCCTATGGGAGTCCATAACTTTGGACTCCCTAAACCAAACCTCACCAAACCTGGGTGATATCATTAGGATAGTCTCCTGAAAAATCCCTGCAATTTTGGTGCTGCTAGCCTAAGAACTGTGCCCCGTGCAGGCCAAAAACAGAAAAAACACTGCAAATTAAAAAAAAAAACCACATGCATTTTTGGCGCCCCCCACAAGGTGGCGCCCTGGGCAACTGCCCACTTTGCCCAATGGGAGGAATGCCTCTGTCATCCTGCCCTCCCGCCAGACCACTGCACCACTGGTGGCTGGTAGCCATTACCTCCTTGGCCTTTTGCTTGTGCTCGGAAGACTTCATGTGCTCCACAAACTTGCGCGGGGTTTTAAAATGGCGGCTGCAGACAGTGCAAAAGGGCCGGAGGGAGCGCTTGGCAAGCTGGAGGAGGGCGGGGGGGGGGGGGAGGTAGAAGAGGAGATGGTATTTCTTCAAGGCTTGTCACTGCTTTTGATAAAAGTTGTCTTTTTAAAGTGTCCGGATGCGAGCCCCAACATGGCGCCCGGACTTGGGTGGCAGCCACGTGAGGGCCCCGTTCGCGGCCGGTAAGAGGCGACGCGCCACCGAGCCGAGCCGCCGCCGCCCCGCCCGATGGGACGCCGCTGCCCCGACACGGCGATTCCCCAACACCTGGACCGGACGCCGTGTCGATACATCGACCCACCAGCACTTCAACTGGGCGATCGACGATCCGTCGACGCACGCGCATCAGGCCGAGAGACTGAGGGGGCGGGGCTCTGAGCCCAGCCGGGCTTGCCCGGTTTCAGCTGAGCCTGATCAGGGGAGCCGACAGCTGGGACGAGGCAGAGAGATGAGGGGAGGAAGGGGATATAAGGGGGTGGGAAAGGACGCTCAGGGGCGTTGTCTGAGGGAAGAGGGTGGAGGAGAGAGTGGTGTGAAGGCAGGGAAAGAGAAGAGAGAAGCCCAGGAGGGCAGGGACTGGGAGAGTCTTGTATCCCAGTGGTGCTGGGGCTGGGTCCTGCTAGAACCCAACCCTGTGAAGGTGCAACAGGGGAGGGGGAGTAGGGAGCCCAGGAGGCGGGCTAGCCCTCGCTTCGTGAGGCAACGGGGCAGGGGGAAAAGGTGCCGTAAAGGGGTCAGGGTACGCCTAGCGCTGAGGCACCCTGTGGGCAAGGTTGTTTAAGAGCTCGGCTGGGGAGGAAAACCCCCAGGTAAAGGGAGGAGGGACGGCACACTCGCCCCAGGGGGACGGGCAGGCAGGGCAGGCGCCACAGAAAGCTCAGGGGTGGCTTCCAGCAATCCACAATCCTTTTGCCTGAGCTTTCCATTTGCCGCACGGGGATAATAAGACAGGGCTGTTGGAACGATTAAGATAATGCACGCAAATTATTTCAAGCACCTCCTAGGAGAAGTGCTGTAAAAATGCTGTTTGCTTAAAGAGAAACTTGGACACTCCCAGTGCCTAGAGCAGCCATTCTCAACCAGGGTTCCGTGGTACCCTGGGGTGCCGTGAGCATGTCCCAGGGGTACCGCGGCAACACTACCGCCCCCCCCCCCCTCATTTTTGTGGTGTCTCCCACCGGCGCCAGCAAGGACATAGAGCTGGCCCATGGGGAAGGGCCTGCCACAAGGTCAGCAGCCCCCCCCCCCCAGTGCTTCCCTTCACCCTGGGAGGGGAAGGTGGGGAGTGTGGCAAGCAGGGGCACTGGGAGGGGAAGGTGGAGGGTGGTGGCAGGGGTACCATGAGATATGAAGAGTGAGGTCAAGGGTACCCTGACCTCGAAAAGGTTGGGAAACACTGGCCTAGAGTCTCTCACGAGCAAGCATCTGACGTACAATTTGCAGAATCAAAAGGACAAATGACACGGCTGAGTATACAGAGCCCTGGCAAAATGGGCCTCAATTCTCAGGGACTATGCAATCCTAAACAGAACTGCATCCATCTAAGACCAGTGACTTCAATGGATTTAGAAGGATGTAACTCTGCATAAGATTGCCCTGTGATGGTTGTAAAGTTGGCAACGAGCCAGCATAGTTCAGCACAATTATCCCTGGCCGTCAAATCCCCAGGAAGCGGCATGAGGAGGAGATAGAGGAGACAACCACATGCAGAATTTGGTGGCAAAATTTAGTGCTTATGTGGTTAAAAGGCGTGGACAAGTAGGGCAATAAAAATGGGAACTTTGGATCAATGATTTTATCTTTTATTCAAATTTTATTCCAGTTTTTAACTATATTATAGTTTTTAACTATATTATGGTTTGGACAAACAGTCTTTGGAAACTGGTTACCTCAAATTTTATTTTGTATCTGGTCTGGAAATGTACTATCCGGATTTGATATTTGATATTTTCTGGTCTTTGACCGAAATAAAATATTGATTGATTGATCTGGTCTGGTCTGGTCTGACCAATTCTTTGCAAGCTTAGCGCATCCTGAGTCAATGGCAAAATTTAGCCACAAGATTATCCCAAAATGCTGTGCCATAGAAAACCAAATTCTCTGGTTTGTAAAAAGTAAAATGCAAATCTGCATAAATGTGCTCAGCTGGCAAAATTTTGTTTCTGTCAGAGACAAGGAGGACGCTGTGTTGGGAACACAGATTTTATCAGGCACTGAAGATTTAAAAAAAATTAAGAACAGGATTTCCAGCAAAGTCACTGGGTAATTCTTTTGCACCACATTTTCCTGATTTTTAGACACACACCTTACACTCAACAGAGAAGACCTGTTGTTCCCTAAGGAGCATTTTTCGCAACATATCAAGGACAATTTAAAGAAATGCCTACAGGTTACCACTGATGGGAAGCTGTTAAGACGTGCTAACATAAATAAACGACGTTGCTTAATGGATGACAGAGATGTGAGATATTTGGCTCTTACTTGGGTGGGGGGGGGGGGGGGTGGGGGGGGGGGGGGGTGGGGGGGGGGGGGGGTGGGGGGGGGGGGGGGTGGGGGGGGGGGGGGGTGGGGGGGGGGGGGGGTGGGGGGGGGGGGGGGTGGGGGGGGGGGGGGGTGGGGGGGGGGGGGGGTGGGGGGGGGGGGGGGTGGGGGGGGGGGGGGGTGGGGGGGGGGGGGGGTGGGGGGGGGGGGGGGTGGGGGGGGGGGGGGGTGGGGGGGGGGGGGGGTGGGGGGGGGGGGGGGTGGGGGGGGGGGGGGGTGGGGGGGGGGGGGGGTGGGGGGGGGGGGGGGTGGGGGGGGGGGGGGGTGGGGGGGGGGGGGGGTGGGGGGGGGGGGGGGTGGGGGGGGGGGGGGGTGGGGGGGGGGGGGGGTGGGGGGGGGGGGGGGTGGGGGGGGGGGGGGGTGGGGGGGGGGGGGGGTGGGGGGGGGGGGGGGTGGGGGGGGGGGGGGGTGGGGGGGGGGGGGGGTGGGGGGGGGGGGGGGTGGGGGGGGGGGGGGGTGGGGGGGGGGGGGGGTGGGGGGGGGGGGGGGTGGGGGGGGGGGGGGGTGGGGGGGGGGGGGGGTGGGGGGGGGGGGGGGTGGGGGGGGGGGGGGGTGGGGGGGGGGGGGGGTGGGGGGGGGGGGGGGTGGGGGGGGGGGGGGGTGGGGGGGGGGGGGGGTGGGGGGGGGGGGGGGTGGGGGGGGGGGGGGGTGGGGGGGGGGGGGGGTGGGGGGGGGGGGGGGTGGGGGGGGGGGGGGGTGGGGGGGGGGGGGGGTGGGGGGGGGGGGGGGTGGGGGGGGGGGGGGGTGGGGGGGGGGGGGGGTGGGGGGGGGGGGGGGTGGGGGGGGGGGGGGGTGGGGGGGGGGGGGGGTGGGGGGGGGGGGGGGTGGGGGGGGGGGGGGGTGGGGGGGGGGGGGGGTGGGGGGGGGGGGGGGTGGGGGGGGGGGGGGGTGGGGGGGGGGGGGGGTGGGGGGGGGGGGGGGTGGGGGGGGGGGGGGGTGGGGGGGGGGGGGGGTGGGGGGGGGGGGGGGTGGGGGGGGGGGGGGGTGGGGGGGGGGGGGGGTGGGGGGGGGGGGGGGTGGGGGGGGGGGGGGGTGGGGGGGGGGGGGGGTGGGGGGGGGGGGGGGTGGGGGGGGGGGGGGGTGGGGGGGGGGGGGGGTGGGGGGGGGGGGGGGTGGGGGGGGGGGGGGGTGGGGGGGGGGGGGGGTGGGGGGGGGGGGGGGTGGGGGGGGGGGGGGGTGGGGGGGGGGGGGGGTGGGGGGGGGGGGGGGTGGGGGGGGGGGGGGGTGGGGGGGGGGGGGGGTGGGGGGGGGGGGGGGTGGGGGGGGGGGGGGGTGGGGGGGGGGGGGGGTGGGGGGGGGGGGGGGTGGGGGGGGGGGGGGGTGGGGGGGGGGGGGGGTGGGGGGGGGGGGGGGTGGGGGGGGGGGGGGGTGGGGGGGGGGGGGGGTGGGGGGGGGGGGGGGTGGGGGGGGGGGGGGGTGGGGGGGGGGGGGGGTGGGGGGGGGGGGGGGTGGGGGGGGGGGGGGGTGGGGGGGGGGGGGGGTGGGGGGGGGGGGGGGTGGGGGGGGGGGGGGGTGGGGGGGGGGGGGGGTGGGGGGGGGGGGGGGTGGGGGGGGGGGGGGGTGGGGGGGGGGGGGGGTGGGGGGGGGGGGGGGTGGGGGGGGGGGGGGGTGGGGGGGGGGGGGGGTGGGGGGGGGGGGGGGTGGGGGGGGGGGGGGGTGGGGGGGGGGGGGGGTGGGGGGGGGGGGGGGTGGGGGGGGGGGGGGGTGGGGGGGGGGGGGGGTGGGGGGGGGGGGGGGTGGGGGGGGGGGGGGGTGGGGGGGGGGGGGGGTGGGGGGGGGGGGGGGTGGGGGGGGGGGGGGGTGGGGGGGGGGGGGGGTGGGGGGGGGGGGGGGTGGGGGGGGGGGGGGGTGGGGGGGGGGGGGGGTGGGGGGGGGGGGGGGTGGGGGGGGGGGGGGGTGGGGGGGGGGGGGGGTGGGGGGGGGGGGGGGTGGGGGGGGGGGGGGGTGGGGGGGGGGGGGGGTGGGGGGGGGGGGGGGTGGGGGGGGGGGGGGGTGGGGGGGGGGGGGGGTGGGGGGGGGGGGGGGTGGGGGGGGGGGGGGGTGGGGGGGGGGGGGGGTGGGGGGGGGGGGGGGTGGGGGGGGGGGGGGGTGGGGGGGGGGGGGGGTGGGGGGGGGGGGGGGTGGGGGGGGGGGGGGGTGGGGGGGGGGGGGGGTGGGGGGGGGGGGGGGTGGGGGGGGGGGGGGGTGGGGGGGGGGGGGGGTGGGGGGGGGGGGGGGTGGGGGGGGGGGGGGGTGGGGGGGGGGGGGGGTGGGGGGGGGGGGGGGTGGGGGGGGGGGGGGGTGGGGGGGGGGGGGGGTGGGGGGGGGGGGGGGTGGGGGGGGGGGGGGGTGGGGGGGGGGGGGGGTGGGGGGGGGGGGGGGTGGGGGGGGGGGGGGGTGGGGGGGGGGGGGGGTGGGGGGGGGGGGGGGTGGGGGGGGGGGGGGGTGGGGGGGGGGGGGGGTGGGGGGGGGGGGGGGTGGGGGGGGGGGGGGGTGGGGGGGGGGGGGGGTGGGGGGGGGGGGGGGTGGGGGGGGGGGGGGGTGGGGGGGGGGGGGGGTGGGGGGGGGGGGGGGTGGGGGGGGGGGGGGGTGGGGGGGGGGGGGGGTGGGGGGGGGGGGGGGTGGGGGGGGGGGGGGGTGGGGGGGGGGGGGGGTGGGGGGGGGGGGGGGTGGGGGGGGGGGGGGGTGGGGGGGGGGGGGGGTGGGGGGGGGGGGGGGTGGGGGGGGGGGGGGGTGGGGGGGGGGGGGGGTGGGGGGGGGGGGGGGTGGGGGGGGGGGGGGGTGGGGGGGGGGGGGGGTGGGGGGGGGGGGGGGTGGGGGGGGGGGGGGGTGGGGGGGGGGGGGGGTGGGGGGGGGGGGGGGTGGGGGGGGGGGGGGGTGGGGGGGGGGGGGGGTGGGGGGGGGGGGGGGTGGGGGGGGGGGGGGGTGGGGGGGGGGGGGGGTGGGGGGGGGGGGGGGTGGGGGGGGGGGGGGGTGGGGGGGGGGGGGGGTGGGGGGGGGGGGGGGTGGGGGGGGGGGGGGGTGGGGGGGGGGGGGGGTGGGGGGGGGGGGGGGTGGGGGGGGGGGGGGGTGGGGGGGGGGGGGGGTGGGGGGGGGGGGGGGTGGGGGGGGGGGGGGGTGGGGGGGGGGGGGGGTGGGGGGGGGGGGGGGTGGGGGGGGGGGGGGGTGGGGGGGGGGGGGGGTGGGGGGGGGGGGGGGTGGGGGGGGGGGGGGGTGGGGGGGGGGGGGGGTGGGGGGGGGGGGGGGTGGGGGGGGGGGGGGGTGGGGGGGGGGGGGGGTGGGGGGGGGGGGGGGTGGGGGGGGGGGGGGGTGGGGGGGGGGGGGGGTGGGGGGGGGGGGGGGTGGGGGGGGGGGGGGGTGGGGGGGGGGGGGGGTGGGGGGGGGGGGGGGTGGGGGGGGGGGGGGGTGGGGGGGGGGGGGGGTGGGGGGGGGGGGGGGTGGGGGGGGGGGGGGGTGGGGGGGGGGGGGGGTGGGGGGGGGGGGGGGTGGGGGGGGGGGGGGGTGGGGGGGGGGGGGGGTGGGGGGGGGGGGGGGTGGGGGGGGGGGGGGGTGGGGGGGGGGGGGGGTGGGGGGGGGGGGGGGTGGGGGGGGGGGGGGGTGGGGGGGGGGGGGGGTGGGGGGGGGGGGGGGTGGGGGGGGGGGGGGGTGGGGGGGGGGGGGGGTGGGGGGGGGGGGGGGTGGGGGGGGGGGGGGGTGGGGGGGGGGGGGGGTGGGGGGGGGGGGGGGTGGGGGGGGGGGGGGGTGGGGGGGGGGGGGGGTGGGGGGGGGGGGGGGTGGGGGGGGGGGGGGGTGGGGGGGGGGGGGGGTGGGGGGGGGGGGGGGTGGGGGGGGGGGGGGGTGGGGGGGGGGGGGGGTGGGGGGGGGGGGGGGTGGGGGGGGGGGGGGGTGGGGGGGGGGGGGGGTGGGGGGGGGGGGGGGTGGGGGGGGGGGGGGGTGGGGGGGGGGGGGGGTGGGGGGGGGGGGGGGTGGGGGGGGGGGGGGGTGGGGGGGGGGGGGGGTGGGGGGGGGGGGGGGTGGGGGGGGGGGGGGGTGGGGGGGGGGGGGGGTGGGGGGGGGGGGGGGTGGGGGGGGGGGGGGGTGGGGGGGGGGGGGGGTGGGGGGGGGGGGGGGTGGGGGGGGGGGGGGGTGGGGGGGGGGGGGGGTGGGGGGGGGGGGGGGTGGGGGGGGGGGGGGGTGGGGGGGGGGGGGGGTGGGGGGGGGGGGGGGTGGGGGGGGGGGGGGGTGGGGGGGGGGGGGGGTGGGGGGGGGGGGGGGTGGGGGGGGGGGGGGGTGGGGGGGGGGGGGGGTGGGGGGGGGGGGGGGTGGGGGGGGGGGGGGGTGGGGGGGGGGGGGGGTGGGGGGGGGGGGGGGTGGGGGGGGGGGGGGGTGGGGGGGGGGGGGGGTGGGGGGGGGGGGGGGTGGGGGGGGGGGGGGGTGGGGGGGGGGGGGGGTGGGGGGGGGGGGGGGTGGGGGGGGGGGGGGGTGGGGGGGGGGGGGGGTGGGGGGGGGGGGGGGTGGGGGGGGGGGGGGGTGGGGGGGGGGGGGGGTGGGGGGGGGGGGGGGTGGGGGGGGGGGGGGGTGGGGGGGGGGGGGGGTGGGGGGGGGGGGGGGTGGGGGGGGGGGGGGGTGGGGGGGGGGGGGGGTGGGGGGGGGGGGGGGTGGGGGGGGGGGGGGGTGGGGGGGGGGGGGGGTGGGGGGGGGGGGGGGTGGGGGGGGGGGGGGGTGGGGGGGGGGGGGGGTGGGGGGGGGGGGGGGTGGGGGGGGGGGGGGGTGGGGGGGGGGGGGGGTGGGGGGGGGGGGGGGTGGGGGGGGGGGGGGGTGGGGGGGGGGGGGGGTGGGGGGGGGGGGGGGTGGGGGGGGGGGGGGGTGGGGGGGGGGGGGGGTGGGGGGGGGGGGGGGTGGGGGGGGGGGGGGGTGGGGGGGGGGGGGGGTGGGGGGGGGGGGGGGTGGGGGGGGGGGGGGGTGGGGGGGGGGGGGGGTGGGGGGGGGGGGGGGTGGGGGGGGGGGGGGGTGGGGGGGGGGGGGGGTGGGGGGGGGGGGGGGTGGGGGGGGGGGGGGGTGGGGGGGGGGGGGGGTGGGGGGGGGGGGGGGTGGGGGGGGGGGGGGGTGGGGGGGGGGGGGGGTGGGGGGGGGGGGGGGTGGGGGGGGGGGGGGGTGGGGGGGGGGGGGGGTGGGGGGGGGGGGGGGTGGGGGGGGGGGGGGGTGGGGGGGGGGGGGGGTGGGGGGGGGGGGGGGTGGGGGGGGGGGGGGGTGGGGGGGGGGGGGGGTGGGGGGGGGGGGGGGTGGGGGGGGGGGGGGGTGGGGGGGGGGGGGGGTGGGGGGGGGGGGGGGTGGGGGGGGGGGGGGGTGGGGGGGGGGGGGGGTGGGGGGGGGGGGGGGTGGGGGGGGGGGGGGGTGGGGGGGGGGGGGGGTGGGGGGGGGGGGGGGTGGGGGGGGGGGGGGGTGGGGGGGGGGGGGGGTGGGGGGGGGGGGGGGTGGGGGGGGGGGGGGGTGGGGGGGGGGGGGGGTGGGGGGGGGGGGGGGTGGGGGGGGGGGGGGGTGGGGGGGGGGGGGGGTGGGGGGGGGGGGGGGTGGGGGGGGGGGGGGGTGGGGGGGGGGGGGGGTGGGGGGGGGGGGGGGTGGGGGGGGGGGGGGGTGGGGGGGGGGGGGGGTGGGGGGGGGGGGGGGTGGGGGGGGGGGGGGGTGGGGGGGGGGGGGGGTGGGGGGGGGGGGGGGTGGGGGGGGGGGGGGGTGGGGGGGGGGGGGGGTGGGGGGGGGGGGGGGTGGGGGGGGGGGGGGGTGGGGGGGGGGGGGGGTGGGGGGGGGGGGGGGTGGGGGGGGGGGGGGGTGGGGGGGGGGGGGGGTGGGGGGGGGGGGGGGTGGGGGGGGGGGGGGGTGGGGGGGGGGGGGGGTGGGGGGGGGGGGGGGTGGGGGGGGGGGGGGGTGGGGGGGGGGGGGGGTGGGGGGGGGGGGGGGTGGGGGGGGGGGGGGGTGGGGGGGGGGGGGGGTGGGGGGGGGGGGGGGTGGGGGGGGGGGGGGGTGGGGGGGGGGGGGGGTGGGGGGGGGGGGGGGTGGGGGGGGGGGGGGGTGGGGGGGGGGGGGGGTGGGGGGGGGGGGGGGTGGGGGGGGGGGGGGGTGGGGGGGGGGGGGGGTGGGGGGGGGGGGGGGTGGGGGGGGGGGGGGGTGGGGGGGGGGGGGGGTGGGGGGGGGGGGGGGTGGGGGGGGGGGGGGGTGGGGGGGGGGGGGGGTGGGGGGGGGGGGGGGTGGGGGGGGGGGGGGGTGGGGGGGGGGGGGGGTGGGGGGGGGGGGGGGTGGGGGGGGGGGGGGGTGGGGGGGGGGGGGGGTGGGGGGGGGGGGGGGTGGGGGGGGGGGGGGGTGGGGGGGGGGGGGGGTGGGGGGGGGGGGGGGTGGGGGGGGGGGGGGGTGGGGGGGGGGGGGGGTGGGGGGGGGGGGGGGTGGGGGGGGGGGGGGGTGGGGGGGGGGGGGGGTGGGGGGGGGGGGGGGTGGGGGGGGGGGGGGGTGGGGGGGGGGGGGGGTGGGGGGGGGGGGGGGTGGGGGGGGGGGGGGGTGGGGGGGGGGGGGGGTGGGGGGGGGGGGGGGTGGGGGGGGGGGGGGGTGGGGGGGGGGGGGGGTGGGGGGGGGGGGGGGTGGGGGGGGGGGGGGGTGGGGGGGGGGGGGGGTGGGGGGGGGGGGGGGTGGGGGGGGGGGGGGGTGGGGGGGGGGGGGGGTGGGGGGGGGGGGGGGTGGGGGGGGGGGGGGGTGGGGGGGGGGGGGGGTGGGGGGGGGGGGGGGTGGGGGGGGGGGGGGGTGGGGGGGGGGGGGGGTGGGGGGGGGGGGGGGTGGGGGGGGGGGGGGGTGGGGGGGGGGGGGGGTGGGGGGGGGGGGGGGTGGGGGGGGGGGGGGGTGGGGGGGGGGGGGGGTGGGGGGGGGGGGGGGTGGGGGGGGGGGGGGGTGGGGGGGGGGGGGGGTGGGGGGGGGGGGGGGTGGGGGGGGGGGGGGGTGGGGGGGGGGGGGGGTGGGGGGGGGGGGGGGTGGGGGGGGGGGGGGGTGGGGGGGGGGGGGGGTGGGGGGGGGGGGGGGTGGGGGGGGGGGGGGGTGGGGGGGGGGGGGGGTGGGGGGGGGGGGGGGTGGGGGGGGGGGGGGGTGGGGGGGGGGGGGGGTGGGGGGGGGGGGGGGTGGGGGGGGGGGGGGGTGGGGGGGGGGGGGGGTGGGGGGGGGGGGGGGTGGGGGGGGGGGGGGGTGGGGGGGGGGGGGGGTGGGGGGGGGGGGGGGTGGGGGGGGGGGGGGGTGGGGGGGGGGGGGGGTGGGGGGGGGGGGGGGTGGGGGGGGGGGGGGGTGGGGGGGGGGGGGGGTGGGGGGGGGGGGGGGTGGGGGGGGGGGGGGGTGGGGGGGGGGGGGGGTGGGGGGGGGGGGGGGTGGGGGGGGGGGGGGGTGGGGGGGGGGGGGGGTGGGGGGGGGGGGGGGTGGGGGGGGGGGGGGGTGGGGGGGGGGGGGGGTGGGGGGGGGGGGGGGTGGGGGGGGGGGGGGGTGGGGGGGGGGGGGGGTGGGGGGGGGGGGGGGTGGGGGGGGGGGGGGGTGGGGGGGGGGGGGGGTGGGGGGGGGGGGGGGTGGGGGGGGGGGGGGGTGGGGGGGGGGGGGGGTGGGGGGGGGGGGGGGTGGGGGGGGGGGGGGGTGGGGGGGGGGGGGGGTGGGGGGGGGGGGGGGTGGGGGGGGGGGGGGGTGGGGGGGGGGGGGGGTGGGGGGGGGGGGGGGTGGGGGGGGGGGGGGGTGGGGGGGGGGGGGGGTGGGGGGGGGGGGGGGTGGGGGGGGGGGGGGGTGGGGGGGGGGGGGGGTGGGGGGGGGGGGGGGTGGGGGGGGGGGGGGGTGGGGGGGGGGGGGGGTGGGGGGGGGGGGGGGTGGGGGGGGGGGGGGGTGGGGGGGGGGGGGGGTGGGGGGGGGGGGGGGTGGGGGGGGGGGGGGGTGGGGGGGGGGGGGGGTGGGGGGGGGGGGGGGTGGGGGGGGGGGGGGGTGGGGGGGGGGGGGGGTGGGGGGGGGGGGGGGTGGGGGGGGGGGGGGGTGGGGGGGGGGGGGGGTGGGGGGGGGGGGGGGTGGGGGGGGGGGGGGGTGGGGGGGGGGGGGGGTGGGGGGGGGGGGGGGTGGGGGGGGGGGGGGGTGGGGGGGGGGGGGGGTGGGGGGGGGGGGGGGTGGGGGGGGGGGGGGGTGGGGGGGGGGGGGGGTGGGGGGGGGGGGGGGTGGGGGGGGGGGGGGGTGGGGGGGGGGGGGGGTGGGGGGGGGGGGGGGTGGGGGGGGGGGGGGGTGGGGGGGGGGGGGGGTGGGGGGGGGGGGGGGTGGGGGGGGGGGGGGGTGGGGGGGGGGGGGGGTGGGGGGGGGGGGGGGTGGGGGGGGGGGGGGGTGGGGGGGGGGGGGGGTGGGGGGGGGGGGGGGTGGGGGGGGGGGGGGGTGGGGGGGGGGGGGGGTGGGGGGGGGGGGGGGTGGGGGGGGGGGGGGGTGGGGGGGGGGGGGGGTGGGGGGGGGGGGGGGTGGGGGGGGGGGGGGGTGGGGGGGGGGGGGGGTGGGGGGGGGGGGGGGTGGGGGGGGGGGGGGGTGGGGGGGGGGGGGGGTGGGGGGGGGGGGGGGTGGGGGGGGGGGGGGGTGGGGGGGGGGGGGGGTGGGGGGGGGGGGGGGTGGGGGGGGGGGGGGGTGGGGGGGGGGGGGGGTGGGGGGGGGGGGGGGTGGGGGGGGGGGGGGGTGGGGGGGGGGGGGGGTGGGGGGGGGGGGGGGTGGGGGGGGGGGGGGGTGGGGGGGGGGGGGGGTGGGGGGGGGGGGGGGTGGGGGGGGGGGGGGGTGGGGGGGGGGGGGGGTGGGGGGGGGGGGGGGTGGGGGGGGGGGGGGGTGGGGGGGGGGGGGGGTGGGGGGGGGGGGGGGTGGGGGGGGGGGGGGGTGGGGGGGGGGGGGGGTGGGGGGGGGGGGGGGTGGGGGGGGGGGGGGGTGGGGGGGGGGGGGGGTGGGGGGGGGGGGGGGTGGGGGGGGGGGGGGGTGGGGGGGGGGGGGGGTGGGGGGGGGGGGGGGTGGGGGGGGGGGGGGGTGGGGGGGGGGGGGGGTGGGGGGGGGGGGGGGTGGGGGGGGGGGGGGGTGGGGGGGGGGGGGGGTGGGGGGGGGGGGGGGTGGGGGGGGGGGGGGGTGGGGGGGGGGGGGGGTGGGGGGGGGGGGGGGTGGGGGGGGGGGGGGGTGGGGGGGGGGGGGGGTGGGGGGGGGGGGGGGTGGGGGGGGGGGGGGGTGGGGGGGGGGGGGGGTGGGGGGGGGGGGGGGTGGGGGGGGGGGGGGGTGGGGGGGGGGGGGGGTGGGGGGGGGGGGGGGTGGGGGGGGGGGGGGGTGGGGGGGGGGGGGGGTGGGGGGGGGGGGGGGTGGGGGGGGGGGGGGGTGGGGGGGGGGGGGGGTGGGGGGGGGGGGGGGTGGGGGGGGGGGGGGGTGGGGGGGGGGGGGGGTGGGGGGGGGGGGGGGTGGGGGGGGGGGGGGGTGGGGGGGGGGGGGGGTGGGGGGGGGGGGGGGTGGGGGGGGGGGGGGGTGGGGGGGGGGGGGGGTGGGGGGGGGGGGGGGTGGGGGGGGGGGGGGGTGGGGGGGGGGGGGGGTGGGGGGGGGGGGGGGTGGGGGGGGGGGGGGGTGGGGGGGGGGGGGGGTGGGGGGGGGGGGGGGTGGGGGGGGGGGGGGGTGGGGGGGGGGGGGGGTGGGGGGGGGGGGGGGTGGGGGGGGGGGGGGGTGGGGGGGGGGGGGGGTGGGGGGGGGGGGGGGTGGGGGGGGGGGGGGGTGGGGGGGGGGGGGGGTGGGGGGGGGGGGGGGTGGGGGGGGGGGGGGGTGGGGGGGGGGGGGGGTGGGGGGGGGGGGGGGTGGGGGGGGGGGGGGGTGGGGGGGGGGGGGGGTGGGGGGGGGGGGGGGTGGGGGGGGGGGGGGGTGGGGGGGGGGGGGGGTGGGGGGGGGGGGGGGTGGGGGGGGGGGGGGGTGGGGGGGGGGGGGGGTGGGGGGGGGGGGGGGTGGGGGGGGGGGGGGGTGGGGGGGGGGGGGGGTGGGGGGGGGGGGGGGTGGGGGGGGGGGGGGGTGGGGGGGGGGGGGGGTGGGGGGGGGGGGGGGTGGGGGGGGGGGGGGGTGGGGGGGGGGGGGGGTGGGGGGGGGGGGGGGTGGGGGGGGGGGGGGGTGGGGGGGGGGGGGGGTGGGGGGGGGGGGGGGTGGGGGGGGGGGGGGGTGGGGGGGGGGGGGGGTGGGGGGGGGGGGGGGTGGGGGGGGGGGGGGGTGGGGGGGGGGGGGGGTGGGGGGGGGGGGGGGTGGGGGGGGGGGGGGGTGGGGGGGGGGGGGGGTGGGGGGGGGGGGGGGTGGGGGGGGGGGGGGGTGGGGGGGGGGGGGGGTGGGGGGGGGGGGGGGTGGGGGGGGGGGGGGGTGGGGGGGGGGGGGGGTGGGGGGGGGGGGGGGTGGGGGGGGGGGGGGGTGGGGGGGGGGGGGGGTGGGGGGGGGGGGGGGTGGGGGGGGGGGGGGGTGGGGGGGGGGGGGGGTGGGGGGGGGGGGGGGTGGGGGGGGGGGGGGGTGGGGGGGGGGGGGGGTGGGGGGGGGGGGGGGTGGGGGGGGGGGGGGGTGGGGGGGGGGGGGGGTGGGGGGGGGGGGGGGTGGGGGGGGGGGGGGGTGGGGGGGGGGGGGGGTGGGGGGGGGGGGGGGTGGGGGGGGGGGGGGGTGGGGGGGGGGGGGGGTGGGGGGGGGGGGGGGTGGGGGGGGGGGGGGGTGGGGGGGGGGGGGGGTGGGGGGGGGGGGGGGTGGGGGGGGGGGGGGGTGGGGGGGGGGGGGGGTGGGGGGGGGGGGGGGTGGGGGGGGGGGGGGGTGGGGGGGGGGGGGGGTGGGGGGGGGGGGGGGTGGGGGGGGGGGGGGGTGGGGGGGGGGGGGGGTGGGGGGGGGGGGGGGTGGGGGGGGGGGGGGGTGGGGGGGGGGGGGGGTGGGGGGGGGGGGGGGTGGGGGGGGGGGGGGGTGGGGGGGGGGGGGGGTGGGGGGGGGGGGGGGTGGGGGGGGGGGGGGGTGGGGGGGGGGGGGGGTGGGGGGGGGGGGGGGTGGGGGGGGGGGGGGGTGGGGGGGGGGGGGGGTGGGGGGGGGGGGGGGTGGGGGGGGGGGGGGGTGGGGGGGGGGGGGGGTGGGGGGGGGGGGGGGTGGGGGGGGGGGGGGGTGGGGGGGGGGGGGGGTGGGGGGGGGGGGGGGTGGGGGGGGGGGGGGGTGGGGGGGGGGGGGGGTGGGGGGGGGGGGGGGTGGGGGGGGGGGGGGGTGGGGGGGGGGGGGGGTGGGGGGGGGGGGGGGTGGGGGGGGGGGGGGGTGGGGGGGGGGGGGGGTGGGGGGGGGGGGGGGTGGGGGGGGGGGGGGGTGGGGGGGGGGGGGGGTGGGGGGGGGGGGGGGTGGGGGGGGGGGGGGGTGGGGGGGGGGGGGGGTGGGGGGGGGGGGGGGTGGGGGGGGGGGGGGGTGGGGGGGGGGGGGGGTGGGGGGGGGGGGGGGTGGGGGGGGGGGGGGGTGGGGGGGGGGGGGGGTGGGGGGGGGGGGGGGTGGGGGGGGGGGGGGGTGGGGGGGGGGGGGGGTGGGGGGGGGGGGGGGTGGGGGGGGGGGGGGGTGGGGGGGGGGGGGGGTGGGGGGGGGGGGGGGTGGGGGGGGGGGGGGGTGGGGGGGGGGGGGGGTGGGGGGGGGGGGGGGTGGGGGGGGGGGGGGGTGGGGGGGGGGGGGGGTGGGGGGGGGGGGGGGTGGGGGGGGGGGGGGGTGGGGGGGGGGGGGGGTGGGGGGGGGGGGGGGTGGGGGGGGGGGGGGGTGGGGGGGGGGGGGGGTGGGGGGGGGGGGGGGTGGGGGGGGGGGGGGGTGGGGGGGGGGGGGGGTGGGGGGGGGGGGGGGTGGGGGGGGGGGGGGGTGGGGGGGGGGGGGGGTGGGGGGGGGGGGGGGTGGGGGGGGGGGGGGGTGGGGGGGGGGGGGGGTGGGGGGGGGGGGGGGTGGGGGGGGGGGGGGGTGGGGGGGGGGGGGGGTGGGGGGGGGGGGGGGTGGGGGGGGGGGGGGGTGGGGGGGGGGGGGGGTGGGGGGGGGGGGGGGTGGGGGGGGGGGGGGGTGGGGGGGGGGGGGGGTGGGGGGGGGGGGGGGTGGGGGGGGGGGGGGGTGGGGGGGGGGGGGGGTGGGGGGGGGGGGGGGTGGGGGGGGGGGGGGGTGGGGGGGGGGGGGGGTGGGGGGGGGGGGGGGTGGGGGGGGGGGGGGGTGGGGGGGGGGGGGGGTGGGGGGGGGGGGGGGTGGGGGGGGGGGGGGGTGGGGGGGGGGGGGGGTGGGGGGGGGGGGGGGTGGGGGGGGGGGGGGGTGGGGGGGGGGGGGGGTGGGGGGGGGGGGGGGTGGGGGGGGGGGGGGGTGGGGGGGGGGGGGGGTGGGGGGGGGGGGGGGTGGGGGGGGGGGGGGGTGGGGGGGGGGGGGGGTGGGGGGGGGGGGGGGTGGGGGGGGGGGGGGGTGGGGGGGGGGGGGGGTGGGGGGGGGGGGGGGTGGGGGGGGGGGGGGGTGGGGGGGGGGGGGGGTGGGGGGGGGGGGGGGTGGGGGGGGGGGGGGGTGGGGGGGGGGGGGGGTGGGGGGGGGGGGGGGTGGGGGGGGGGGGGGGTGGGGGGGGGGGGGGGTGGGGGGGGGGGGGGGTGGGGGGGGGGGGGGGTGGGGGGGGGGGGGGGTGGGGGGGGGGGGGGGTGGGGGGGGGGGGGGGTGGGGGGGGGGGGGGGTGGGGGGGGGGGGGGGTGGGGGGGGGGGGGGGTGGGGGGGGGGGGGGGTGGGGGGGGGGGGGGGTGGGGGGGGGGGGGGGTGGGGGGGGGGGGGGGTGGGGGGGGGGGGGGGTGGGGGGGGGGGGGGGTGGGGGGGGGGGGGGGTGGGGGGGGGGGGGGGTGGGGGGGGGGGGGGGTGGGGGGGGGGGGGGGTGGGGGGGGGGGGGGGTGGGGGGGGGGGGGGGTGGGGGGGGGGGGGGGTGGGGGGGGGGGGGGGTGGGGGGGGGGGGGGGTGGGGGGGGGGGGGGGTGGGGGGGGGGGGGGGTGGGGGGGGGGGGGGGTGGGGGGGGGGGGGGGTGGGGGGGGGGGGGGGTGGGGGGGGGGGGGGGTGGGGGGGGGGGGGGGTGGGGGGGGGGGGGGGTGGGGGGGGGGGGGGGTGGGGGGGGGGGGGGGTGGGGGGGGGGGGGGGTGGGGGGGGGGGGGGGTGGGGGGGGGGGGGGGTGGGGGGGGGGGGGGGTGGGGGGGGGGGGGGGTGGGGGGGGGGGGGGGTGGGGGGGGGGGGGGGTGGGGGGGGGGGGGGGTGGGGGGGGGGGGGGGTGGGGGGGGGGGGGGGTGGGGGGGGGGGGGGGTGGGGGGGGGGGGGGGTGGGGGGGGGGGGGGGTGGGGGGGGGGGGGGGTGGGGGGGGGGGGGGGTGGGGGGGGGGGGGGGTGGGGGGGGGGGGGGGTGGGGGGGGGGGGGGGTGGGGGGGGGGGGGGGTGGGGGGGGGGGGGGGTGGGGGGGGGGGGGGGTGGGGGGGGGGGGGGGTGGGGGGGGGGGGGGGTGGGGGGGGGGGGGGGTGGGGGGGGGGGGGGGTGGGGGGGGGGGGGGGTGGGGGGGGGGGGGGGTGGGGGGGGGGGGGGGTGGGGGGGGGGGGGGGTGGGGGGGGGGGGGGGTGGGGGGGGGGGGGGGTGGGGGGGGGGGGGGGTGGGGGGGGGGGGGGGTGGGGGGGGGGGGGGGTGGGGGGGGGGGGGGGTGGGGGGGGGGGGGGGTGGGGGGGGGGGGGGGTGGGGGGGGGGGGGGGTGGGGGGGGGGGGGGGTGGGGGGGGGGGGGGGTGGGGGGGGGGGGGGGTGGGGGGGGGGGGGGGTGGGGGGGGGGGGGGGTGGGGGGGGGGGGGGGTGGGGGGGGGGGGGGGTGGGGGGGGGGGGGGGTGGGGGGGGGGGGGGGTGGGGGGGGGGGGGGGTGGGGGGGGGGGGGGGTGGGGGGGGGGGGGGGTGGGGGGGGGGGGGGGTGGGGGGGGGGGGGGGTGGGGGGGGGGGGGGGTGGGGGGGGGGGGGGGTGGGGGGGGGGGGGGGTGGGGGGGGGGGGGGGTGGGGGGGGGGGGGGGTGGGGGGGGGGGGGGGTGGGGGGGGGGGGGGGTGGGGGGGGGGGGGGGTGGGGGGGGGGGGGGGTGGGGGGGGGGGGGGGTGGGGGGGGGGGGGGGTGGGGGGGGGGGGGGGTGGGGGGGGGGGGGGGTGGGGGGGGGGGGGGGTGGGGGGGGGGGGGGGTGGGGGGGGGGGGGGGTGGGGGGGGGGGGGGGTGGGGGGGGGGGGGGGTGGGGGGGGGGGGGGGTGGGGGGGGGGGGGGGTGGGGGGGGGGGGGGGTGGGGGGGGGGGGGGGTGGGGGGGGGGGGGGGTGGGGGGGGGGGGGGGTGGGGGGGGGGGGGGGTGGGGGGGGGGGGGGGTGGGGGGGGGGGGGGGTGGGGGGGGGGGGGGGTGGGGGGGGGGGGGGGTGGGGGGGGGGGGGGGTGGGGGGGGGGGGGGGTGGGGGGGGGGGGGGGTGGGGGGGGGGGGGGGTGGGGGGGGGGGGGGGTGGGGGGGGGGGGGGGTGGGGGGGGGGGGGGGTGGGGGGGGGGGGGGGTGGGGGGGGGGGGGGGTGGGGGGGGGGGGGGGTGGGGGGGGGGGGGGGTGGGGGGGGGGGGGGGTGGGGGGGGGGGGGGGTGGGGGGGGGGGGGGGTGGGGGGGGGGGGGGGTGGGGGGGGGGGGGGGTGGGGGGGGGGGGGGGTGGGGGGGGGGGGGGGTGGGGGGGGGGGGGGGTGGGGGGGGGGGGGGGTGGGGGGGGGGGGGGGTGGGGGGGGGGGGGGGTGGGGGGGGGGGGGGGTGGGGGGGGGGGGGGGTGGGGGGGGGGGGGGGTGGGGGGGGGGGGGGGTGGGGGGGGGGGGGGGTGGGGGGGGGGGGGGGTGGGGGGGGGGGGGGGTGGGGGGGGGGGGGGGTGGGGGGGGGGGGGGGTGGGGGGGGGGGGGGGTGGGGGGGGGGGGGGGTGGGGGGGGGGGGGGGTGGGGGGGGGGGGGGGTGGGGGGGGGGGGGGGTGGGGGGGGGGGGGGGTGGGGGGGGGGGGGGGTGGGGGGGGGGGGGGGTGGGGGGGGGGGGGGGTGGGGGGGGGGGGGGGTGGGGGGGGGGGGGGGTGGGGGGGGGGGGGGGTGGGGGGGGGGGGGGGTGGGGGGGGGGGGGGGTGGGGGGGGGGGGGGGTGGGGGGGGGGGGGGGTGGGGGGGGGGGGGGGTGGGGGGGGGGGGGGGTGGGGGGGGGGGGGGGTGGGGGGGGGGGGGGGTGGGGGGGGGGGGGGGTGGGGGGGGGGGGGGGTGGGGGGGGGGGGGGGTGGGGGGGGGGGGGGGTGGGGGGGGGGGGGGGTGGGGGGGGGGGGGGGTGGGGGGGGGGGGGGGTGGGGGGGGGGGGGGGTGGGGGGGGGGGGGGGTGGGGGGGGGGGGGGGTGGGGGGGGGGGGGGGTGGGGGGGGGGGGGGGTGGGGGGGGGGGGGGGTGGGGGGGGGGGGGGGTGGGGGGGGGGGGGGGTGGGGGGGGGGGGGGGTGGGGGGGGGGGGGGGTGGGGGGGGGGGGGGGTGGGGGGGGGGGGGGGTGGGGGGGGGGGGGGGTGGGGGGGGGGGGGGGTGGGGGGGGGGGGGGGTGGGGGGGGGGGGGGGTGGGGGGGGGGGGGGGTGGGGGGGGGGGGGGGTGGGGGGGGGGGGGGGTGGGGGGGGGGGGGGGTGGGGGGGGGGGGGGGTGGGGGGGGGGGGGGGTGGGGGGGGGGGGGGGTGGGGGGGGGGGGGGGTGGGGGGGGGGGGGGGTGGGGGGGGGGGGGGGTGGGGGGGGGGGGGGGTGGGGGGGGGGGGGGGTGGGGGGGGGGGGGGGTGGGGGGGGGGGGGGGTGGGGGGGGGGGGGGGTGGGGGGGGGGGGGGGTGGGGGGGGGGGGGGGTGGGGGGGGGGGGGGGTGGGGGGGGGGGGGGGTGGGGGGGGGGGGGGGTGGGGGGGGGGGGGGGTGGGGGGGGGGGGGGGTGGGGGGGGGGGGGGGTGGGGGGGGGGGGGGGTGGGGGGGGGGGGGGGTGGGGGGGGGGGGGGGTGGGGGGGGGGGGGGGTGGGGGGGGGGGGGGGTGGGGGGGGGGGGGGGTGGGGGGGGGGGGGGGTGGGGGGGGGGGGGGGTGGGGGGGGGGGGGGGTGGGGGGGGGGGGGGGTGGGGGGGGGGGGGGGTGGGGGGGGGGGGGGGTGGGGGGGGGGGGGGGTGGGGGGGGGGGGGGGTGGGGGGGGGGGGGGGTGGGGGGGGGGGGGGGTGGGGGGGGGGGGGGGTGGGGGGGGGGGGGGGTGGGGGGGGGGGGGGGTGGGGGGGGGGGGGGGTGGGGGGGGGGGGGGGTGGGGGGGGGGGGGGGTGGGGGGGGGGGGGGGTGGGGGGGGGGGGGGGTGGGGGGGGGGGGGGGTGGGGGGGGGGGGGGGTGGGGGGGGGGGGGGGTGGGGGGGGGGGGGGGTGGGGGGGGGGGGGGGTGGGGGGGGGGGGGGGTGGGGGGGGGGGGGGGTGGGGGGGGGGGGGGGTGGGGGGGGGGGGGGGTGGGGGGGGGGGGGGGTGGGGGGGGGGGGGGGTGGGGGGGGGGGGGGGTGGGGGGGGGGGGGGGTGGGGGGGGGGGGGGGTGGGGGGGGGGGGGGGTGGGGGGGGGGGGGGGTGGGGGGGGGGGGGGGTGGGGGGGGGGGGGGGTGGGGGGGGGGGGGGGTGGGGGGGGGGGGGGGTGGGGGGGGGGGGGGGTGGGGGGGGGGGGGGGTGGGGGGGGGGGGGGGTGGGGGGGGGGGGGGGTGGGGGGGGGGGGGGGTGGGGGGGGGGGGGGGTGGGGGGGGGGGGGGGTGGGGGGGGGGGGGGGTGGGGGGGGGGGGGGGTGGGGGGGGGGGGGGGTGGGGGGGGGGGGGGGTGGGGGGGGGGGGGGGTGGGGGGGGGGGGGGGTGGGGGGGGGGGGGGGTGGGGGGGGGGGGGGGTGGGGGGGGGGGGGGGTGGGGGGGGGGGGGGGTGGGGGGGGGGGGGGGTGGGGGGGGGGGGGGGTGGGGGGGGGGGGGGGTGGGGGGGGGGGGGGGTGGGGGGGGGGGGGGGTGGGGGGGGGGGGGGGTGGGGGGGGGGGGGGGTGGGGGGGGGGGGGGGTGGGGGGGGGGGGGGGTGGGGGGGGGGGGGGGTGGGGGGGGGGGGGGGTGGGGGGGGGGGGGGGTGGGGGGGGGGGGGGGTGGGGGGGGGGGGGGGTGGGGGGGGGGGGGGGTGGGGGGGGGGGGGGGTGGGGGGGGGGGGGGGTGGGGGGGGGGGGGGGTGGGGGGGGGGGGGGGTGGGGGGGGGGGGGGGTGGGGGGGGGGGGGGGTGGGGGGGGGGGGGGGTGGGGGGGGGGGGGGGTGGGGGGGGGGGGGGGTGGGGGGGGGGGGGGGTGGGGGGGGGGGGGGGTGGGGGGGGGGGGGGGTGGGGGGGGGGGGGGGTGGGGGGGGGGGGGGGTGGGGGGGGGGGGGGGTGGGGGGGGGGGGGGGTGGGGGGGGGGGGGGGTGGGGGGGGGGGGGGGTGGGGGGGGGGGGGGGTGGGGGGGGGGGGGGGTGGGGGGGGGGGGGGGTGGGGGGGGGGGGGGGTGGGGGGGGGGGGGGGTGGGGGGGGGGGGGGGTGGGGGGGGGGGGGGGTGGGGGGGGGGGGGGGTGGGGGGGGGGGGGGGTGGGGGGGGGGGGGGGTGGGGGGGGGGGGGGGTGGGGGGGGGGGGGGGTGGGGGGGGGGGGGGGTGGGGGGGGGGGGGGGTGGGGGGGGGGGGGGGTGGGGGGGGGGGGGGGTGGGGGGGGGGGGGGGTGGGGGGGGGGGGGGGTGGGGGGGGGGGGGGGTGGGGGGGGGGGGGGGTGGGGGGGGGGGGGGGTGGGGGGGGGGGGGGGTGGGGGGGGGGGGGGGTGGGGGGGGGGGGGGGTGGGGGGGGGGGGGGGTGGGGGGGGGGGGGGGTGGGGGGGGGGGGGGGTGGGGGGGGGGGGGGGTGGGGGGGGGGGGGGGTGGGGGGGGGGGGGGGTGGGGGGGGGGGGGGGTGGGGGGGGGGGGGGGTGGGGGGGGGGGGGGGTGGGGGGGGGGGGGGGTGGGGGGGGGGGGGGGTGGGGGGGGGGGGGGGTGGGGGGGGGGGGGGGTGGGGGGGGGGGGGGGTGGGGGGGGGGGGGGGTGGGGGGGGGGGGGGGTGGGGGGGGGGGGGGGTGGGGGGGGGGGGGGGTGGGGGGGGGGGGGGGTGGGGGGGGGGGGGGGTGGGGGGGGGGGGGGGTGGGGGGGGGGGGGGGTGGGGGGGGGGGGGGGTGGGGGGGGGGGGGGGTGGGGGGGGGGGGGGGTGGGGGGGGGGGGGGGTGGGGGGGGGGGGGGGTGGGGGGGGGGGGGGGTGGGGGGGGGGGGGGGTGGGGGGGGGGGGGGGTGGGGGGGGGGGGGGGTGGGGGGGGGGGGGGGTGGGGGGGGGGGGGGGTGGGGGGGGGGGGGGGTGGGGGGGGGGGGGGGTGGGGGGGGGGGGGGGTGGGGGGGGGGGGGGGTGGGGGGGGGGGGGGGTGGGGGGGGGGGGGGGTGGGGGGGGGGGGGGGTGGGGGGGGGGGGGGGTGGGGGGGGGGGGGGGTGGGGGGGGGGGGGGGTGGGGGGGGGGGGGGGTGGGGGGGGGGGGGGGTGGGGGGGGGGGGGGGTGGGGGGGGGGGGGGGTGGGGGGGGGGGGGGGTGGGGGGGGGGGGGGGTGGGGGGGGGGGGGGGTGGGGGGGGGGGGGGGTGGGGGGGGGGGGGGGTGGGGGGGGGGGGGGGTGGGGGGGGGGGGGGGTGGGGGGGGGGGGGGGTGGGGGGGGGGGGGGGTGGGGGGGGGGGGGGGTGGGGGGGGGGGGGGGTGGGGGGGGGGGGGGGTGGGGGGGGGGGGGGGTGGGGGGGGGGGGGGGTGGGGGGGGGGGGGGGTGGGGGGGGGGGGGGGTGGGGGGGGGGGGGGGTGGGGGGGGGGGGGGGTGGGGGGGGGGGGGGGTGGGGGGGGGGGGGGGTGGGGGGGGGGGGGGGTGGGGGGGGGGGGGGGTGGGGGGGGGGGGGGGTGGGGGGGGGGGGGGGTGGGGGGGGGGGGGGGTGGGGGGGGGGGGGGGTGGGGGGGGGGGGGGGTGGGGGGGGGGGGGGGTGGGGGGGGGGGGGGGTGGGGGGGGGGGGGGGTGGGGGGGGGGGGGGGTGGGGGGGGGGGGGGGTGGGGGGGGGGGGGGGTGGGGGGGGGGGGGGGTGGGGGGGGGGGGGGGTGGGGGGGGGGGGGGGTGGGGGGGGGGGGGGGTGGGGGGGGGGGGGGGTGGGGGGGGGGGGGGGTGGGGGGGGGGGGGGGTGGGGGGGGGGGGGGGTGGGGGGGGGGGGGGGTGGGGGGGGGGGGGGGTGGGGGGGGGGGGGGGTGGGGGGGGGGGGGGGTGGGGGGGGGGGGGGGTGGGGGGGGGGGGGGGTGGGGGGGGGGGGGGGTGGGGGGGGGGGGGGGTGGGGGGGGGGGGGGGTGGGGGGGGGGGGGGGTGGGGGGGGGGGGGGGTGGGGGGGGGGGGGGGTGGGGGGGGGGGGGGGTGGGGGGGGGGGGGGGTGGGGGGGGGGGGGGGTGGGGGGGGGGGGGGGTGGGGGGGGGGGGGGGTGGGGGGGGGGGGGGGTGGGGGGGGGGGGGGGTGGGGGGGGGGGGGGGTGGGGGGGGGGGGGGGTGGGGGGGGGGGGGGGTGGGGGGGGGGGGGGGTGGGGGGGGGGGGGGGTGGGGGGGGGGGGGGGTGGGGGGGGGGGGGGGTGGGGGGGGGGGGGGGTGGGGGGGGGGGGGGGTGGGGGGGGGGGGGGGTGGGGGGGGGGGGGGGTGGGGGGGGGGGGGGGTGGGGGGGGGGGGGGGTGGGGGGGGGGGGGGGTGGGGGGGGGGGGGGGTGGGGGGGGGGGGGGGTGGGGGGGGGGGGGGGTGGGGGGGGGGGGGGGTGGGGGGGGGGGGGGGTGGGGGGGGGGGGGGGTGGGGGGGGGGGGGGGTGGGGGGGGGGGGGGGTGGGGGGGGGGGGGGGTGGGGGGGGGGGGGGGTGGGGGGGGGGGGGGGTGGGGGGGGGGGGGGGTGGGGGGGGGGGGGGGTGGGGGGGGGGGGGGGTGGGGGGGGGGGGGGGTGGGGGGGGGGGGGGGTGGGGGGGGGGGGGGGTGGGGGGGGGGGGGGGTGGGGGGGGGGGGGGGTGGGGGGGGGGGGGGGTGGGGGGGGGGGGGGGTGGGGGGGGGGGGGGGTGGGGGGGGGGGGGGGTGGGGGGGGGGGGGGGTGGGGGGGGGGGGGGGTGGGGGGGGGGGGGGGTGGGGGGGGGGGGGGGTGGGGGGGGGGGGGGGTGGGGGGGGGGGGGGGTGGGGGGGGGGGGGGGTGGGGGGGGGGGGGGGTGGGGGGGGGGGGGGGTGGGGGGGGGGGGGGGTGGGGGGGGGGGGGGGTGGGGGGGGGGGGGGGTGGGGGGGGGGGGGGGTGGGGGGGGGGGGGGGTGGGGGGGGGGGGGGGTGGGGGGGGGGGGGGGTGGGGGGGGGGGGGGGTGGGGGGGGGGGGGGGTGGGGGGGGGGGGGGGTGGGGGGGGGGGGGGGTGGGGGGGGGGGGGGGTGGGGGGGGGGGGGGGTGGGGGGGGGGGGGGGTGGGGGGGGGGGGGGGTGGGGGGGGGGGGGGGTGGGGGGGGGGGGGGGTGGGGGGGGGGGGGGGTGGGGGGGGGGGGGGGTGGGGGGGGGGGGGGGTGGGGGGGGGGGGGGGTGGGGGGGGGGGGGGGTGGGGGGGGGGGGGGGTGGGGGGGGGGGGGGGTGGGGGGGGGGGGGGGTGGGGGGGGGGGGGGGTGGGGGGGGGGGGGGGTGGGGGGGGGGGGGGGTGGGGGGGGGGGGGGGTGGGGGGGGGGGGGGGTGGGGGGGGGGGGGGGTGGGGGGGGGGGGGGGTGGGGGGGGGGGGGGGTGGGGGGGGGGGGGGGTGGGGGGGGGGGGGGGTGGGGGGGGGGGGGGGTGGGGGGGGGGGGGGGTGGGGGGGGGGGGGGGTGGGGGGGGGGGGGGGTGGGGGGGGGGGGGGGTGGGGGGGGGGGGGGGTGGGGGGGGGGGGGGGTGGGGGGGGGGGGGGGTGGGGGGGGGGGGGGGTGGGGGGGGGGGGGGGTGGGGGGGGGGGGGGGTGGGGGGGGGGGGGGGTGGGGGGGGGGGGGGGTGGGGGGGGGGGGGGGTGGGGGGGGGGGGGGGTGGGGGGGGGGGGGGGTGGGGGGGGGGGGGGGTGGGGGGGGGGGGGGGTGGGGGGGGGGGGGGGTGGGGGGGGGGGGGGGTGGGGGGGGGGGGGGGTGGGGGGGGGGGGGGGTGGGGGGGGGGGGGGGTGGGGGGGGGGGGGGGTGGGGGGGGGGGGGGGTGGGGGGGGGGGGGGGTGGGGGGGGGGGGGGGTGGGGGGGGGGGGGGGTGGGGGGGGGGGGGGGTGGGGGGGGGGGGGGGTGGGGGGGGGGGGGGGTGGGGGGGGGGGGGGGTGGGGGGGGGGGGGGGTGGGGGGGGGGGGGGGTGGGGGGGGGGGGGGGTGGGGGGGGGGGGGGGTGGGGGGGGGGGGGGGTGGGGGGGGGGGGGGGTGGGGGGGGGGGGGGGTGGGGGGGGGGGGGGGTGGGGGGGGGGGGGGGTGGGGGGGGGGGGGGGTGGGGGGGGGGGGGGGTGGGGGGGGGGGGGGGTGGGGGGGGGGGGGGGTGGGGGGGGGGGGGGGTGGGGGGGGGGGGGGGTGGGGGGGGGGGGGGGTGGGGGGGGGGGGGGGTGGGGGGGGGGGGGGGTGGGGGGGGGGGGGGGTGGGGGGGGGGGGGGGTGGGGGGGGGGGGGGGTGGGGGGGGGGGGGGGTGGGGGGGGGGGGGGGTGGGGGGGGGGGGGGGTGGGGGGGGGGGGGGGTGGGGGGGGGGGGGGGTGGGGGGGGGGGGGGGTGGGGGGGGGGGGGGGTGGGGGGGGGGGGGGGTGGGGGGGGGGGGGGGTGGGGGGGGGGGGGGGTGGGGGGGGGGGGGGGTGGGGGGGGGGGGGGGTGGGGGGGGGGGGGGGTGGGGGGGGGGGGGGGTGGGGGGGGGGGGGGGTGGGGGGGGGGGGGGGTGGGGGGGGGGGGGGGTGGGGGGGGGGGGGGGTGGGGGGGGGGGGGGGTGGGGGGGGGGG
The DNA here is from genome assembly GCF_021028975.2 of Sphaerodactylus townsendi. Lineage (NCBI taxonomy): Eukaryota > Metazoa > Chordata > Lepidosauria > Squamata > Sphaerodactylidae > Sphaerodactylus > Sphaerodactylus townsendi. The sequence continues at coordinate 50,597,784 of NC_059436.1, read as the reverse complement.
GGGGTGGGGGGGGGGGGGGGTGGGGGGGGGGGGGGGTGGGGGGGGGGGGGGGTGGGGGGGGGGGGGGGTGGGGGGGGGGGGGGGTGGGGGGGGGGGGGGGTGGGGGGGGGGGGGGGTGGGGGGGGGGGGGGGTGGGGGGGGGGGGGGGTGGGGGGGGGGGGGGGTGGGGGGGGGGGGGGGTGGGGGGGGGGGGGGGTGGGGGGGGGGGGGGGTGGGGGGGGGGGGGGGTGGGGGGGGGGGGGGGTGGGGGGGGGGGGGGGTGGGGGGGGGGGGGGGTGGGGGGGGGGGGGGGTGGGGGGGGGGGGGGGTGGGGGGGGGGGGGGGTGGGGGGGGGGGGGGGTGGGGGGGGGGGGGGGTGGGGGGGGGGGGGGGTGGGGGGGGGGGGGGGTGGGGGGGGGGGGGGGTGGGGGGGGGGGGGGGTGGGGGGGGGGGGGGGTGGGGGGGGGGGGGGGTGGGGGGGGGGGGGGGTGGGGGGGGGGGGGGGTGGGGGGGGGGGGGGGTGGGGGGGGGGGGGGGTGGGGGGGGGGGGGGGTGGGGGGGGGGGGGGGTGGGGGGGGGGGGGGGTGGGGGGGGGGGGGGGTGGGGGGGGGGGGGGGTGGGGGGGGGGGGGGGTGGGGGGGGGGGGGGGTGGGGGGGGGGGGGGGTGGGGGGGGGGGGGGGTGGGGGGGGGGGGGGGTGGGGGGGGGGGGGGGTGGGGGGGGGGGGGGGTGGGGGGGGGGGGGGGTGGGGGGGGGGGGGGGTGGGGGGGGGGGGGGGTGGGGGGGGGGGGGGGTGGGGGGGGGGGGGGGTGGGGGGGGGGGGGGGTGGGGGGGGGGGGGGGTGGGGGGGGGGGGGGGTGGGGGGGGGGGGGGGTGGGGGGGGGGGGGGGTGGGGGGGGGGGGGGGTGGGGGGGGGGGGGGGTGGGGGGGGGGGGGGGTGGGGGGGGGGGGGGGTGGGGGGGGGGGGGGGTGGGGGGGGGGGGGGGTGGGGGGGGGGGGGGGTGGGGGGGGGGGGGGGTGGGGGGGGGGGGGGGTGGGGGGGGGGGGGGGTGGGGGGGGGGGGGGGTGGGGGGGGGGGGGGGTGGGGGGGGGGGGGGGTGGGGGGGGGGGGGGGTGGGGGGGGGGGGGGGTGGGGGGGGGGGGGGGTGGGGGGGGGGGGGGGTGGGGGGGGGGGGGGGTGGGGGGGGGGGGGGGTGGGGGGGGGGGGGGGTGGGGGGGGGGGGGGGTGGGGGGGGGGGGGGGTGGGGGGGGGGGGGGGTGGGGGGGGGGGGGGGTGGGGGGGGGGGGGGGTGGGGGGGGGGGGGGGTGGGGGGGGGGGGGGGTGGGGGGGGGGGGGGGTGGGGGGGGGGGGGGGTGGGGGGGGGGGGGGGTGGGGGGGGGGGGGGGTGGGGGGGGGGGGGGGTGGGGGGGGGGGGGGGTGGGGGGGGGGGGGGGTGGGGGGGGGGGGGGGTGGGGGGGGGGGGGGGTGGGGGGGGGGGGGGGTGGGGGGGGGGGGGGGTGGGGGGGGGGGGGGGTGGGGGGGGGGGGGGGTGGGGGGGGGGGGGGGTGGGGGGGGGGGGGGGTGGGGGGGGGGGGGGGTGGGGGGGGGGGGGGGTGGGGGGGGGGGGGGGTGGGGGGGGGGGGGGGTGGGGGGGGGGGGGGGTGGGGGGGGGGGGGGGTGGGGGGGGGGGGGGGTGGGGGGGGGGGGGGGTGGGGGGGGGGGGGGGTGGGGGGGGGGGGGGGTGGGGGGGGGGGGGGGTGGGGGGGGGGGGGGGTGGGGGGGGGGGGGGGTGGGGGGGGGGGGGGGTGGGGGGGGGGGGGGGTGGGGGGGGGGGGGGGTGGGGGGGGGGGGGGGTGGGGGGGGGGGGGGGTGGGGGGGGGGGGGGGTGGGGGGGGGGGGGGGTGGGGGGGGGGGGGGGTGGGGGGGGGGGGGGGTGGGGGGGGGGGGGGGTGGGGGGGGGGGGGGGTGGGGGGGGGGGGGGGTGGGGGGGGGGGGGGGTGGGGGGGGGGGGGGGTGGGGGGGGGGGGGGGTGGGGGGGGGGGGGGGTGGGGGGGGGGGGGGGTGGGGGGGGGGGGGGGTGGGGGGGGGGGGGGGTGGGGGGGGGGGGGGGTGGGGGGGGGGGGGGGTGGGGGGGGGGGGGGGTGGGGGGGGGGGGGGGTGGGGGGGGGGGGGGGTGGGGGGGGGGGGGGGTGGGGGGGGGGGGGGGTGGGGGGGGGGGGGGGTGGGGGGGGGGGGGGGTGGGGGGGGGGGGGGGTGGGGGGGGGGGGGGGTGGGGGGGGGGGGGGGTGGGGGGGGGGGGGGGTGGGGGGGGGGGGGGGTGGGGGGGGGGGGGGGTGGGGGGGGGGGGGGGTGGGGGGGGGGGGGGGTGGGGGGGGGGGGGGGTGGGGGGGGGGGGGGGTGGGGGGGGGGGGGGGTGGGGGGGGGGGGGGGTGGGGGGGGGGGGGGGTGGGGGGGGGGGGGGGTGGGGGGGGGGGGGGGTGGGGGGGGGGGGGGGTGGGGGGGGGGGGGGGTGGGGGGGGGGGGGGGTGGGGGGGGGGGGGGGTGGGGGGGGGGGGGGGTGGGGGGGGGGGGGGGTGGGGGGGGGGGGGGGTGGGGGGGGGGGGGGGTGGGGGGGGGGGGGGGTGGGGGGGGGGGGGGGTGGGGGGGGGGGGGGGTGGGGGGGGGGGGGGGTGGGGGGGGGGGGGGGTGGGGGGGGGGGGGGGTGGGGGGGGGGGGGGGTGGGGGGGGGGGGGGGTGGGGGGGGGGGGGGGTGGGGGGGGGGGGGGGTGGGGGGGGGGGGGGGTGGGGGGGGGGGGGGGTGGGGGGGGGGGGGGGTGGGGGGGGGGGGGGGTGGGGGGGGGGGGGGGTGGGGGGGGGGGGGGGTGGGGGGGGGGGGGGGTGGGGGGGGGGGGGGGTGGGGGGGGGGGGGGGTGGGGGGGGGGGGGGGTGGGGGGGGGGGGGGGTGGGGGGGGGGGGGGGTGGGGGGGGGGGGGGGTGGGGGGGGGGGGGGGTGGGGGGGGGGGGGGGTGGGGGGGGGGGGGGGTGGGGGGGGGGGGGGGTGGGGGGGGGGGGGGGTGGGGGGGGGGGGGGGTGGGGGGGGGGGGGGGTGGGGGGGGGGGGGGGTGGGGGGGGGGGGGGGTGGGGGGGGGGGGGGGTGGGGGGGGGGGGGGGTGGGGGGGGGGGGGGGTGGGGGGGGGGGGGGGTGGGGGGGGGGGGGGGTGGGGGGGGGGGGGGGTGGGGGGGGGGGGGGGTGGGGGGGGGGGGGGGTGGGGGGGGGGGGGGGTGGGGGGGGGGGGGGGTGGGGGGGGGGGGGGGTGGGGGGGGGGGGGGGTGGGGGGGGGGGGGGGTGGGGGGGGGGGGGGGTGGGGGGGGGGGGGGGTGGGGGGGGGGGGGGGTGGGGGGGGGGGGGGGTGGGGGGGGGGGGGGGTGGGGGGGGGGGGGGGTGGGGGGGGGGGGGGGTGGGGGGGGGGGGGGGTGGGGGGGGGGGGGGGTGGGGGGGGGGGGGGGTGGGGGGGGGGGGGGGTGGGGGGGGGGGGGGGTGGGGGGGGGGGGGGGTGGGGGGGGGGGGGGGTGGGGGGGGGGGGGGGTGGGGGGGGGGGGGGGTGGGGGGGGGGGGGGGTGGGGGGGGGGGGGGGTGGGGGGGGGGGGGGGTGGGGGGGGGGGGGGGTGGGGGGGGGGGGGGGTGGGGGGGGGGGGGGGTGGGGGGGGGGGGGGGTGGGGGGGGGGGGGGGTGGGGGGGGGGGGGGGTGGGGGGGGGGGGGGGTGGGGGGGGGGGGGGGTGGGGGGGGGGGGGGGTGGGGGGGGGGGGGGGTGGGGGGGGGGGGGGGTGGGGGGGGGGGGGGGTGGGGGGGGGGGGGGGTGGGGGGGGGGGGGGGTGGGGGGGGGGGGGGGTGGGGGGGGGGGGGGGTGGGGGGGGGGGGGGGTGGGGGGGGGGGGGGGTGGGGGGGGGGGGGGGTGGGGGGGGGGGGGGGTGGGGGGGGGGGGGGGTGGGGGGGGGGGGGGGTGGGGGGGGGGGGGGGTGGGGGGGGGGGGGGGTGGGGGGGGGGGGGGGTGGGGGGGGGGGGGGGTGGGGGGGGGGGGGGGTGGGGGGGGGGGGGGGTGGGGGGGGGGGGGGGTGGGGGGGGGGGGGGGTGGGGGGGGGGGGGGGTGGGGGGGGGGGGGGGTGGGGGGGGGGGGGGGTGGGGGGGGGGGGGGGTGGGGGGGGGGGGGGGTGGGGGGGGGGGGGGGTGGGGGGGGGGGGGGGTGGGGGGGGGGGGGGGTGGGGGGGGGGGGGGGTGGGGGGGGGGGGGGGTGGGGGGGGGGGGGGGTGGGGGGGGGGGGGGGTGGGGGGGGGGGGGGGTGGGGGGGGGGGGGGGTGGGGGGGGGGGGGGGTGGGGGGGGGGGGGGGTGGGGGGGGGGGGGGGTGGGGGGGGGGGGGGGTGGGGGGGGGGGGGGGTGGGGGGGGGGGGGGGTGGGGGGGGGGGGGGGTGGGGGGGGGGGGGGGTGGGGGGGGGGGGGGGTGGGGGGGGGGGGGGGTGGGGGGGGGGGGGGGTGGGGGGGGGGGGGGGTGGGGGGGGGGGGGGGTGGGGGGGGGGGGGGGTGGGGGGGGGGGGGGGTGGGGGGGGGGGGGGGTGGGGGGGGGGGGGGGTGGGGGGGGGGGGGGGTGGGGGGGGGGGGGGGTGGGGGGGGGGGGGGGTGGGGGGGGGGGGGGGTGGGGGGGGGGGGGGGTGGGGGGGGGGGGGGGTGGGGGGGGGGGGGGGTGGGGGGGGGGGGGGGTGGGGGGGGGGGGGGGTGGGGGGGGGGGGGGGTGGGGGGGGGGGGGGGTGGGGGGGGGGGGGGGTGGGGGGGGGGGGGGGTGGGGGGGGGGGGGGGTGGGGGGGGGGGGGGGTGGGGGGGGGGGGGGGTGGGGGGGGGGGGGGGTGGGGGGGGGGGGGGGTGGGGGGGGGGGGGGGTGGGGGGGGGGGGGGGTGGGGGGGGGGGGGGGTGGGGGGGGGGGGGGGTGGGGGGGGGGGGGGGTGGGGGGGGGGGGGGGTGGGGGGGGGGGGGGGTGGGGGGGGGGGGGGGTGGGGGGGGGGGGGGGTGGGGGGGGGGGGGGGTGGGGGGGGGGGGGGGTGGGGGGGGGGGGGGGTGGGGGGGGGGGGGGGTGGGGGGGGGGGGGGGTGGGGGGGGGGGGGGGTGGGGGGGGGGGGGGGTGGGGGGGGGGGGGGGTGGGGGGGGGGGGGGGTGGGGGGGGGGGGGGGTGGGGGGGGGGGGGGGTGGGGGGGGGGGGGGGTGGGGGGGGGGGGGGGTGGGGGGGGGGGGGGGTGGGGGGGGGGGGGGGTGGGGGGGGGGGGGGGTGGGGGGGGGGGGGGGTGGGGGGGGGGGGGGGTGGGGGGGGGGGGGGGTGGGGGGGGGGGGGGGTGGGGGGGGGGGGGGGTGGGGGGGGGGGGGGGTGGGGGGGGGGGGGGGTGGGGGGGGGGGGGGGTGGGGGGGGGGGGGGGTGGGGGGGGGGGGGGGTGGGGGGGGGGGGGGGTGGGGGGGGGGGGGGGTGGGGGGGGGGGGGGGTGGGGGGGGGGGGGGGTGGGGGGGGGGGGGGGTGGGGGGGGGGGGGGGTGGGGGGGGGGGGGGGTGGGGGGGGGGGGGGGTGGGGGGGGGGGGGGGTGGGGGGGGGGGGGGGTGGGGGGGGGGGGGGGTGGGGGGGGGGGGGGGTGGGGGGG